>NC_085876.1:5186863-5514363 GCF_034702125.1 Engraulis encrasicolus
AATAACATTGATATTACATGGCTTCAACTTTGCAATGTCATACTACTAGTGTTGTTATTACAACTGTAAGAGTACTTTTACTTCTACTTTACAATTCTCTGGCACTCAGCTATCGGTCCCTACTGTTGGCCTTTAGCTCAGTTGTGTATAGTACCTGTGCCTCCCATTCCAAACTGACGCGCCTGAAATGGAAAGTCACGAGCCCTAAGTGGCAGACTGGGCGTTTGAGTTACACATGTGAGTGCTCAATTCTGCTATCCTCCCTTCATTCCTCCATTATTTCCTCCACGGGAGGAGGGGCAACGACTGGAGGATGGATACTGAGATCATAGACGTAGAACATTAGACGCCCCCCTTTTTCACAGCAATCCTGGTAGCCATTACTTGGAGGAAGACCTGAGAAATGTAAATGAATGGTGAAGGGGTCTGTCAAAAAATGGCCTGAGATTTTCATCATCACACTATACAGGGACAATAGTTGAAGTCTGTTGCTAAATATCTACATAATTAGACTGATTTTAAAATGTATTTTATCAACTCGTGACTTGGATATTAAGTCTGACATTTCAAATCTGGCCCTTGATTAATGTGTCACTTCATATTCACAGTTTTAGTCCATTTTTTGACATCATTCTCCCATTGATTTGCATCATTCTACACTACCTATTACTACATAAGATGGAGGCTGCACTTTCCGTTTTCCAGTGCTGTCGCAAATTGCAGCGTCACCTCTAGTCTAATATTCTATGTCTATCATTGAGATATTTACTTTGTCTGCAGTGGCCATGTGGTATAGAGACCCTTTGGGGCCCATACTGAGCTGGGCAGTGCCTACATCATACTGTACTGTACTTCCACTCCACAATGTTGTTGTGCCAATGTGATCCTCTTTGTTTCTCTCAACGTAACACAAAGGTTACACAAATGTTGTGGGAATGTTGTTTTCATGTGTTAGTTTCTGTCAACACATTACGCAAATGTTGTGTTAAGGTTTTTTTCCCTGCAGGTTTTGTCAGCTATAACACTGTTGTGCTATTTTTTCCTGTAGTTTATTTCTGTCAACATTACGATTATGCAATGTTGTGTGAATGGGATCCTAGTTGCATTGTTTCAGTGTTGCGTGAATATGACCCAATTTCCTGTTTTTTTATTTGCTGGTTTGTTTGTTTGTTTGTTTGTTTGTTTGTTTGTTTTTGTGACAGCACCTGCTGAGCGCTTGTGCCAGACATGTGTGAGACAGTTTGGACGTACCATGTGACAAAAAATTCCTGGTTAGCTATCTATTCCCCAAACTAGGCTATCGGTGTCTTGATTTTTTTGTGATTTTTATTTGTTTTGTATCATGATAATGATGATATTTCCTAATTTATTGTCATTTTAACACTCCAATAAAATGAACTCCTGTTTTACAAGAGCCGGCCTCTCTCTTCGCCCTGTCCTCCTGTGTGTAGTGTAGTCAGAGATGCTCTCTCTGAGACCAGTGTTGTACCTGAACTGGTTCAATGATCTATAGTTCATGAACTAGTTCATAATTTGGGCGAACTTGAAGTGAACGCTCACTGTGTAGGCCTACTGCATGGTGAACAAACTACTATGAACTAGTTCATTCTGGTGCCTGTGAACGAACTGCATGTGCCTTTGTTTAATAGGGTGCCACATTTCCTAAGTGTTTAGGTGAAACCCCAGCCAAATACATTTCAAAAGAGACCCAATAATATAAAATGACATCTTACAAAGTTTCCACACCCATCCTAAAAGCCTTTTACTCCTCAGCAGTGGAGAGCATCTTAACAGGGTCCATCATCACCTGGTACGGAAATGCCACTGTGCGTGAACAGAAAGAACTACAAAGGATAGTGCGCTCTGCTGAGCGCTGTATTCGTCAACCTCTGCCAGCCGCGAAAGACATCTATACAAAGAGAGTGTTATCTAGGGCCCATAACATTGTCAAAGACCAATCAAGCCCAGGATATGGATTATTCAAAAAACAGATCTGGAAGGCGACTGCTGTCACAGAGCTAGAACTGAGAGACTGCGAAAGAGCTTTTTTCCTCATGCCATTTGTTTAGTGAATTCCTCTTAATTAATTTGATTGAACAAACACACACCTTTTATTTTTATTTTATTTCTTCTTCACCCTTCTTCTGCACACTTGTTTTGCACTGGCTATGCATTTCATTACAAGTGACACAAAAGTGTCTCTATGTACATGACAAATGAATATCCTTGAATCCTAGAATCCTTGAACACATATATGTTCACTGTTTGACAAAAAAGGAATGTCTCTGTCTGTGGTTTTATATAGGCTTTGTCAATGATATTGAACAATATACCTGTAGCTCGCAATCTGTTGCATAAAATAACTATGTCTAGTTCATTTTTTGAAACTATGAACAATAATGAACTTTGAACAAATTGGTTCATTTTGAAATGCGTGAACTTAACTTTGAACTAGTTCTTCCTGTAGAAAATGAACTTTCCCAACACTGGCTGAGACCATCTCTGGTGTAGTGTAGTTCAAGGCCTAGGCCTACTGATGGAGGTGGTGCTACATGTTTAGGATTTAGCGCCATCGCGTGGCTATATTAATTTAGGACAGGTTATCTTTCTCTATCAACCCGAAATGAGGGCGTTATGAAAAAGCGATATGTAATTGACTATGTGCTATTGATCCACAAACGCCAGGATAAGTTTAATGCCATGTTTTGTTTGTTTGTTCTCGTCAAGCTGTGGAAAGTGTAAACACAAGCCTAAGTAACAGTCCACCCGCGAAAACAGTCATGACGTCCTGTTTGTCCCTCAAAGGCTACCTTCCGCAATGGAAGCTAACTCTGGAAGCTAACCACAACTAGCAGGTGCTGTCAGGACAACAACAAAGTAGTGGAGCAAAAACCATCGTGTTGTTTTTATCACACGCTGGCATGATCTTCATTTTCTTTGCCCGTTAACTTATTGAAACTGACAAACGGCTGTACAGGCGTCAGAACAAGGTGACGTTATTTTTTTTATTTTCCCTGGCCTGGCTGTATCTGCGCTTTTGCTTGAGAAACTGGACCAGTTGATCTGGAAGTATGGAGACTTGGGTCCGATTTAATTCTCAAAGCAATGCCAAAGAACGACTGTGCAGGTAACAGACCGCATACGCACAACCCATTTGTTATACAAAACCCGTCTTTTGTAATAGATAAACTTTCCCCCTGTCCTCTATAACTTTCAGTTAGCTCCATCTAGTGTATTGTAGCTAAGTGCAGGGTCATCCCTCAAACTGACCGCGCAACTAGCGACATGCACTGTGTAGCCTACTGTCAAGCTCTATCATTTTGGTATTCAATATGGCAATTGATTTGACGTTGTCTCCCGTAAACCGTAGGGTATACAAGTCAGTGCAAACCTATGAATGACGTAGGACACTCACTTCTACTACTTGTAACTGACCACCACTTGGTAGCAATGTTGGCGCCGACAGTGCATACCTACGTAGACTACTGTACATTTGGGTGATGAGCGAGACTCGGTCTCACTGGAGGTTGCTGCTGTGTTTTCCCGTAGGGCTGCCCAGTATGCATGCACCCTCCTCGGCTACACCCTGCAGAAGGGAGGCGCTGGTGGCGACCTGCTCAAGACGGTCAAACAGCTGGAGTCTCACATGAGCCTCACACGGAAACGTAAGTACAGAACACACTGTAGTGTACAGTGTAGAGCTAGAGATACTTTATTGATACGCATGATATAAATGTGTCCGGCTGCAAATGCATGGTTTTTTTTTCTAGGAGGATGAATAGTTACTTTTGTGGAGCCAATGTGCAGTGGACTGTTTGTGTTTCTGTGTCATTATCACAGCCTTTGTTGTTTGCGGAGTTAGCTGCATCTATCAAGGGCATATCATACCGGTGTGTGTGTGTGTGTGTGTGTGTGTGTGTGTGTGTGTGTGTGTGTGTGTGTGTGTGTGTGTGAGAGAGAGAGAGTGAGTGAGTGACAGAGAGAGTGGTGATGATGATGGTCTGTCTGTCTTCTGTCTCATGTCTCATCTCTCTGATGTGTGTGTGTGTGTGTGTGTGCACGCGCGTTTGTGTTCCTCAGTCATGTGCCTGGGTAACTCGGCCAAGGATGTCACCTGTGTAATGATGACGATGATTGTGTCTGTGATGATGATGCTGTGTGTGTGTCTGTGTGTTCCTTTTGTCAGAAATGTTCTAAGCTATGAGATAGCCGTCTCTCATTGGCTCCCATTATAGCCCCGTTGGCGCACGCAGCCAAGTAAAAGATGAATGGGAGCCTATTGGGCTAAATGGCTCAGCAGGGATTTGTGACGATTCTGTTCTCTGGTTTGTAAAGATGTGTGCACATTCTGTACCTTATCATGGAAGTTGTATTAGAAGTGAAGTTAAAGGTTCCTGACATGGCTTTGTTCTCCCAAAGACGTGTTAGTTTTGCCCTGCAACACGCTAGCATCCGGCTAATACCTGCTGGCTGAGGAATCTCTGCGACTATTCACGACCAGAGCTGACGAGAGACGTACTCTGACTGATCCTCCTAGCGGTCACACACCTCAACCCCCACCACCGTCCAACATGTTAATTGAAGGTGCCCAAATTCTTAAGGATGAGCGCAGTCATTTCCTTTACCCCATGTACACATGCCGCTTTTCCACCACCTTAAATGCAATAAATAACAGGTGTCCGCAACAATCCTAACATAACTTTAAACACATCGACATCTGAAGTCAGACTTAAAACTACAAAACAAATGGCGTATGCCGTAAAGTCGATTGTCACGTGTTATGTCATTGCTATAGTTGAAATAAGGGTCATTTTCACGAATCTAACACTTGACAAGATGCAAACGTGTCGGCAAATGCTTTCACTTACTCATATCTATCGAACGCGACTTCATTGTTTCCAGGGAAAAAATCACACGGGCAGATAGTTCTAAGAGAAGCGTACAGCCCCATTGGCACCCATTCATTATTTACTTGGCTGCGATAACATAGCTGCAGTGCCACTCCTGGCCACACCAGCTAGTTGTCGTTCTTGTACAAGATTCCATTTTCTTTGCTTTTGTGATGTGCCTGGGTAACTCTGTGGAGGCAGCTAAGTGGGCAGTTCATTCACATGTCTGATGATGGTGTGTGTGAAAGTGCGCCTGTGTGTGCGCTTGCTCGTGCATTCATCAGTGATGGAAGTAGTTAACAGGGTGGTGGTTAGTCTGCCCAACGATGATACAATACAATACAACATGTATTTATATAGCGCAGTATCACTACTATGAAGTTGAATTCAAAGCGCTTTCAAATACAAATTCCCACGTTCACACGCCAGCTCTGTACCGGGGTTCACGTGAGAGTGCACACACATGTATTCACGCACAATACACAAAGACAATAATAAAAGTCATTAATGGAAATGATCACATAGCACATGGCCTAATTTCATAGCATCAAGACCAAGCCTACTAGCGCAGGAAGACGAGTTCTAGTTCTACTTACAGTATGAAATGATGCTCTCTGTTTTCTTCATGGCGTCTAACCGTGTCATGGTCTTGTGTGCGTGTGTGTGTTTTGTTCCTCAGTCATGCATCTGGGTAACTTGGTGTAGGCAGCTGAGCAGGTGGTTCACCTGTCTGATGATGATGATGATTGTGTGTGTGTGTGTGTGTGTGTGTGTGTGTGTGTGTGTGTGTGTGTGTGTGTGTGTGTGTGTGTGTGTGTGTGTGTGTGTGTGTGTGTGTGTTCCTCAGTCATGCGTCTGGGTAACTCTGCGGAGGCGGTGGAGGCGGCTAAGCGGGCGGTTCACCTGTCTGACAGCGTGCTGCGTCTCTGCATCACCGTCTCCCACCTCAACAGAGCCATGTACTTTGCCTGCGATAACGTGCTCTGGGCCGGCAAGACTGGACTCATACGCTCCCTAGACCAGGACAAGTGGAGCCAGAGAGCCTACAGGTAAGCGGAGAGTGTGTGTGTGTGTGTGTGCATATGTGTGTGTGTGTGTGTGTACCTGCGTGTGCACGTCACAATAACGTGCTCTGGGAAAAACTGGGCAGAGGGTATTCATGTAAGAGGGGGAAAGAGAGAGCTACACTGTATATATATGACATACTCGGCTGTCAAGACACTACTGCGCTCTTGAGAGTGTCTCTTGTCTTTTCTGTCCCTCTGTCTCTCCTTCTATCTTCTATTCTCTCATTCTCTCCTTCCGTCTGTGTCTCTGTCTCTCTCTTTCTCTCTATCTCTCTCTCTCTCTCTCTCCGTCCTTAGGTACTATCTGTTCGCCCTGATCCTGAACCTGACGCGTGACGTGTATGAGATCGGCCTCCTGATGGAGCGCGAGTCCCGCTGCTACTACGGCTCGGCCAAGGCCTCTCTCTCCGGCACGCCCGTCTCCGCCACCACCCCGGACAACAATGGCGACCTCTCCGTGACGACCTCCGCCTCCACCCCCTCGTCCCCCTCTCCCCCTCTCCTGCTGCCCGTGGTGCCCCCCTCCCTGCCCGTGCTCTCGGTGCGCCTGCGCAAACAGCTCCACCTGCTGGTGGCGGTGCTGCGTAACAACCCCCCGCTGCTACTGGACCTGATGAAGAACACCTGTGACATCTTCATCCCCCTTGACCGGCTGGGACTCTACCGCACGGGTAACGGCTTCGTGGGGGCGTGCGGCCTGGCCTCCTCGGTGTTGGGAATACTCACCATCCTGCACCCGTGGCTCAAACTGAAACCCTGAAAGAGTGTGTGTGTGTCTGTGCATACACGTGTGTGTGTAGCATGCGGTCTGGCATACTCAATGCTGAGTATATTACCAAGGCTCAAACTCAAACCCTGAAAAAGAGAGAGAGAGAGAGAGAGAGAGAGAGAGAGAGAGTGTGTGTGTGTGTGCGTGTGCGCCTGCGTGTGCATGTGCGTGTGTCAAGCTTGCAGTCTGGCATCCTCAGTGCTGGGTATACTCACCAAGGCTCAAACTCAAATCCTGCTGTGACAGGAGATAAAGTTAAGTGAAGAGAAAAGAGGAGGTTGGAGTGAAATTAGGTGTGTGTGTGCGTGCGAGCGTGCGTGCGTGTGTGTATGTGATCCTTCAAAGATTCTAAGGAGTGATGTCATGTTTTGGGGGAAGTATGGGGATGTGGCAAAAAAGTAAAGGAGGAGAGAGGAAGAATGGAGAGGAGAGGAGTAAAATGAGGACTGTGTACATGTGTGCGTGTGTTCAGTTTTTGACTATGGGAGAGAAGAGGGTTGAAGTGGTAGGAGTGCAGTAGTAGGTCAAATTAATTGTGTGTGTGTGTGTGTGTGTGTGTGTGTGTGTGTGTGTGTGTGTGTGTGTGTGTGTGTGTGTGTGTGTGTGTGTGTGTGTGTGTGTGTGGGGTCCTCATATGACTCCCCTCACTTGAGCTTTTAACTCAGCAGCAGCTTACCACTCCACTTTCCCTTGGTCTCTGGAGTCCACACACACACACACACACACACACACACAATGTAATGGGGACCCAATTCTGGCCCTTGTCTTCCATGGCCCGAGACAACTGACCCCTTTGCCTCCCCATCTTGCCCATAATTTCCCTGCTGGCCTGTAAGACTGACAAATTGACTGACTTGATATGCTTTTACAATCACCAGGCACAACTTCACATTAAGAAGCGCTTCCCAACCTTGTAACCATGACTAAAATAATACAGAGAGAGAAATGTGTGTGATGGACTGATCTGTGTAACAGTTGGTTTAATTGCTCGGAACGTTTTGCCTCGTTTTATTGTTATTTTTTTCTTCTTTTACAGTAATTGTGTTTTTTTTCTCCTGAATTCATATCTGTTAAATAGTAGTGAATGTTGATTTTGCCGTTTTGACGTGATCTTTTTTTGTTTAGTTTTTTTGTATGCCTTTTTCTTTTGTTTGTTGGTATGGTTGTGATTGGCAGTGGCCGAGAGAGCCAATGAGTGGATTGAGAGCCAGTAAGTGCTTCCCCGTCCTATGGCAGCCATTTTGAATAGCTTGAGAGAATGTACAGTAACAGTGAGCTTAAAGGACCAGTGTGTGATTTTCCTTAGTAGTTTATTTCCAGAATTTATGCTGCTCATTCACAAACTTCTTTTTCATGAAAACTTACTTCTGACACCAATTTCTGTCTATTCACCATGACTTGAAATATAACAAAAAGAAGGGGGAAAGTGTTTTGGTTATGTTTGCGATCATGAATAGGGCCAGCCACCTACAAAGTAATTGATGAACACTGTGTTTAAGCCTGCTCCTAGCTCCAGTTCATTATGATTTGGATGTGTGCCCTTTCCATGCATCAGATGGATCTTCTGCATGTACATTTTCCATATGGAATAAGCGGTCATACTTTCTTTTACTTCAAAGCTGGTCAGACTGGTAAATATGAATGTTTATGTAGTATTTAGTTTTCATGAAAAAGATAACATTTGCGAATGAGCAGTATAATGTTCGGAAATAAGCTACTAAAATTGCACACTAGGCGAGACATTTAAGATGGGGCTGATTGAGGGGTGGTGTGGGTTTTAGTGGGAATTATTGAGTGAGAATGACAGTGAATTATAACGAGAAACACACAGTGCCAGTCAGAGGGAGTTAGTGCAGGGCTGGCCATCTGGCTGGTCATCTGGCATATAGGGTGTTTTCCTGGTGGGCCGAAAGTCCCCAGTGGGCTGATGCAGTTGTTTTGTTTGTTTTTTTTGTTTGTTTGTTTTGCTTTCTTAGAGACTGACCCACAGTTTAATGTGGGGCGTCCCATTGGTCCATCTTTAATACAGACTGTGGACTGAGCTAATCGTGATGTAGTAGAAAAGCAAGGTGGTGAGAGGAGCTGGTCTATGTAAAAAATGCCCAGTTTGTTTTAGAGCCCAGTCTAGCCCGGAGCACATTGAGTGTGTGAATGAATGGGAACATGGTGAGCCCAGAGAGAACACAAACTGTCTACACTGTGATAAGAATGAGACAGTAAAGATAAGAATGGTTATATATTTTGTATTGATATCTACATTTAAATATTGATCTTGGCCAGGGATAGGCAACTGGAGGCTCGGGGCCTGCCTCTTCAATCAACGCTCAACGATCAATAGATAAAATGGTAATTTAAAAAAAAATAAGGACCAGATTTTTTCAAAATGACTACTGAATCAATTTGTAACAATACTGTTTGCCAATAGAGTACACTGCTATTCCTTCCAAACAATATGGGCAGTCACTGAGCTACCAAATGCTCCTCAAACTCAGCGAGTTGCATTCAGATCCATGGTCATGTGGCCCTCTGATGGTGGCAATGAAAAAAGTGTCCCTCCTCAACATAAAAGTTGCCCATCCCTGATCTTGTCTACGGTATATTTTGGGCCTGTATAATGGAATGTGCCTGTGCGCTGTGAGAACATTTTAGAAAACGGACTAAACAGACTTTTAGCCAGTCTTATTGGCTTGTTTTATTGTATTTTATCTTATTGATTGAGCTGGTTTAAAATGTATTTGTTTGTATTGTCTGTGATCAGCAGAGGTGGTGCTTGCATGTTGGCACTTAAATGGTTTCTCTGTTTGAGGGAGCTATAATTACAGCGATTGAAATTCACTGAAGAAGAGAAACACCATGCATTTAACTTTCTTATGTTACACAGACGTGTTTCAACACACTGAGGAAGGTAGAACGCCGAAATGTGTCTGTGTAATAAAAGAAAGTCAAATGCATGGTGCTACCTTCTCTTTTCAGTTATATAATAATTTGGTCAGCACCCTAAAAAGAAGAAAAATCTGTTTGGGTGAAGCCTGCTCCAACCTTTATGAACAGCAACTGAAATTCACAAATCAACTGTGCTGATGAGAAATCATTAGTTATACTTAACTATGTGCTCTTCTAATCTAGTGCAATGATTTGCATCTCTGTAAAACGAATCAGTGCCGAAGACATGAAATGTGGCTGGGGAGCTTGTGTAAATTGTTACAATGAATAACAGTACTGATATGAAATTATAAAATAGTCCACTGTGTCTTTATTGGATCTAATTGAACTGTTTACAGCTGTGGAGATGAGATGTGTGTTGCGTACGTCAAGGATAAAATCAATGGCATGTTCATTCTGCAACCATTCAGCAAGAATCAGGAGTATAGTCCAGGGTGGCCGCGGGTCCTTAAAAAGTCTTAAATGTCATTTTTGCCAAATAAGGCCTTGAAAAGTCTTATTTTGTCTTAAATTTTCAACCCAAATGTCTTAAATTTGTGGAGCTTAATTTAGGGAGGAATAATTATGTCAGACCTGTGATGAACTTCGCGACGGAAATCGGGAGTTGTAGCCATGTAGTGTAATTTAGAACGCATTATTGAATTTTATTGTTTCATTGTGTATAGTATAGAATTTTATTGTTTCATTCAAGTTTCATTGTGTATAGTTTTTTGTTTTCAAACGGCTACATTAATGTAAATAACCAATTGGTTTTTGTGCTTCATTTGAACCTGTGTATGATCTTGCGAGTTGGTCCTTATTTCATTTGGAAAATGGTATTGAAAAGTCTTAAAATGTCTTAATTTTTACTTGCTAAAACCTGTAAACGCGGCGAGTTGGTCTTAATTTTATTTGGAAAATGGTATTGAAAAGTCTTAAAATGTCTTACTTTTGACTTGGTCAAACCTGTAGACACCCTGATAGTCATTTACTCAGACTATTAAGTGTCTGGATCAGATATTAAGTAGGTATATGTGTTGGTTTTGAAATTACTCCCTTAAGACATACAGAAGATGACATGAAATGGTGTGTCCCCTCAATCCCATCAATCTCTGTCTCTGAAGGACCCTCTTTTGTTTATGTGAGCATGCACACTCATGTATGCACGCACACACACACACTTCTTTGGCCAAGCTCCTGTTGTTCTGAGTTCAGAGCTGGGGCATATACGAAGAAACTGGTTCAGGAGTAAACCAGGTTAAGTTAAGAAAATGAAGACTCCAGGCTCTTCTATTAGAAGATTTACCTCTTAACTTTACCTGGTTTACTCCTGAACTAGCTTTGTAATGTAGGCCCCTGGTGGCGGAGAGAGGTCAAAGGGTATGAGAAACGGGGCGCAACCGCCATTGCGACATACGGTACCTCCTATTTTTCATACAGCCATTCCGACACTAAGTTACTCTTATGGAGAGTTGTCCACGCATGAGCGTACATTTTCATCAGTGTGTCCAGAGCTGTCCGCATATGTGGTGCTGAAATATATGTTCCGAGTGTAACATGGAGAAGAAGATATATCCTGTATCTATGAGAAGCTGGGGGAGCAAAGTCACCGATATTCCATTAAACATTCGCAATCTGATCACATATCAATACATTCCGGCGATGGGTACAAGTTGCTGTAGGCTTACATGTTTGTCAACTTGTAGAGAGGGATGTTCACACGAATTGACACTATTTTCAACACAAAAAATGTATTCAATATAATATTTTTGCAATTCTGGAATATTTTATTCCTTTGGCTAATCAGGGTCCCCCTGGCAGATGGGGGGCCCCAGGTTGAAGCCAGGTCTACCCAGCCCTGTATACTCCTTATGGGGTTATATGCCAAGGGAGACAGTGTCTGACAAACCAGTGGAACATTTTAGTCCCAAGAAAAAGACTCACTTAGCATATTAGTGGGTAAGCAATTCTAAAACCCACCAGTATAGAAATTAAATGTACAATAAGTTAAAATAAGTTATACTTGTAAGTTATACCAAGTAGGAAGCAGCGTTTTTTAATGTCTTGGGATATCACGTTAGAAAAAACTAGGCACGGACGCAACCAAGCATAAAAATGCTTGATCAACACGAGATCTGCTTAGTCTAATAAAGGTGGAGTTGAATGATTCGCAAACAAGTTGGACAGTTTTTTCTAACGTGATTTCCCAAGACATAAAAAACGCTGCTTCCTACTTGGAGCAGCGAGTGAACTGCCTCACAAGCATATGGGCTACACCTGCAATTCACGTCAGACTGATGAATGCCAATCACCGCAGATTACCGACGGCATGGAGAAGGTCTTCTGCCCAGCACTTGCTCTTATGGTACTGCGTGGCTGCTTGACAAAACTTTTGTTCCCGCGATGGTTTAACGCCATGTGACACGACTGCGGCGTAGAGGTCACTCCCTTATGCTGTGTGGTGAACGGACATTCTAACCAGGATGCTTCACGCGAACGCATTGAGCATGCTCGCTGCCTAGCAAATTTGCTGCCTGGCCTAAAAAACGGCATCATGAACGACCTTACTGTCCAACTTGTTTGCCAAGTATTCAACTTCACCTTTATTAGACTAAGCAGATATCATTTAGCCATATCAACAGTATAAAAATACAGTTGTTAGGAATGTTGCTTGGTGTGCTCACACAACAACACAAACAAAAGACACAAAACTGGGGAGGGGGGGTATGAAAGAAAAACAGGGGGGGGGGTTACACAAATAAAATATTGCCCTGTGCGGAGGTAATGAAGGTGATGCCTATAAGGGACGGGCACAGCGCTTCCATTCTGGGTACGCCGCCATATTGATAGCTAGTTGCTATGGTAAAGGGATAGTGACTGCCTCCACCATGCATGCAGTTCTGGTCTCTAACATCGACAAGCCAGCTGTGTCCACAGTCAAGAATGTGTGCTACCCAAAGCACAGACACAGCACACACTGAATACCTTCAACAACAAGCACTACACCAAGATAACTTGACAATCGAGCAGTCTGGCTTCTGCATAAACCCGGCGTTCCTACAGGTAGGCGCCTCACCTGATGGCCTAGTTAGCTGTGACAGCTGTGGACAAGGCTGCCGGGAAGTGAAATGCCCTGCTAAGCACAAACACAGCACTGTCCAGGAGGCTTGTGACGCAGACAAAGACTTTTGTCTCCACAGAGTTGATGGCATTGTTCAGCTCAAACAAGGTTATAGGTACTACACACAAGTGCAGACACCGATGTTCGTGACAGGTGCAACCTACTGTGACTTTGTGGTGTGGACACTGAAAGACGTTGCCTGTATCCTGACAGATGTCAGCTTCTGGGAGTTCTGTCTGAGGAAGGCACAGGAATTTTTTCACAAAGTTTGCCTCCCCGAGTTCATCTGTGGGTATTAGACCAGAGACACCTCCACACCGGGATTGAGTGGAAAGTTATATTTGACCGTCTTACAGCAGCGACCCATGCTAGCCGGCGACTCTTTGTTATGGAGGACATTTGTTCTCCATTGAGACGCCTCCAAGTTGGAAAACGGTAAAAAGATAATCCATTTGGGATTTTATTCCCCGTCCCGTCACAGCTTGCGCTTCTACACCCTACGACACAGCAACGGGCGACCATAACAACAGCAGAGGTCAAATGAAACGGTAAAACACAAAGCAAACTACTAGCAGAAGAAAGCAAGTCCTCACTGTAAACAATGGGCTGGCCCGCTTCCAAAATGTCTGCCGCGCAACGTGTGACGTCATGTGCCCGAAATGTATTGTACAAATAGGGCCTTACTGTTAGTAGCCTAGGCTAATGTCTTTAGAGCCCCATGAAAAAAAGCGAACAGCATTGCGAACCTAAACGCTCTGCGGGGTCATTGTCCATCTCGCAACAGCATTGTGAACTTTTGCCAGATGCAAGTAATTCGACAGCATTATCAAACATAACCTCCTTGGCGGAGGTAATTATTATTAAGACCCGTGTGGAATATTCGCTCGTGCTCAGTCAGTGGTGGAACATAACACTAGAGTGGACCCCGCCCCCCCTTTTCACGGCAATCCGTGTTATGTTCCACATCCATGTGCTCAGTGCTCACCCGGCCACCTTGTGGCAGGCTGTGAAATAGCAGTGCGAACATACAATAACGAACACACACACAAACCCAGGCGATCACATAACCTCCTGGCGGAGGTAATAAACAGGGAATGGCATACAAAACATTGGAGACATAGAAAAGTGCAATGGAATATTTAAAGTGCATGGTATGTACAGAAACAGTAGTAGCATTGTGCAAAGTAACAAAGGATCATGTTGATCAAGCATTTTTATGCTTGGTTGCGTCCGCGCGCGCGTGTGTGTGTGTCAAGGCTTGGCACCAAGGTTCACGTTAGCAGGTGTTCTGTAAAATTCTACTACATGTCATATAATCCTACAAAGCCCCATTGGACATGTGCAGACCATGAAATGTCACGAAATGTCAACACCAGACTGCAGTATTAGCGGAGAACAGATAAATAGAGTACTTTCATTTACAATTTACACTACAGGTGTGTCTTTATTATCTTTATTTATGTATGTGTGTCTTAGAAATTGAAGATTGCGATTTTATTTTCATATCTTTCATCTCGTAAATCTAACACCCTGTTTGGTGTCACTGTTTTGTATTTCACTGTAAACAATATTACGTAGGAAAATATTACATTGTAGGAAATTCTGTCACAACACCGGCTGTGGCTGGACATTAGGCTCGTTCGTGACGAAGCAGTAAGATTTTTGCTTTTGCAGTGGGCATGCGCACTTTGCCAGTTTAATGCATGCATCAAACTGGCAAAGTGCGCATGCCTACTGCCTAGCAAAAATGTTACTGCTTCGCCATGAACGAGCCTATTGGCCGTTTTGCATGCATGAATGACAGGCAAAATAAAATGTGACCGGACAAAATGTTCGACAAAAAATAGGCTACAATTAATCAGTAAATAATAGTAGCTCATTTTAAATAGGCTTACTGAATGTTACAAAACACCAGTAGGCCTAATATGAAACGGAACAAAGCTGAAAATAATTGTGAATAGCCTGTGTAACTGAACGTGTTGCTTGCGCTCTCCTCCCCCAGGCCGTTGTCCCCAATAACGTTATGCTTCCCAATCACTTGACTCACGCTGGCTGCTGCTGCTGTCGAGGAACACTTCTGTTAATTGTTTTTTTTTTGTATTTCACCAATATATCAGTGAACACAACGAAGGGCATAGTGTAACGGAGGCTAACTATCAGAGTTGGCGTGGAACGTTGGTAGGCCTAAAACCTCCCTCCGATAGCCTCATACAGTCTCGTGCCGTTGGGCTGAGAGACTAGTCTCTTGGCCCAGCTGTATCGTACTGTGTCTCCCTTTGCTGGACCGTTGTAGTTGACGAGGTCACACGTTCGATCCCCGAGGGGGGTGAACAGGTGCAAGATGACCTCCGTCAAAATTGCATTTGCAAAACCGTTTCATGCCCAGTTGCGAAGTCAAGCCGTACTGTTTGGGACTCAATGGGCTCGTTCGTGACGACGCAGTAAGATTTTTGCTAGGCAGTGGGCATGCGCACTTTGTCAGTTTGATGCATCAAAAATCTTACTGCTTCAGGAGTATTTGTACCAATTTTGGTGCTTGTATCATTATTTGAACAATTGTTTTATTTTCCTATGACACATCTGAACGGTGGCCATCTTGGAAAATGAATCATCTTGGAAAAGTCACCTGCATGCTTTATCAAAAGAGGTACATCTAAGGAGTATCCGTGCCAAGTTTGGTGTTTGTATCACAAATTGTTTCCGTTGCCAATTTATATCTGTATGGCGGCCATACTGGAAAATGGGCAACCATCTTGAATTTGAAGTGGTCCGCGTACTTTTTGAAAATACTAATGTCTAAGGAGTATCTGTACCGATTCTGGCGCTTGTATCACAAACTGAAGTAACGGGTCACCTATCTCCCTAGCTAGGTATATATTCAGGACGCACTTTCTCTGCCCTTCTTTGAACAAATTGAAATGGTTGTGGTAACTGAAATAATTAAAATACTGCACAGCCATCCCCATAAACCCAAGAATGTAGTTCAATGAAGTCTGACAAGTATTTCAGTGAATTTGCATCCCGCTGCCTGCTATGATCAATAAATAGATGTAAAGGTTGATATATCAGTGCTGGTTAATGTTGTCAAACTGTGGTTAGTGAAAATGCCTCCACATTGCATTGCCTATTTAGAGCAGGTCAGAATATGAGCTAGGGCTGGGCGATTTTGGAAATAAATTGCATCACGGTTTTCTTGATGAAAATTGATATCACGGTTTTCTGCACGGTTTTTTGATATGCAACGATTTCCCTCCAAATCTTAATCTTTCTGAGGAAAAGACTGAAATTAAATGTTAAAATGAGATAAAATCATGAATTTAAATTAATCTCCATTGATATTTTATCATTTTTTCATTTCAATAATATTTTCTATAATTTATAGTTTATATTTCCCTATCCAACAAAGTCTCAAATTAGAGAAAATGCAATATTTAAAATAGCCTAAAATCTTGACCAGGGTGCCATGGTTTTTAAAGGAAGAAGGGTTAAATCAGGGGTCCCCAAACTAAGGCCCGGGGGCCGGATGCGGCCCGCCATGCCCCTTTGACCGGCCCTCCACCCCTCTGCACCTCACCATTTGAAATGGCCCAAAGAAGCACTCCTCACAGAGAGAAAAAAAGATCAAATATATTTTTTAAACATTTCATTTTGTTTGTCAGCAGGCCTTCCTATAGTTTCATTTTCTCTAACCTAGTGTGAGTAACCAGAAGTTTCTTGTCTTGATAGTTTCTCATCTCATGGTAAACAGGCTTATCATTTCTATTGCATCACTCATAAACTGTCAATCACCATATTTTTCTAACATTTCCTTATTATTTTTACATGGTTATTAGAAATTAAAAGCAATACCTGTGGTATTTCAAATTGAACATGTGAATACTCACTTCTTTTGCAAATCACTTATAATGATGAACTATTTTGTGCAATAAATTATGGCTATAACAGGCAATGGCCTAGTACAGCCCACATGATTGATCCCGGCCCCTGATCACAGTCAGTAACGATAATGTGGCCCCCAGAGAAATTATGGCTATAACAGGCAATGGCCTAGTACAGTGCTTCTCAACAGGGGTGCCGGGGCTCCCTGGGGTGCCGCGGAAACGTGACTGATAAATAAATTATGTAATATAATACATATTTGTCTAATGGTCAATCACCATATGTTTGATCCCGGCCCCTGATCACAGTCAGTAACGATAATGTGGCCCCCAGAGAAAAAAGTTTGGGGACCCCTGGGTTAAATGATTATAAGCAGCTGTTTTGGGCTTTTTTCAAGACAGCCCAAAACAGCTTATTTCGTTCTACAAATGGCAACACTAATTGCTTATTTGTCGTTCGTCTACACCTGGCAACACATCCGGCGTGTTGCGCTGCCGCTGCGAGTAAACAACAGTTGGACAGGAACGAAACAGACTCTAGACCAGGGGTCCCCAAACTTTTTTCTCTGGGGGCCACATTATCGTTCCTGACTGTGATCAGGGGCCGGATCAATCATGTGGGCTTTAATCCTAGGCCAATGCCTGTTATAGCCATAATTTCTAGCACAAAATTGTTCATCATTACAAGTGATTTGCAAAAGAAGTGAGTACTTCACAAGTTTTTCTATTTGAAATACCACAGGTATTCCTTTAAATTTCTGATAACCATGTAAAAATAGCAAGGAAAGGTTAGAAAAATTTGGTGATTTACAGTTTATGAGTGATACAATAGAAATGGTAGGCCTGTTTATCTTACAGTTGTCATATACGGTAATAGATGACCCTGCGCATCTACTATGAGATATACGGTAATAACTCAGGGACGTTAACCTGTGATGCGCATGACATTGCACTTCATTCCGTTATTAGTAAGTTACTGTACTGTGAGTGTGTTTTGACGAGCTGCCAGTAATAAACGACATTAATCTAAAAGGCCTCAAGGAGATCCTTTACATGGTGTCAGAAGCGTAAAAAGGAGTCATGGCGAAATTCAACCCTCCGATGAACTTTTCATTCGACAAGCCAGCAGAATGGCCCGACTGGAAGCAACGTTTTGTGAGATACAGAACTGCTACCAAACTAGCAGATGAAGATGGCGCGGTGCAGGCTAGCAGCCTGATTTATGCTATGGGCAGCCAGGCTGAAAATGTGTTTCGGTCCTTCACGTTTGTTGGGGAGGAGGAAGATGAAAATGACTTTGACTGTGTGCTAGGCAAGTTTGATGACTACTTTGTGCCGCGCAGAAATGTAATACATGAGCGGGCATGTTTCCATCAACGCGTTCAAAGAGCCGGGGAAAAAGCAGAGACTTTTATAAGGGCTTTGTACGAGCTAGCAGAACATTGTGATTTTGGCGCGAATAGGGAAGAGAACATTCGCGACCGAATTGTCGTTGGGATACTGGACAAAGAGGTGTCGAAGCAGCTACAGTTAATGCAAAACCTGAACCTAGCCGTGGCGATCGAAACCGTTAGGCAGTCGGAGGAGGTCACCTCTCATGTTAGCATGCAAGGGGCAGAAGCCGGGCTAGTGCACGAAGTAACCAACAAATTCAAAAAGAACTTGAAATTCGGCGAAAGAAAGCAAAACAGGGGAAACAATGGAGGTGGCAAGTGTGGAAAGTGCGGGAAAATGCGCCATAGCAGGGAGGAGAACTGCCCTGCGCGAGATTCCACATGCAACTCGTGCAACAAAGTGGGGCATTGGAGCCGGGTGTGCAAGAGCAGGAGGGTGGTGAGCGAGGTCGCGGAGCAGCAGCAGCAGCAGTCGCGGCAGCACCAACCGACATACTACCTGGGGGCAGTGAGCAGAGCAGCCGAGGGGTCACCGGAGCAGTGGATCGTCAAGCTGCGGGTAGGTTCCACTCCAGTTGAGTTCAAGATCGACACGGGGGCCGACGTGAACGTCATCTGCGAGGAAACCTACCACTCACTCAGACCAAAAACACCACTTGGGCCGGCAGACATCCACTTGGATAGCCCAGGAGGTGAGTTGCAGTGCATTGGACAGATCAAAAGCACTGTGGCTTACAAAGGTAGAAGACACCCACTCACAGCCTACGTTGTCCGAGGCCGCACAGTCAGCAACCTCCTCAGCAGGCCCCTGTCTGTGAAGATGAACCTGGTGAGGAGAGTGGAGGAAGCGGCGTGCAGCAGCGCCGGACACCTGCAGGCATTCGGTGAGCATGGCACTTTAAAGACTGACCCTGTAAGAATACAGTTAAAAGAAAATGCTCAGCCGTACGCCACTCACACTGCCAGGCGTGTGCCAATACCCATGCTGCAGAAGGTTAAAGAGGAACTGGAGCGGATGGAGGGGAACGGCATCATTGAGAGGGTGACGCAGCCTACCGACTGGTGTGCGCCCATGGTGCCGGTCCTGAAGAGCTCAGGTAAAGCACGCATCTGTGTTGACCTTAAAAGACTGAATGAAGCTGTTAAGAGAGAGCAGTACATCATGCCTACCACAGATGAGATCGTAGCAAAGCTGAGCGGTGCCACTGTCTTCTCGACGCTCGATGCAGCCAGTGGGTTCTTCCAAATCCCACTGCACCCTGACAGCTATAAGCTCACAACCTTCATCACCCCGTTCGGCAGGTTCCAATTCAAGAGGCTGCCGTTCGGGATAACCAGCGCTCCCGAGATCTTTCAGAGGAAGGTGACGGAGACAATGGAGGGGTTGGAAGGAGTGGAGATCTTCATGGACGACGTGCTCGTCTACGGGACCACGGTGAGAGAACATGACCAGCGTCTGGAGAAGGTCATGCAGCGCATCGAGGCGGCCGGGCTGAAGCTAAACCGCGACAAGTGCTCCTTCAGACAGCACCAGCTGCGCTTCCTGGGGCATCTCATCGATGGAGAGGGAATTCGGCCTGACCCGGGTAAAGTCGAGGCCATAGAGCAGCTGCCACCACCGACGAACGTGCCGGAGCTGAAGAGGGTCCTCGGCATGGTGAATTACCTTGGCAGGTACATCCCCAACCTGTCCACAGTGGCGCAGCCACTGTACGAGCTCCTGAAAGGTAAAAATGCATGGACATGGGGTCACGCACAACAAAAAGCCTTCACACACACAAAACAACTACTGACAACAGCGCCTGTCCTCGCCTACTACGACGTCAGCAAGCCCACGGCCGTGTCAGCTGACGCCAGCAGCTATGGACTGGGAGGAGTCCTCCTCCAGCTCCATGGGCAGCAGTGGAAACCTGTCGCCTACTGTTCCAGACGGCTCACCGACGCGGAGACACGCTACGCCCAGATTGAAAAGGAGTGTCTGGCTGGCGTGTGGGCGTGTGAGAAGTTTGACAGGTACCTCACTGGCATGGACACATTCAAACTGGTCACTGACCACAAGCCGCTTGTGCCGCTCATCAACAGCCGCAGCCTGGACAACGTGCCTGTGCGGTGCCAGCGTCTTCTCATGAGGCTCATGAGATTCAGCCCCGTGGCAGAGTATGCTCCGGGGAAAACCCTGGTCGTTGCTGACACTCTCTCACGCAGCCCTCTGTCCAAGTGTGCTGAGCCGGACACTGAGAGTGAGGTGGCTTGTTATGTTGCCAGTGTAGTGGGGGAAATCCCTGCTAGCCCGAGCAAGATGGACGAGATCCGGAAGGCGACTGCAGAGGATGCCGAACTGCAGTCACTCATCAAGGTAATACGGGCAGGATGGCCGGAACACAGCCGCAAGGTGCCTGTGAGTATAAGACACTACACACAAGTGAAAGCTGAACTGTCAGAGTACAATGGCCTGGTCCTCAGGGGAAGCAGAATCGTGATCCCGCAGCGGATGAGGACCGAGATCATCCACAGGATCCACGACGGGCACCAAGGACTGATCAGGTGTAGGGAGAGAGCCTCCTCATCTGTGTGGTGGCCCGGCCTCGCTACAGAGCTCAGCAGCCTGGTGTCCTCCTGCCAGGCGTGCCTAGGAGAGAAGCGTACACAGCAGAGAGAGCCACTCATCTCTACACCACTTCCAGATCGTCCGTGGAAGAGAATCGGAATGGATCTATGTGAGTACAACCACCAGCACTTCCTAGTCATCTCAGACTATTACTCTAGATTCATAGAGATACTGCACATGCCATCCACTACCAGTGCACATGTCATACTTAAGCTCAAGGCCGTCTTTGCTAGGTTTGGCATCGCAGACGAAGTAGTGAGTGATAACGGGCCGCAGTTTTGTAGTGCTGAGTTTAAAGACTTTGCGAAGCAGTTTGATTTCAGACACTGCACGTCCAGCCCTCATCACCCGCAGGGCAATGGCCATGCAGAACGGGCCGTGCAGACAGCCAAGAAGATCCTCAGGCAAGCAGATCCAGTGCTGGCGCTGATGATCTACAGGTCCACTCCGTGCTCCTCGACCGGCTACAGCCCTGCGGAGCTGTTAATGGGGAGAAAGATCAAAACAACGCTCCCCATGCAAAAATCTCCACCCACAGTGGCCGAACAGAGCAGCAGTGCAGGAGAAGGACGACAGAGAGAAGGCCAAGCAGGCCTACTACTACAACCGCCGCCACGGGGCCCGACCCTTACCTGTCCTGCAGCCAGGGGACGTGGTGAGGTCCAAGTTGGATCACGAGAAATCGTGGTCACAGCCGGCTGTGGTCTCGGGGGAAAGCAGCACTCCGAGATCCTTCGTCATCAGGACGCAGCAGGGAGCTGAGCTTCGGCGGAACCGCCGCCACCTACAACCTCAGCCGGTTCCCCAGCCACCCAGCGAGAACACTGGGACAGCTACACAGTCTGACGTGACAGAGACAGTCCCCACCAGTCAGAGTGTGGCTCCACCCGCAAGCCTCATGCCCGGTCAATCTGTGACTAGATCTGGACGGGTGTGCAAACCGGTCAACAGGCTTGACCTGTAGACAACCTATGGCCTTTGGGGGGGGTATTATCAAAAAAAAAGAGGAAAAAAAAGGGGAAAGTGAGAAGAAGAGAAACAAGAGACTGAAATGTGAAAATGAAAACAATGTGAAAATTGTACTGAAATGCATTATTGTTGTGAATGCTGATCCAAGTTCCTGCTGAGATGATTTTATAATAGAAGTTATAGAAATGAGTTTATATTGATTGAGTATAACAGAGGTTATAGAAATGACTTAATATTGATTTTAATGTTAACAGCTGAAATGATTACAGTAAATGTTAATGAAAGTGTTCTTAATACAAGTAAGCAACGGGTTGTTTGTTTAAGGGTAATTATCCATTTTGAAGGGGGAGATGTCATATACGGTAATAGATGACCCTGCGCATCTACTATGAGATATACGGTAATAACTCAGGGACGTTATCCTGTGATGCGCATGACATTGGACTTCATTCCGTTATTAGTTACTTACTGTACTGTGAGTGTGTTTTGACGAGCTGCCAGTGAATAAACGACATTAATCTAAAAGGCCTCAAGGAGATCCTTTACAACAGTGAGATGAGAAACTATCAAGACAAGATAGGATTGCTTCTTTGGGCCAGTTCAAATGGTGAGGAGCAGAGAGGTGGCGGGCCAGTCAAAGGGGCATGGCGGGCCGCATCCGGCCCCCGGGCCTTAGTTTGGGGACCCCTGCTCTAGACAGACACGGAAAACAAACGGATTTACTTGACATTGTGTGCATATTGTCTTTGAATTAAAGTCCAAATCCAACGTAGAAGGTATTTTGTCCGGTAGTTTGTGTCATATTGCGATGTGTTTCGCTCATATTTTGCCCCCATATCATTTCAAACAAATATAGCAATGTAGCAATGTATCTTGTCTGCCCATTGCATTTGAAAGCTAGGCTACTTTAGCTTATACGCAGTCTTAACAGCAGTGCTGCACACACAGTTGGGATGGTAATTAAATATCTAGTTAAGAATCAGATAACTGTTGTAGCCTGTAACAAAGCACCACATAGAATTGCCTTTTATTTAACTTTGTGAGATCAAATGTAGGCTAAATGAATTGAAATGTTTGTCATGATTCATCCATGCCATGTGTGTTCATCAGGCGCGGAGTGGCCGTCGGGAGATCGGGGACTTGTCCCGGTGGGCCGCAGCCGTGAATTGTAATAATGCGGCCGCATTGCGTTTCCCACCGGCCCTGAAGTTTAGAGATAGGATTTATAAGCACTGACTTCCCACTTTCCCCTTCCCTGTTCCGGAATTCAGCTGACTAGTTAGTATTTATACCGTATACCAGACGGCAATACCTCACTGACGGTGTCAAACAGTAAATTGGCCACACCCCTTCTCTACTGATAATTTTCATACACCGTAGATCGCGGAAGTTTACAAGATCTTAGTAACACAGTTTCGTTTTCAGTATTTGAAGAACCTGTGATATGTATATTGGTTACCAAAGGATGGAAATATGAATAAATTATGATTTATTTTCCGATTTCCACACGACTGTTACAGTTTACAGTCTTTCCAGTCCTGATTCACTTGCTCTGTGGTTATTGACTTGGGTTACGAACAGACTCCACCAAGTGGTAAGGAAGATAACTGCACCTAACAGAAGCAAGATAACTGCACCTAACAGAAGCAATGGGTTTTGTTTTGATTTGTTAGACCTACCAGTATATCTCCTTATAGTCGAAATAATATTATTATCATACATATATTTATATGTGGTACATTTAGGATGTAGCCTATGTCTGAAGAAATGGAACAAAATAATTACCACACAAGATTCTGATGTGACCAGTGCTGGGTGTGCAGGCTAATAAACTGTGGATTAAAGTAGAGTGATTGCAAGAAACAAAGACATTTGCTGCGAGAAGACAGCGTTTTAAGGTAGGCCTACACCGTTTGGTTATACATTTTGTTGACTTATGGTTGTGGTTTGAAGTAGCTAAGTTTGGCTTATTTGCTGCATGGTGGGTTTATTGCACAATGTAGACCAGACGTGGGCAAACCCAGGCCCGGGGGCCACATGCGGCCCGCTCGGCCATTTCATGTGGCCCTCAGAGCCTTTCCAAGAAAAAAATGCAGATTCACATGGTCACTCATTCTTCAATGCGCTACCTAAAACAAGGGTCTTGGAAACCTAAGATTACTAAAGTCTACATCTGGATACAATTAGCAGGAATGGCATAACTGACAATGGTGTAATTATGTTGGCGTACACCATTTCTTATTATCGGCATGGGCAAGTTGCCTACGATATCCGGCCCTTTGGTCAACTTTCTAAACCCAATGCGGCCCTTGAGCCAAAATAATTGCCCACCCCTTGTAGACAGACTTTTTGTAAGCTATAGGCTACTATAATATATTTTGTAAGCCTACTCTTCTAAAAATCCCCACACCCAAAACTTTGTGCCCATGCTCATCCTGTCTTCCTTAAACGATATTTCAATTTCAAACTGTCAAAATGACAGTGGAGTGCACATTTGCATGGAACAGTAGCGTGATGTAGCCTAACCTAGGCCTATGAATGCTTTGGACTGTGATGATGGCTCCAGTGGTGTAGTCTACTTTTTGAAGTGGGTATACTGTATATTTGAGCATTTTTTGATGTGTGTATAGTCTACTGTATATATTTGTGCTATTGTAAATAATGGATCAATCAATTTTAAGTGGGTATACTGTAATCCCTGAAATTTTGAAATTGGTGCGTATACCTGCGTTTTACGTAGACTACACCACTGGCTGTGCATTTCATCAAGGTGTAGGCTACAATTCTCCACTTCAGGTTGATATTTTGACAACACTAATGTCCACATGTAGTACGACTGCAGATTTCGTGGCTTTTGTCTTTTTGGTTAGGAAACCATGTTCGCTTTGGTTTTTTTTTTTTTTTTAAAGAGGGCCGCCAAGGGGAAAATTCTCCCGGTGGGAAAAGGTGGGCCACTCCGCCCCTGGTGTTCATCATGTTTCACTCTCACTAGCCTCTAGCGCGATTAACCAATTATTTTATCAGTTCAATCAACATCTTACATTGTGGTGACATTCCCTAGTAGAACAGCAACAACAGTGGACTTAGCAGAGTTGAAATGAAGTGTCAGAGACTTATGAATTAGAAGAATCTTTGAAGTGTGACACGGAGTATGAAGCTCACGCACATAACATAGTAGGCTATAAACAACAACAACAAAACCGTCTCTCATCAAAAAGAGAACCTTGTGTAGTGTAAACCGAGATCACGTTTTTTTAACGGTATACCGCCCAGCTCTAATGTGAGCTCTGTGTTACTACACATGTGCCTGGTTTCAACACTAGGGTGCAGTGGGGAACGACCATATAATATAAACAGATATTATGACTAATTCTGTAAAATATCAACTCAAAACTAGATTGCATTTCCTCACAGAAAATGCTGGAATATGCTTGCCCATCATGCATTCGTTGCCCTCCATGCATGTGTTCCCTTCATGCATTAGTTGCCCTTCATACATACACAACACAATCTTATCGAGATATGAGGTAAGTTCATGTTTAGCATTTTCGCTAATTGTAACGCCTACCAGTGACCAATTTGCACCATATTCAGTATGCTTCCTCTGAGGGTAGTGCAAATCATGTGTAATATTTTTTGTTTTGATCGGTCAAAGCATTACCAAGATAAGAGCTAGGGCCTACCGAATTATATATTTTTAATTGTTATTTGACCATGGCATAGTTTACCTTTTTCCTTTCAAATGTGACCTTAAAAGGTCAAGTTTCATGTTGGTCACCGAGTAATTCTGAAACCTTAGTCCATTCTTGTAACTTCTAGCGTGGTTGCAAATTTACAACAAAAAAATGCCATCAAGAGGTTTTTTTAGGGTCTTGGCCCACTGTCTATACGGTGTAAACAGGGTTTATATGGGCCAAAACATATTTTCGATAATTGCAGCTCCCCCCAGAGGCCGATTCGGACAAAAAACAGTGTGTACCCTCTGGCTATAGTTAAGATAAAGTGTATCGATTGATATGAGATATGAGCTCACTTCCTGTTTGGCTTCTTCGTTGGCAAATTTGACTGGCTCCTGTTTGAAGACGTTTCAATCAACCATTCCAGTATTTTCATTGGTAGATGTATCTCAGTCTGAAGATGCCCTGATAAAAATTTCTATGACAATCGGAAAAAAAATTGTGGGCAGGGCACCATGTTTATTGTTTTTTTACTAAATTCAAAATTGCCGGACAACTTTCCATGTCCAAAATTTTGTTGAAGAGTGCATTGGATTCGTGTATATGATTTTGGTTTTGATACCTGTGGGCGTTGCCGAAATATGAACTAACTTCCTGTTTGGCCTCGCCAAAACAAGTTTTTTCCAGAGAAAGTCTAACCCATGAGAATGGTCACTGGCTGGTGGCCAGGAGTGGCACTGCAGCTATGTTCTCGCAGCCAAGTAAATAATGAAAGGGTCCCAATGGGGCACCTAAGTCACGCCCTCTACTTCCTGGTTCATGGGGAAGGGGGAGTCAAAAAATGATTACTTGGCTTGAAAATGAGTTATTTTTGGATTTGTGGTGCACAGGGTTGGGGAAGTTACTTTTTAAATGTAATCCGGTAAAGTTACAAATTACTCTTTCAAAAATGTATTCAGTAATGTAATCCCATTACTTCAATATTTAAGTAATGTAACGGATTACTTTTGGATTACTTTTGGATTACTTTCGCCCAGCTAGCTTGTCTACATCTACCACCATATTTTCCAGGATTAAGCTAAATGCACAATAACACCGAGTGGAAATGCATTTGGACGAATGTCCATACAGTAAACTATATGGAGTATTATGGGGACAGAAAATTAGAAAGCAAACACTTTCCAGAGTTTAATGGATATCATTAGTTGCAAGTTGTACTTGTTAGCCAGTCGATGGCTAGCTCGAAACTGACTTACACTTTCCCTACACCAGTACCAATTCATCGTAACGGGAAGACAAATGAATAAAAAATTGACTGTTATGAAATGGCTCTACAAGGACATTACGGGCTTGACAACACCAATGTTTTGAAAAGCCTCCCCATCCCATGATATTTTTTTTTTCCAGAGTAGGCTATGTATGACCTGAAAGTGCTGACGCACATGTTGCATGCATGCTGAATATTAGCAGTCTTACCAGGAGGTGTTTCTTTAAGTTAGACGTTGTGTCTTTCGACGCTGACAAGATATTGACTTTGGGTTGGCACAACCGGCACTGGACATCGATATTGGCGCCCTTGTCTTCCTTGAAAATGAAATGTTTATTGTATTTCCACCGGGTAAATGCATTTTTCTCCATTGCTCACGACTGCTCTGTACTTCTTTGACTGAGTGATTGATGCAACGACATCGAACTATTGAACACTCCCACCAGCAGGGAAGGGAAGCAAGGCTGAGAGAACGTAGGTCGGTCAGGAATGCTACTGTCACTGTCGTCATTACGTTACAGGTGATGATTCCGGCGAAAAACCAAAAATCACAACATACAAGCCGCGGCATAACAATAAATGAATAAATAAATCAGTTAATATAATAATTAAATAAATAAAAGGGACCAAAGACGCAATTTCGCAAGAATTGTAATCCTGTTAAGTAATCCCCATTCCCACTGAATGTAACTGTAATCTGAATACATATTTTTTGCTTGTAATGTAACGGATTACAATTACATTGATTTTGTATTCTTTTACCGTAACGCCGTTACATGTAATCCGTTACTCCCCAACCCTGGTGGTGCATAGGTGGAGGTCCAAGGTTTGGATTGGTGTAAAAAAAAACACTCATTTTCAAGCCCAGTAATTATTTTTTGACTCCCCCTGCCCCATGAACCAGGAAGTAGAGGGCGTGACTTAGGTGCCCCATGGGGCTGTGTGCTTCTAATAATTGTATCTGCCCGTGTAATTTTTTCCCTGGAAATAATGGAGTTGCGTTCAATGGAGAGGAGTAAGTGAAAGCATTTGCCGACACTTTTGCATCTTGTCAAGTGTTATGGTGCATTCCCCAGAGGTAGGAGCTTCCTAGTAGGCAACCAGAAGGCAGCTACCTAGCTTGCTGGTTGGAACGCTTTCAAGTGGGAGGTAGCTGACTCCTTGTTGCCTATTGGGAAGGTCCTACGTCTCGGGAATGCACCTTAAACTATTCCTAACACTGTGCGCTGCCATTGCTCTGATGACATCACAATTGCCAATGGGACGAAGTCGGTTTGCTTCGCTTTTGCCCCAGCTCACGACTTGAACATTCCGCTTCAACAGGCGTTCCAATGCATTTCAGCAAGTAGGAGGTCAGAAACATCCCATCTCCCAATCCAGGGGAACGCACCATTAGATTCTTGAAAATGACCCTTATTGAAACTATAGCAATGACACAACACGTGACAATCGACTTTACGGCACTTTGCCATTTGTTTTGTACAAGTAGTTTTAAGTCTGACTTCAGATGTCAATGTGTTTAAGTTATGTCTGGGTTGTTGCGGACACCTGTTATTTATTGCATGTAAGGTGGTGGAAAAGCGGTAAGTGTGAAGGGGGTAAAGGAAATGACAGCGCTCATCCTTGAGAACTTGGGCACCTTCAATTATCATGTTGGACGGTGGTGGGGGGTTTTGAGGTGTGTGACCGTAGATGTTCAGTTGGCCGTGCCAATATTATTATAATTTATGAAGAGACCACAATGTGTGTATCCAGTTGGTATCGGTGTACCTTTTATTTAGTGACCCCCCCTTCCAGTCCCCAGGTTACATAACAAAGGTGCCCCCTCAGTATACCTAACACTAGATGTCTCTGCGAGGG
This sequence comes from Engraulis encrasicolus, assembly GCF_034702125.1. Lineage (NCBI taxonomy): Eukaryota > Metazoa > Chordata > Actinopteri > Clupeiformes > Engraulidae > Engraulis > Engraulis encrasicolus. The sequence goes on from NC_085876.1 coordinate 5,215,285, forward strand.
TCAGTCAGAGTACGTCTGTCGTCAGCTCTGGTCGTAAATAGTCTCAGAGATTCAGCCAGCAAGTATTAGCCGAATGCTAGCATGTTGCAGGACAAAACTAACAAGTCTTTGGGAGAACAAAGTCATACAAGGAACCTTTAACTTCACTTCTAATACAATTTCCATGATAAGGTAAGCTTACAGAATGCGCACACATCTTTACAAACTAGAGAACAGCACCGTCAGAAATCCCTGCTAAGCCATTTAGCCCAATAGGCTCCCATTCATCTTTCACTTGGCTGCGTTCGCCAACGGGGCTATTTGGCAGTCAATGGTAGACACCGTTCTCATAGTTTAGAGATTCTCTGTTTTTGTCAATTGTGGCGCCCCCCAGTGGCCAATTCTCACATACTCTTTTATGTGACCTCTAGAGGTAGTGTTGATCATGTGTGTCCAATTTGGTTGTGATCTGACAAGTCGGTATTGAGATATGAGCTAACTTCCTGCTTGGCGACTTCAATATGAGCTGAAGCACATTTTCATTAAAGGGGAAATCCGGTGTGAAATGGCTTAAATAGTGTCAAAGCATGATGCTCTGCGCTAACTTTGTCCACATACCTCATCTGCTTAACGACGCTCAAAGTTGCTCAAAACTTCATTCTGTAGAGTCGCAGGGTTGTTGACATCTAAAATGAGGCAGAGAACTTTGGTAGCCAACAGTGTGTAGAAACAATAATTCTTACGGACTGCACCACAGGCCAGTTTACAAAGTCAGTCTACCTAAAGAGACAGTCCAGTGTGTCCACTCTACTACTTTTCCGGGTGGTACTGCAACTCTAGAGGTTCCAACGGGTGAGTGCAGACCATAGAGGTAGAAAATAACACTAGAGAGGACCCCGCCCCCCTTTTTACGGCAATCTGTAGCGGCCATAGAGTTCTTCAGTAACGCGGAAGCATGTAGTAGATTGTAGTCTTTCATGTTAGCATTTAAGGACTTCCTGGTTCGTATCGGCTTCCGGCTTCCATTGGGAATGAATGAGGGCCAGTTTCAAATAAGCTCCGAGTGCAAGCACGCGCTTAGCGAACCCCCGCAAACTGTCGAGGGTGTTAAAAATAGGCTGTAGGTATGACATGGTTGATCATTTTGTGTCAAACTTCGACATAAATACGATGTTGCGTCCATATGCTAAACCCGGAAACTTTTGGCGACTACAGAAGCGGCACCGGCATGTACGTACGGAGGGTCGTACCCATGGCTACCAAAGGAAAGTATGTAGTTCGGAAGTTTTAATGATCAGAAAGGGGGTAGCAATATTGAATTAAAATCGTCATGATTTAACATGTGAATACACCAACATGATGATACGATCCGTTCCACTAATGAGAAAGGGATGCGGGGACACGCTAATGTTCGTTGTTGGCATGCAACTTATGTTTTTGCCAAACCTGAATCTCTATGGCGTTTTGCAATGTAAAAAATCGCCATGGAACCGGTAGTCCAAGCGCCGCATACAAGTTGACGTCAACGCTGAAGAGCTCTATTATCTGTAGGTAGATCATGTAAGGGATAATGTGTTGTCCACACGTGACTATAGGAAAATATTTTCCCGACGAGGCGAATAACACCCCCCGACGCCGAAGGCGGAGGGGTGTTATTACGCTTCGAAGGGAAATATTTTCCGATAGTCACGTGTGGACAATACATTATCCCGCTTATTATACGGCTTTTACCAACATTAGAAAGCATAAATAGTTAACCAGTAGTTTAAAATAACATGTTTATTGCCATTTTATAGCGTGCGCAAAGAAAGATAGTTCGTGGAACGCTCATAATTTAAAAAGGTTACCAAGCAACAGAGTTTGGCTACTTTCTATATAACTTGTTACAGCCACCTTGCGCTTCAAACTGTTTGCAGGCTGCCTCGTTCACTGCGCGATATCTACTAAACTCGGGTTCATAACAGGAATATTTCTATCTAATCGGCGACAGTATTCCAGGGGAAAAAGCATAGCAACCCAAGCACTGCTGTGCGCCCTGACCATCATTATCGATCCTGCTACATGCAGAGCACTGTGCGCCACATGGAAGGGAAACTGTCAACGAACTCCTCACTTGTAAAAAAAATAAAAAAATGAAATAAAATAAAAAATACTAGTGTTAATAAAAGATGTCACCACAGCGGCCGGCGGACAGTGACAGTTTGCTTTCTTGGAACGGCAACACTCGGACATTTGCTGATGAATCCTGATGGGCTACCACTCGGCCTTTTTGTTATTATTAACAAAACTGTTATTATTAACTTCGTCAGGATGACATAACTGTTAAAATTAATCGCTGAATGAGACTTCTAGTGTTGTTGCAATTCGTCTTGAGAGGTTTGAGAAGTGGTTGGTTACCGGAGCATCATGGGCCACCAGCAGCGTGCGTTAATCGCGCTGCTGCCATACTGCTAAAAATCAGAAGGCAAGACATATCAGTGAAGATATGACCGATCTACTTGCGGAGTGATCTCTGAAGTGACCAAACTCGTTGCCAATGGCAGCGGGTATTATTAGGTGGGCATTACAGAAAAGTAGTGACCACCGAACGTTGGGTCCGCCCATTGAAAGTGAATGGGAGCTCTTGCACCATTCTAGAGTGCCGTATAATAAAGCCTGATAAACCAGACTAAATGTGGATGTCTAATTTAGTCTGGCCTCGATCCATATACATCCGAAGAGTGTTGATGAGAACAACCTTCCCTCAAAACCCTGCCCACTTTGATTCAAAACACATCTTTGCGTTGTAATTGGTTTGCCAGATTCTTGGCATTCTGGCTTCATTGAATCATTATGCGAGGCCAGACCCACCCGTAGACAAAACATTTTGCCGTCCAGCGGGTGGCACTGGTTCACCAGGCTAGGTAGATCAGAGAACTGGAAATTAACGGAAAACGAGGCTCACCTCTGTCAAAAATGGCTTAATCATGTGAAAATGTCCATCAACACACTATACAAGGACAATAGTTGAAGTGTGTTGCTAACTATGTTCATAAAAGATATTATTTGATTTTTAAATGTATTTTATCGACTCATATGATTTGAGTAGATATTTAGCCTGCCATTTCAAATCTGGTGTTTTATTAATGTGTTGCGTCATATTCACACAGTTTTAGTCAATTTTTTGACAGGGGTGGGCGTGTTCTCCATTGACTTGCATTGCCTGAAGGTACCTACACTACCTACGGAAGTTGGGAAGCTCCATCTGCCATTTCCCAGTGCTGTGTCCTCTCTAGTGTTATTTTCTACCTCTATGGTGCAGACTCGGATGAATGGGCTGACAGCGCCCTCTAGGCCAACACTTTCAAGATGGCTGGACTTTCAAGATGGCCGACTTGTTGTTTGTATGGTAGCCTAAACTTTGAACAGGTCAAAGAAAATGGAATATTGTACAAGAACGACCACTAGCTGGTGTGGCCAGGAGTGGCACTGCAGCTATGTCATCGCAGCCAAGTAGGCTAAATAATGAATGGGTGCCAATGGGGCTGTACGCTTCTCATAGAACTATCTGCCTGTGTGATTTTTTCCCTGGAAACAATGAAGTCGCATTCGATAGATATGAGTAAGTGAAAGCATTTGCCGACACGTTTGCATCTTGTCAAGTGTTAGATTCGTGAAAATGACCCTTATTTCAACTACAGCAATGACATAACATGTGACAATCGACTTTACGGCACTACACCATTTGTTTTGTAGTTTTAAGTCTGACTTCAGATGTCGATGTGTTTAAAGTTATGTTAGGATTGTTGCGGACACCTGTTATTTATTGCATTTAAGGTGGTGGAAAAGCGGCATGTGTACATGGGGTAAAGGAAATGACTGTGCTCATCCTTAAGAATTTGGGCACCTTCAATTAACATGTTGGACGGCGGTGGGGGGTTTTGAGGTGTGTGACCGTAGATGTCTCTGCTAGGATCAGTCAGAGTACGTCTCTTGTCAGCTCTGGTCGTGAATAGTCGCAGAGATTCCTCAGCCAGCAGGTATTAGCCGAATGCTAGCGTGTTGCAGGACAAAACTAACACGTCTTTGGGAGAACAAAGCCATGTCAGGAACCTTTAACTTCACTTCTAATACAACTTCCATGATAAGGTACAGAATGTGCACACATCTTTACAAACCAGAGAACAGAACCGTCACAAATCCCTGCTGAGCCATTTAGCCCAATAGGCTCCCATTCATCTTTTACTTGGCTGCGTTCGCCAACGGGGCTATAATGGGAGCCAATGAGAGATGTCTTTCTCATAGCTTAGAGAATCTCTGAACAGGTGGACAGATTTAGACCATGGCTGTGTCTCAAATGCCGCACTTGTGCACTTCGGGCACTGTTTTTCAGTGCCTAGGGCGCTCATGGTGAAAATTTCAGTTGAGCCAGTGCACTGAAAGTGCCAGGATGATCCCCTAACAATGGCGGAAAAATGCAGTGCTTGAATGATGGACACTGCACGCACTAAACGGCGGCCATGTTGACTATGACACGGAGGAAATGTGGCATTCAGTTCAGTAGAAGAGTTTGGTCAACAGTCTCCTAATTCTGTAAGTAATGTTGATGGGACACCAACCTTTTCATGCAAACCAAAGTATTGTATGTGTGATTGTTGTCCTTTGGGGTGAAGGACATGGAAATACAAGCACCAGACGCTGTGCATTGTAAACGGTAGCCAACTCATATTTTGGCAAGCTAATGGCATGCTCAGCCGTCACCAGTGAGGGCACAGTGCATAGTGCTCACATTTTTCCTCGACACTATGCACTAAAGACCTCAGTGCACTGTGTGCACTATGCACTGACTGTCAGTGCACTGACAAAAGTGCGCCATTTGAGACATAGCCCATATCTTGAGTGGTAGAGTAGCAACATGGATCTCTTGACAGCTCTATGTTTGAGTTTTTGGAAATAAATCCTGAAAAAAATAATTTCTACCTCACTCAGCCCCGTTCCCTGAAGTTCAGAAATTGGTTGAAAATGAGAAGTCGTAAGTCCCGTAAGTGATATTAAAATATCATCCTGAAACTTGACTAGCATTTTGTTTAGAGTGTTACATTTATGAAACAAATTCATTTGGAGACATGGAATCATAAAATTTTCCAAAATATGATCACTTCCTCTGTGGCCATTAAGGGTACATTCCAACATGCGACCTTGCTTCCTCCACTTGTGCTTGTGGCCTCGCCCCGCCTCCTGGCCCCTCCTCCGTGGAGAAAACAATAGCTTTCAGCTTAGCCACAACAACTTTTTGGGGATTGTTTTTCATTCACCTTCCCAATTGCAAATGGGCTAAATACTTTACAATTGAGCTTTTGCAAGATATTGAAATATAATGCTGTTGTCAGTGAAGTCATCATGACCTATTACCTCCTTGTACGAGTCCACAAGCACAAGTGGAGGAAGCTAGGTCGCATATTGGAACGCACCCTAAATCTGGCTAGTGTAATGGAGGCCGTTTTGGAAGCAGATTACAGGTGTTCTACAGGCCTCACCCCCAAATGTGGCATCACTGTAAAGCCCTAAATGTCTACTTTACAGTAATTGCAGATTGAAATAGGTTGCATAAAGTTTGTTTGAGATACATTTAGCAAAGTAATGTCCACTACAGTGGACACAAAATGAACTAGACTGCCTGTGCAGTCGCCTTCGACTGCTTAAGGTATATCCCCGAAACGCGACGCTTCCAGTCCCCAATCATTCCTACCACTCCCGTCCACCTTTTCATGAACGTTTATGATAAATACAAAATATAAAATAAATATATTTAATATCTATACATAGATCAATGACGTGCAGAGGCTTAAAACCAAATGACTATTGTGAAAATGAAGGAAAAAACGGGGCAAATTAGGTACAGTGTAATAACCAGTGTAACAATATTTAATACCACGTCATATCAGTGTGACACCATGTACCAATTTTGTACTTATATCATGTAGGCTATTTGTGTGTAAGTGGTATTACATGGTATTGCATATTGTTACACTGGTATTACACTAGTATTACATGGTATTACATATTGTTACACCTTTTATTACACTGTACCTGGTATTGCCTATTTTTACACTGGTATTACACTAGTATTTCATGGTATTAAATATTGTTACACTGGTTATTACACTGTAGGCCTACCTGATATGGTAGATTCACTGAAATGGTGAACCATTAAATTAAGGAGTTACCGGGCAAATCAATCCACCCAGTCAGAAGTTATGGGCCAAATAAAAATTCCACCATTTTGAAGGTGTTGACCTCCAAACTCGAATCAGTTCATGAACCTACCCTGCAGCATTCACACACCAAATCTGGGACAAATCCATCCACCCTGTCAGACGTAATGAGCCAAACAAAATTTCGGCCATCTTGAATTCGGCCATCTTGAAATTGTTGACCTCCAAACTCGAATCAGTTCATGAACCTACCCTAGAACATTCACACACCAAATCTGGGACAAATCCATCCACCCGGTCAGAAGTTATGAACCAAACAAAAATTCAGCCATCTTGAATTCGGCCATCTTGAAAGTGTTAACCTCCAAACTGTAATCAGTTCATGAACCCACCCTAGAGCATTCACACACCAAATCTGGGACAAATCCATCCACCCGGTCATAAGTAATGGGCCAAACAAAAATTCGGCCATCTTGAATTCGGCCATCTTGAAATTGTTGACCTCCAAACTCGAATCAGTTCATGAACCTACCCTAGAACATTCACACACCAAATCTGGGACAAATCCATCCACCCGGTCAGAAGTTATGGACCAAACAAAAATTCGGCCATCTTGAATTCGGCCATCTTGAAAGTGTTAACCTCCAAACTCTAATCAGTTCATGAACCCACCCTAGAGCATTCACACACCAAATCTGGGACAAATCCATCCACCCGGTCAGAAGTAATGGGCCAAACAAAAATTCGGCCATCTTGAATTCGGCCATCTTGAAATTGTTGACCTCCAAACTCGAATCAGTTCATGAACCTACCCTAGAACATTCACACACCAAATCTGGGACAAATCCATCCACCCGGTCAGAAGTTATGGACCAAACAAAAATTCGGCCATCTTGAATTCGGCCATCTTGAAAGTGTTAACCTCCAAACTCTAATCAGTTCATGAACCCACCCTAGAGCATTCACACACCAAATCTGGGACAAATCCATCCACCCGGTCAGAAGTTATGGGCCAAACAAAAATGGCCACCTTGAATTCAGCCATCTTGGAAATGTTGACCCCCAAACGCTAATCAGTTCATGAACCCACCCTAGAGCATTCACACCGAATCTGAGACAAATCCAACCATCCGTTCAAAAGTTATCACGTTAACACGAAAGACCTAACGCGGACGGCGGACGCGGCGGACGCGGCGGACGCGGCGGACGCGGCGGACGCGGCGGACGCGGCGGACGCGGCGGACGCGGCGGACGCGGCGGACGCGGCGGACGCGGCGGACGCAAAACCATTACATCCCCGACGCTCCGCGTTTCGGGGATATAATTACCGGGTCTCGGGAGAAGATGTGTTTCAAGAGATGGGCCAAATTATACATGAATGTTCTCCTGCAAACTGTCTTGAGCGCGAGTTGACATTCTTGCCGTCAAATGAAAGCCAATCAGAAGGGAGCCACAGGGGAGCCGTTGTAGCCAATCGGAAACGAGAAACACATAGAGCTCGAAAGTGACGTCACTTCCCCTGATTTCATGGGACCTCAACGGCGTTTTTAGCCGAAAATCGTAGCATGTAATCCAATGGCGGTATTAAAATGATATTTCGATCCCCTTCGAGTTGTGCCACGAGGTCCATATATGTTGTTTCTGATATTTTTGCTTAATTTTTCGTACGAACCCCCAAACTTTTTAGAAAGCTGTGTTTCTTCACATTTTTCATGCCGACGGCATCGGAACAAAACATTGATACTTCATGAATAATCTTTATCTAGCCTTTTAAACAGAATATTTGTAGCCCAGCGCATATCATGACTGAGATCAGAAGATATTTACTCTCTACCATGTTGTTAGATGGTCAGCTTAGGTCCCGTGAAACGCGGAACTAAGGGGCGGGACTTTCGAGCTCTATTCAGGCGCAACATCGTGCGTAGCAAAGCACATGCGCGCATGCATCATTCATATTCGGTAAACACTCGATTCGGTATCATCGAATCTGTGGGACTACTATATGTTGCAATATACTGACAGCGGTACTGCGATATAGGTTTGTATAAGTCCTAATTTCGACGTTAGAGTGACTTTTTATTGAGAGACGAGGTACATCACTTCACTGGTGCAGTATCGAGTCACTTAGCAATACTGCTAGCAATGAGGAACCAGGAAGGAAGCTCAAACTGAAAATGCAATTTGACTCCCCTTGCCTAGGCGACAAAAAGCGAATGTTAAAATGTGTCCAGCCTTATCCAAATACGTTTGTCGTGAGATATATTAACGCACATTTAAGTGTAATATTGTGTACAAAACTGTTTATGGTACTATGGTGTGCTTTTTGCCTTGAAGAGGTTCGTCTTTTCATTGACAACGTCGTGTTTCCAAGCTAGAATTAGCTGACAGGTCAGTTAACCAAACCAGTTGATCAAAGCTCGCCCGAGCATACGCATTTGCAGGCGCTAGCTCGTTAGCCAAATTCGCCTGATTTCACGTCCTCGACGGTAGTTGTAGAGCTCTTGCTGGTAGCTAACCACGACGATTGACTTGCTGGCCTGTGGTAAGTGTACAATCTCAACTAACGCTTGCTACTACGGCCTAGGCCACAACTTCGTTCTACGTTAGTAAATGTAGACTCTATTGGTGTATTTAGTGTTCATATTTAGATGTAGCCATTGTCTAATCTGGAACACGATGTTTACAGTTTTGATTTTTGTTTTGTTTTCATGTGTCGAGTACGTGCAAAATGGCTAACCCCTGTGGTCACCCTTGGACAGGACTTTCGATTAGCAAACCAGGGCATGGGTGCATTTCTCGAAAACATTAGTTGCTAATGGCGTTAGCTACTTCGATTATTTCAATGCAACTTCCCATTGGCAGCTTCCCAAGTTGTTAACTGGCTAGCAACTAGCTGTACGTTTTCATGAAACCAAAGGGAGGTGGTGAAACCCAACCCAGATCGCTAGTTTGCTACTTCCTTTGATAATTATTTAATAGATCTTATATGCGTTTGCACATTGTGCAATATGTCACGTTGGGGAGAGCAAGTAATTAGTTATCAAAGGAATCTTGGCTGAGAAGGTAAACTCTGTTTCGAGATTGCACAGGGCTCCTCTACTGCATTAATGTGACGTGGAAGGTGGTTGAGCTTGAAGAAAGTCACTTCTAATTCTATTCTAGGACATAACGTTCGTAATATGACTTTTTCCGAGTGGTACTGCACTCTGGGGCGGCGCTCTGTGCAGAGCCAGTAAAAATGAATCGGGTCCCATGTCAACATTTGCGTTTTATGATCTGCATGGATATGCTCATTTCCTGGTTGAAACACGTGCCACATTTAATAACTGTAGTTAAACCCATAACTATAGAAGCAGTGGCCTTTTCAACAATCTCTGAACACTTTCACTTTCTGCTTATGAGTTTACAAACCAATGCTTTTCTCTCTTTCGGTTGTTGTTTTCACCTCCTCTTGCGCACACACACACACACACACACACACACACACACACACACACACACACACACACACACAAACGCGCGCGCGCATACGCCCCTCTTTTATTTTGCTACTCAGCTTTTGAAGCCATCTCTTGTCACTGCCCCTTAGATGTCACCATTTTCATTCCAAGTGCCTATTTGCTGACATGTGCTCTCTTGTGCAATCGGTTAACTGTATTGAAACATAGGGGATATTTGTTGAAACAGAAGGCATTGTCTCTACTACACATTTGGAGCTCCACTCAGGACTGTATGAGTAGCTTTTTCAATGGGAGCATAGATGAAAAAAAAAAGTAGGAGCAGTGCACCGTGAAATTTCTTGGCAATTAGTTTTATTATTGTTGTTTTTGTATTTAATGTAGTACATAGAGTGCGATAGTCTTTACTGCAAAAAAAATATGTTGGTCAAGGTGGGTGGAGGGTTAAGCCCAATTTATGCTGAGAATCCAGATTGTCTGCATAGTGTTTAAGATGCCTTGTAGATTCCTCATAGAGTTGTCTGCGTAGTGCAGGGACTTTGCGCTCATCTCCCAAAAAAAAATACTGTCTCTGTAAAGCTTTGCAGACAAACGCAGCAGCCGCTCTGATTGGTCCTCTCGACCAAAGCCTCTGCTCTGCTCTCGACAGCAAGCAACTACTTCCTTGTTCCAACCTTCGCCGTGTTGGCAGTTTGTGATGCAATGCAAGTTGATATTCATTACCTCCGCCAAGGAGGTTTGTTTTCGTTCGTGTTGGTTTGTTTGTTTGTCTGTCTGTCTGTCTGTCTGTCTGTCTGTCTGTCTCTCAGCAGGATAATTCAAAAAGTTGTGCACAGATTTTGATGACATTTTGTGAGTTGAAAATGACAAAAGTAGAGGTGCACCGACATGAAAAATTGTGGCCGAAACCGAAACCGAATAATAATTAATCACTTGGCCGAATACCGAAACCGAAACCGAATATTACACTTCAGTCAAAAGTTATCAAAAGTTTTTTTTAACTATTTTTAAATATTGCTTAAATCTATGGTTAACAATAAATGTTTTGACATGTTTTTGAAAGAAAAGCAATGTGTATTTGAAGTCTTCAAATGTTAGAATAGAACTGAAATTAGTTTAATTAATGCCCATTTTCAATTCATTTTCTATTCGGCCACTCAATTGGCTTTTGGCCGAAAACCGAAAGTGTCTTGTGAGAGGACACAAGTAGTTACTTCAAACAAATAATACAAGTTTTTTTTTGGTCATTCCAAGACATTGCCCAACCCTGTTGGGATTGTCACCCCTTTTTGTATAATTGACCTTTCTTCTTTCTCCAGACAGGTGTAAAGAGGAACGGTTAAACACAACAATGTCCAAACCCCCAAACCCCCAGTCCCACTCGCGCTCCAGGTCAGCGTCCCGCTCCAGGTCCCGCTCCTATTCCAGGTCCCGGTCCAGAAGTCGCTCACGCTCCCGGAAGTATCGCTACAGGTGACCAACTGAACATAAAAACAATGTTTGGTTGAGTAAATTAATTAATTTTTTTTTTACTATTTTGATGTAAAAACATAGGACAGCAACTGAACCATACATTAAAGGGACACTGTGTGAGATTTTTATTTGTTTATTTCCAGAATTCATGCTGCCCATTCACTAATGTTACCTTTTTCATGAATACTTATCACCACCATCAAATTCTAAGTATTCATTATGACTGGAAAAATTGCACTTTTCATACATGAAAAGGCGGATCTTCTCCATGGTCCGCCATTTTGAATGTCCAAAAATAGCTATTTTTAGCTGCAAAAATGACTGTACTTGGACCATACTATAAAATATTTGTTTATTACTTAGTAATCTTTCATGCTAAGATCAAATTTGGCAATAGACAGCCCAGTTTCAATAAGCAGCATAGTTACAGTACCTTTTTTGACCATTACCTGCACAGTGTCCCTTTAAAAGAAGGAAATAGTCAGGGATTACACAAAGAAAGCCCTAAGGTTTATTTCCATTGTGGTCCCTAGATGGCAGGAAGCAAGGGCATATGGAAGCATGAGCATTCTTGCATGAGTATTCTTACATACATAAACGCATGTATATATACATGCAGACGTACAGTACAGTACTACATACATATTCATACCAACATTCTCTTTCTCTCTCCCCCCCCCCCTTGATAATCTCTAGTTCCAGATCTCGATCCCGGTCCAGGTCTCATTCCCCGTCCCACAGCCGTGACAGGGGCTACTCCAATCGAGACTATCAGAACAACCGCGGAGGCTACCGTGGGGGCTACAACCGTGGCTTTCGGCGCCCTTACTACCCCAGAGGCAGAGGCCGCGGCTTTTACCCGCGCCGCTTTCAGCGTGGCGGCGGGGCCGGTAACTATGGTTACCGCAGCAACAACTGGCAGGGTGATTACAAGAACCGTGATCACCAAGGCCAGCACGACCCTTATCGCGAGCACAGCCCGCGCCGTGGCCGCTCCCGCTCTCCACGTGGCCGCGGCCGATCAGGCAGTCGCTCGCGGTCGCGCTCCCGCTCGTACCGCTCGTCGTCCGACCGCTCGCGCCACTCCAGCACCTCCTCCCGCTCCTCCCGCTCCCCACGCCGACGCCGCAGTGGCAGCGGAGACAAGCGCGGCTCCCGCGACCGAAAAGAGCAGCGGCGCTCTGGCTCCAGGGCCAGCAAGGACGGAGGAGGAGGCGCTGCTGCGGGAGATGCTGGCGTCTCCACAGCAACGGGAACGGCCAACGCAGCCAACGAAGCCCCTGTTTCACTGGACCGGAGCAAGTGGAAGGGTCTGACTGAATACGAGGCTAGCCCCAAGCGCACCAGTCCAGGATCAAGGCCCGGGGCTCAGGAGGCAACGACGGGCCCCAGCCAAAAGACAACAGGCCTGTGGAAGACCATCGGCACTGCTGTGCCATCTGACCCAAGCCCTCCTAAGTCCTCGTCCACATCAGGGGGCGCTTCAGCCTCCACAGGGTTTGGGTTCTTCTCCAAAGCAGACTTCCGCTCAGGAGAGAAGACTGCCATCTCCACTGCTTTCAAGAAGTAAATATTTAATTTGGCTTCTCCACTTTTTTTCTGCTTTTTTCTACTTGTCTTCTGCTGTTTTTTGTCTAAATCATGTATGATGATGATGTATAATCATTTTTTTCAAATTTGTCTAGTCTTTGCGCAGTGACAAAGAACCTTGGAAGAATTCAGGTTAAAATGGAAGGCCTAAAAACACTGCTCTTTCAAAAAGCCAAATTACAAAAAGTTGCCGCTGTGCTATGCGTTAAGTGGAAGTTGTTTGCAATCCCCATAATTTAGGAGGTGATGAGTTAACTGCTGTAAGTATGATCAGCCCCCATCCCAGGTGAATCATGTGTGTCTGTGGTCCTAGTTTGTGTGTTTTGGTTTTGGCAAGAAGGCAGCAGAATTGTGTGTTTATATGCAGTTCACTATCCCGGATATGAGGCATATCCCGGCTTTCACTTCCACTTATGATCATATTCGGGATAAGGTGTGTATATAAGCACAGACCGTTATATCCCAATCTACATTCTTGGCCGTTACAGAGTTAAAATGCGTGTAGCCTGGATACCAGTGACAGCGTTCTATTTGAAGCCCTCGTATTCTGGATAAGGTGTTTACATGCATCAGTATCCCGACTTCTGATGGCATACTCCACCGAGCATATCCCGATATCTTAGTATCCCGAATAAGGACTGAAGTCGGGAAAAGGTATTTATATGCTCAAACGCTAATTCGGGATACTTAATATCCTGATCATATTCGGGATACTGAACTGCATGTAAATGCACTCATTTTTACAGTATGAAGAGGGCTATACTAAACTATGACTTACTATGAACAAAGTGCTATGGCTTGGATGATGTAAGGGCTTTCATTTGAAATAAACCAAGTAGTAGTTAAGCATGAATTTGTTTTGCGAACCAAACATACCAAACAAATTCTATCATGGCTAAATCAATGTTTTTTTCTTTATAACATGGTAATTTACATACATGCACTGAATACAACTGTTGCTATTGATGAACAATTGCGCCAACGTCTTGTTTCTCTTAATCCACCAGGTTTTTAGCTGAGCAAGGCAAGAAAACAGTTGAGCGGGAGGGTGATCCCGCGTCCACATCAGCCGACACAGAAAACGCGGCCGTCAAAACGCGCGCCACCCCGTCCTCGTACACCTCCTATGACCCCAGCCCTGGATACGGTGCCCCCAAGTCAGACAAGAATGTGCCATTCCTGGATGAAGACCTGGACATGGAGTTCAACACCGCCGACAGGAAGAGCGAGAACAAGACCTTGCTCTCTGCCCGCGTCCTTGCCGAGGAGCGCTTTGGCAAGTGGGACGACTCCGACTATCCCACCACCAACAAGGAGCCTCCGGAAGACGTGGAGGAGGAGCTGCAGCACATGGAGGAGGAGCTGTATCACAGCCGCAAGCAGGCGGCGCAACGCAAGGAGGAGCGTAGCGCCAAAAAGAAGGAGAAGAAGAAGAACAGGGTCCAGAGCCCACCCTCCCCAGCGGCAGTACCTGCGAGAACGGCACCAGAGGGTTCTCGGACGCGCCCACTTTTCCCCGTAGGGCGGGATGATTCGCCTCCAAGCCGTTCGTCAGGAAAGAGAGACGATGACTTGAACTTTACCATCAAGCACTATCAAGACGATGGAGAAGGGTATGATACAAGGATAAATCTGAGTCTGTGTGTTTTGTTCTTGATTGTGAATGGCTGAACTGATGAGCATATTTTCAGTAGCTTTGTTGAATTACTTTCTGGTTACATTGCTAAATAGGGCCTATTATAATCGCTCACCTTCTCTCTTAGCCATCACTCTCTCCTTGTCTTCTGTCAACCCTTTCTATGTCCAACTCCTTTTTTTCTTCAATGCTATATCCTTCTATTTCTATATATATTCTGTTTTTTTTTTTTAACCAAAACTCAAGTACATAACGCACATGAAATAAATCGCATTGAAAGCGGAGATGTTTTTTTATAGGTGTTTTAAGCGTAAATGAGTTCAACCTTCTAACTCGCTGTCCATTTGTGCCCCGTTAGCAGCGGCGCCGCTTCAGGCTCCATGGCTAAAGAGCGGCGTTTGTCCCGTGATCTGGTCCACCCCAGTAAGAAGGATCAGGAGTTTCGCTCTATATTCCAGCACATCCAGGCGGCACAGCTGCGCCGTAGCCCCTCCGAGCTCTATGCTCAGCACATCGTCACCATCGTACACCACATCAAAGGTAAAAAAATGCTCAACACTCTTTCGTAGGTTTCACATTACACAATTGCATCTGCATGTTGTTGTTGTTTTTCAAGTGGCACAATGGGACTTTTTTTTCTGTGACATCAAGACGCCTCCAAACATCTGAAGCAGGTACAACTTGCGTCTGGTGGCCTAGACATACAAATTCGACACTGCTTTGACCCCACTGTTATTTGCCCAAAACCGGAAGTCGTATTTATCTGCTTTCCTTGAAAAGGGAACTTGCCATAGAATTCCCTTATTTGTGCCAGCAGAAGATAAGAAATGTATCCACTGTAATTGAAAAGAGACAGGTGCATAAAACATTGTGACACAAAACATTTGTTGCTGTATGCCTGGTAAAGTACAACTAAGGAATTTTGATAAATCATTGATCGTCTGCCAATTAAACTGATGATCCATTGATTGCCTGAAAACTTGAGCATGTGCTGATAAAAATGAACTTTAAAAGCATTAAAAAGCATGAAATCTTAGTCTGAATTAGTTGTCCAGCATTAAACCTCTTAAAAGTATTAAATTAGTTGTTCAAAGTCCAAATGCAATGTCCAAATAAATAGTGCTTTCGAAGTGGCTTTGGAATTCAATTTTGGAGTGTGTTTAAGTAAATAAATCTGAGATGTTACAATGCAACTTTAAATGTGTTTTAATTGTATTTTCCATAAATGTACATTCTTTTTCCAAACAGACGTAATCTCTTAACAAGTAATAGTGGTGAAATTTTATACACGCTTTCTTTAATGTGGCGCAATATTATTGAAATAATGGGTGCGATGACAGTATTACATTTTATGTGAACATGCATTTAAAAAGGTATTAAAAGTATTCAATTTAGGTTTAACACTCCTGGGGCGACCCTGAAGTTACCCTCCTGCAGAAAACTCAGATTTCTTCTTGTTTTCGTTGGCCTTCTCTGTGGTAAAATATCTTGACTCTTGCTCTGACAAAAAAATACAAAAACATTTAATGCATAGGTTGCAAAAGTGTGTTGCAGTCACTGGTAGGTTGAGTTACGTCATCCATACATCTTTGTGAAAAATAATAAAAATGTATGGTTCCTGTCTATACTACAAGACTTTCATTGATGGTTACCCATCACACTGACCTTTATTTGGGAAAATTCATCATGGGTGAAAATGGCATCATGCCCATGGGGCTAGCATACTAATAATAATCAGGTGCGTCTTATGTAAGGGTTAACGTTCGGCGAGAAGGTCGCTACTGTGGAATAGCAGCACGACAGAGAGAATCTTTAGACCCCGACACGGAGCGGAGGGGTCTTGTTCTCTCTGAAGTGCTGCTATTCCACAAAGCGACCGACTCGCCGAACGTTAACCCGCTTATTATATGGATATACTTAAATGATTCACACATGGCGGGGACATTTCTTTATTTAATGTTAAGTTTATTATAATTTTTCATGTCAAAAGATTGTTGCTGCGCAAAACAAAACAGTGCCATTGTGGAACACCGCTAGGCAACAGGTAGCCAGGACAACAGGTGTTGTCTATCACAGCAGCTGATTAGAGTCTTGTTGAGAAGTCGCTTTAGCAGTGAAAAGTCTTGTTGCCATTGACAGCGGTCTGATAAAGACCAACCCGTCCGTTATCTCAAATATCAGACGTGCGAACGTTGGGGAGCCCCATTGAAATGAATGGAGCATTCGACCGATGACGTCGTACCATATAATAAAATCCGAATATTACTGTATATTCATTGGACTGTCTAATGATCAATTTGCTGGTTACTGTGAATGACTTTTTATTTTTTGTATGAAATCTACTTCTGTGTAGCTCAACACTTCCGATCCTCTGGATTGACTCTAAATGAGCGGTTTGCCATGTACCAAAGACGAGCCACAGAGATGGAAATGACGAAGCCAAAGAAAAGCCCAGAGATTCACAGGTTCATACAGAGCACACACACACACACACACACACACACACACACACACACACACACACACCTATGAACTAAACAATATTCCCATCATAATCTATTGCATCTCTGAACATAAGTACTATTCACATAATTATTTTATATATCCCAGTACTGACACACAGACAAAGAATATGGTTGTTAAAGGTTGTGCAGAAAAAAAATGGTGTGGCACGACCCACGTCACGGGGGACTTGGCTGAAATCTACCTGTATCCTTGTCATCGTAAGGTTTGGGAACCCTTCATCTAGAGGGTTTGTTTTTCTGAGTAATTTGAAAATGTGTTTTCCTTTTTCTCCAGGAGAATTGATGTGTCTCCCAGTGCCTTTAAGAGGCACGCACACCTGTTTGAGGAATTCGAGGAGACCAGCTACAAGGTGACAACAATTTTGACCATCTGACATAATGTCTTTATTTGGAAATGACTGAATAACCTATTATTCAAGACAGAATTAAGGAAAGAAATGGAAAAAAAATCACCATCAATCAACTCCAAATATTAAGATTTTGCTTTTCTTTTAAAGGGGATGCGTAACATATAATTCTGACAATTCTGTGTGTTAAAACTGGGCTGTACCCGCTGGCCTTTGCGGTATGGTTAGATGGGTTGGTTCGTATGTGCCTGAGTGCAAAACGGCATAATCAATCACAGGAAGCGACTATTGACACCCGAAAGTGTCAAAATGCCTTTCACTGGACTACTACTAAGCCATTCCAATAGTAAGTATTTCTCCTTGACAACCTGTTCTTTTTAAGGAAAGAAAGAGAAAGAAATGAAGTGATTTTTATTCTGCCTAAACTCAGTGGACCTAATGTGGTGTTTGGAAGTATTTGAAGCATGTTGTTCTCCCCATTTGTTTATTTGCTAGATAAAATAACCATGTTTTCCTGACAAAATGTCCATGTACTTCTCATCAGAAATCCTGTGACTCCAATTAGTTTGTCCCAAAATTCAACAGGCAGGCATTGTTGGTACAAGTCATTCCCCCAGAGTCAGAACAGTTGGGAGAACAGGACAAGTAAAACTCTACTACTGTATTTCAACTTGGCGGGAAGGTGGGAAATGAGCACAAATCCCAAAATGGTGCAATGTCACTTTAATAATGTCCTCAAAGCAATTTTGGAAAATGCCTGCCATATTGAATTTTTTGGGTAAATGTAAGGTGGGCCAAAGTTCGAGTCTCTTTTTATAGGCCTTCTGATAAGAATTCAGTGAGAACATTTACAGGATAGTAGACCTATCTTATCTAGCAATCTCTACTAGAACTTAAGTTTGATGTTTAAACAACGTGTGTGTGTGTTCATGCTGCGTTTGTGAAATGTAAATGGGATATTCCTTTACCTGAAAGTTTAAATTAGCCTTACTGAATTGTGTTTTTCCTTGAGTCTATTTTTTTTTGTATCAATGCATGTCTGGGATTGTGTGTATGTGTATGCAAATTTATGCGGCCTACTACATTCAAACAAAAAGAGCCCCTTAAGCCCCATTTACCAATAAGAGCCCCTTTTCCCAGAAAAAGCTCACACTGAACACTGTGTGATCCATCTGTTCAATAACCAGTACACAGGTGTGTAAGGACCGGGCAGAAATCATTTTTATTTACATGTAAATTGCAGTGATTCTTATGTAAACTGGGATTTATTGATGTTAATATAAGCATGGGAATGGAACACAGCACAGTATTCCTGTCTGAATTCAGTCAGATGGCCTTTACAAAATGTGCATACAGTGCCAATAAAATGTCTGAACACCCCTGTTCACCCTTGTTTTGTGATGTAAAAAAAAATGACAAGTAAATAATGACAAAAAATGAGAAATAATTCCACAACTTTTCCTACATTTAATATTAGCTATAATCTGTACAATGCAATTGAGAAACAAACCTAAAGCTTTAAAGGGGAAAAAATGGAAAATGAAAAACTTAAATATGCACACCCTTAAACCAGAGACGATCTAAATGCAGAATAGAGAATCTTTGCTTAAACTTTGCCATTTTTGGAAATAAGCTCATAATACACCTCCCCTTGAGTAAAATGATTGAGTTTTATCTTTCTCCTGTTCTTTCAATCACTCTCCGAGTATGGCAGTGCAAATTTTACCTCCATGCTAGCCATTTACATTGAATCCTATAAGACCAGCTAGCCAACTGGCACACAGAACTCAGACTTTTTGGATGGGAGTCTATAAGTGCTGCGAATCTTGATGTGGCAATATTATACCACTCCACTTAACGAAGACACTCCATATCTGACAGATTGCGAGTGCATCTCCTGTGCACAAATTGTGATGTTAAGTTCTTTATTTTCTATTTTTTTCCCTTTAAAGCTTTGTATTTTATTGTTTTTAGTAAAGGTGGACAAAGTTGTGAAATAGCTGTCTTACCTATCTTTTTTACATCACAAAAACCCGGCATTTCAACAGGGCTGCATAGACTTTTTGTAGTCACTGTACGTAGCTCCATTCCGATATGCCATCAGGACTGCAGTGACTCCTAATATTGATAAGTAACCTGTTCTCCTTGCTGCTCTACATCAGCTACATTTGCAAAAAGAATATGGTGTGAGAGATCTATGATATTAATGTGATGCGCTGCTAATGTCTTAAAGCTATTTTCACTTAAATATGTGCACATATCTCTGGTAAAGTCTCCCTTAACAAGACTGCCTGCACTGGTCTTGTTTCCTCAGGAGGGTAAAAAGTATGAGGGCGGCGACCTGCGTCTGGACATTGAGAGGCGCAAGAAGTACCCCGCTAAGGAGCGAGAGCACAAGCGGGACGGGGGCAAGGGCTCTGGTGGCTCCAGGGGTCCGAGCAGGGAGCGCTCCGTTGAAAAGTCCTCCAAACACCACAAGAAATCCAAGTATGTTTCACACACCCACATACTATACCAGGGCTTGACATTGGCACCGGCCAAATACTGGTACAACTTGCCGGTGGCTATTAAGAATTTCAGTCTCACTAGCCACCTATTCTTTGGTGTGACAAGTTGCATTAATTATTTGTATTTAATCTCCCTATAATTTACAATGAAGTAAATGTTGATTTAAACATTCTGCTTGCCCCATAGTGGCAAGGCATACTGTTGTTCTCTCTCTGTGTTTACTTTTCTGTTTTTTATAGATGGTTTCATGTAATGTTTGTTTGTTGCTGTGTGGCATGTTCTGGCCCCAAGTACATTATTGGTCAAATTGTTATTGTTGTTTGTGTTGGCTCTAATCCAAAACAAAGTTGCAATGGCTCCTACTGCTACAGTGAAAGTTAAACTCATAGACCGTCTGAACCTGGGCTCAAGTTTTTATGCAGGAGGGCGCAACCTCACATCTGACACCAGAGCACTGTCAAACTTGAAAATGTATAGATTTTCAAAAAAAAATGAAAGATTACACAAACTGGTGTAGATAAATAACAGATGGACATGCCCAAGCTGGCTGGAATAATGAAGTAGTACTCTATTTGTAGATGCGTCTTAGCATCTTGTCATTCCCTCCTGTGTCTACAAGGCGGCAGTGCATAGACGGACGCATCTTTGTCCACCTGTCGGACTTGTTTAAACCTGGATTTTTGTCAAACACGGCAATCCAGATGGACACATTAAAGACGTTTTCATGGCCTAATACTGTGGTGGTTGTTTCAGCTATTGCTCCCTGCATGCTAATACTCTCACATTTTCTACACAGTGTGTTGTGTGTCAATATCCAAGTAGTTTGGTAGGGTTTTGTTTCCTTTTCTTTTTCTTGTAGCTGTTACTACGTTCTGATTTTTTCACCCAACAACCCTTGTCCACCTTACTGGTAACACTCAGTCCTGTTTGTTCTGCTGTTGTAGGAAAAATAAGAAGAAGCGAGAGCGCTCTCCCTCTTCCTCTTCCTCCTCTTCATCCCCCTCCCCCTCCTACAGGGGAAAGGAGTACATGGGGGAAGATATGGACCTTGAGGAAGGGGGTTACGGCAGACCACGTCTAGGTGGACCACGAGAGTACCCTGTGGACCACCGGGGTCCGCCGCCGGTCCCACGTGAATTTGAGGGTCACGGCGGTGGCGACCGTGGCCGTGGAGGTTACGGACGTGGCCGCGGGGTCTTTGAGGGAGGTCGAGGAGGATTTGTAAGTATAAAAAAAAAAAAGGTTGATAACTGTTCTAGACTAACATCCTAGGACAAGCGTAGCAGCTCTGTTCTGAACGACTTGTAGTTTTGCCAGCTCCTTTTTTGAGACTGAGGCCTAGACTTCTGAGCAGTACTGCAGATGAGATCAAATTTAAAGATTTGCAGACTTATTCTAGGATTTTAAATGGCACATATGGTGCACATTGTTGAGTGAATACCACTGCCCGTTTTTTGAATGATTCTATTTGGGCAGGCTTCTGATCATCAAGGGGCGTTGGGAGGCTTAAGGTGAGGTCAGGGGTGTGTTTGTTCAAATAAGGCTGAGAACCACTGTACTGGAGCGTACTTAATTTCTGCGACTCTTTCCCTATCTGGTCCTTCTGTGTTAACAGCAACCAAGGATAAGAGGCAGAGGATGGGGGCGAGGCAATTACCCTGGCAACAGTAACAACGGCAACCCCCAGCAGATGGGTGTGCCTGTGCGCCCCGCTGAAGAAGAGTGGGACCCAGAGTACACCCCTAAAAGCAGGAAATACTACCTTGTAAGTGTAACGTGCGTGTGTGTGTGTGTTTGGGGGGGGGGGTCCCATTATTCCGCCAAAGAAGTCTCACCTACAGCCCAGTCACAAAAGAGCCCACCAAGAGTTTTGCAGGCCTAATTCTGTCACAGATGAAGGCTACTGTGACCAGTGGCGTGTGGTGAGGTGTATTGTAGGGTAAGCAGTGAAATACGGGATATGGCATTTCAGCTGGGGTCTGGGGGTCCTCCCCCCGAAACTTTCGGAATTCTTAGATGCAAAGGCTATGCAAACAAAACATAGACATACATACAAACGATATGTAGTTTGATCACATTTTCTATTTGACCGACTGAGGCACCAGAAGATTAACTATTTCATTTGGTTGTCTGTAGCAGCATTACTCAGTAAGTGCCACCGAAGGCTAATTTTCACACTACCTTGACAAATTCACGGTCAATAAACCCCAAGAGGGCTACTAGTTCATGCACAAAGGGTAAACCAAGAACTCTGGCTTTAACAATGATATTACAATCCCCTCTCTTTCCCCCCTCCCCTCAGCATGACGACCGTGACGGAGAGAGGGAGAGTAAGTGGGTGGACATGCGGGGCCGTGGCCGTGGCGGGCCCTATCCGCGCGGTGGCCGGGGCTTTGTGTTCCGGAAGGGCGGTGGAGGAGGCAGCAGCCCCAAGTGGACCCACGACATGTTCCAGGGCTCAGAGGAAGGTGAACTCGGCGACAGCAATGGCTCCGACATCAACCACAAGGACGAGGAGAAGGCTGGTGATGCAGCCATGTCGAAAATGTGACATTGAGATTAGCGTTTGCAGTCCTCGTCACCTATGCTCCTCTCCGCCCCCTGTATTTGCAAAGTTAAGTTATATTTTTATGTTTCATTTTTTTATTGTGTAAATGTCAAGCCATTGAAGCCCAAATTACACTTGTTTGTAGTGTCACTGTATTGAACACATCAGAATGTAATTGTTTCGGTGGACTATTGGAGCCTTTGCTAGATGGAAGTTCTAAAAGTGGGGGTTATGGTTGGTTTAAAAGCAAAACACCATGTAACTTCTACACATTTTACAATAAATGTTTTATTTGCATTGCTTTGCATTCAGTAGGAGGTACATTTTGCTTACCATCTCAGCTGTGAAACTTTATCATAATGATCAGTTGTATTTGAGAAAATAATCAAAACTTTTATGTACCACTCTGTTTTTATTTTTATGTCCTTAAAATAGGCATGTTGAAGTACTTGTGCCTTAGGTGACATAAAACACTGTACGGATTTCTGTGTCACATGTGCTGTTTATTAATGTAGTGCTTACATGTTTAATTTTTTTTTTCCAATGTCTTGTCATGCGTCTGCCTGGGGTGGGGAAAAGTACAGATCCTTTCAAAAAAAAAAGTTAAAAAAAAAAAAAAAAGAAAGCAAATACTTACAGTAGTTGAAAATGTGGACAATGAGTTTATAATCTTTGAAAATGTAAAATTTTTAATGTATTATGGTAATAACTTCTCCCTGATAGTATTTTTTATTTTTTTTTGAAAGGATCCGTAAGCCTTGCCTTCTTGTCTTCTCCGGGACCAATGCACTGAACTGCCAGTTCGTACGTAAAAAGAGTTATTGTATACCCCCTGGCAGTGTCAGATAGGCGCCATTCTTATTTGACTGTCCCTGTCAACCTTGCTTTCACTGTCAATGATGCATACCATTATTCTTTTTAATTATTTTGGCCCATGATGACATTTTAGTCTGTCTTCAGTAGTTAAAATATTAAGCGATTATAAATGAAGATTTTTTTTTTTGCTGTGGATTGTGGTGTGGTGTGGACTACGACAACGCTGTCTGATTTCTTGTTTCCTTCAAAACTGAGCGCGGAACTGATTGCTACAAATTATAAATGTTTCAAATGTGTACAATGTGTGCATTTAAAAAAAAAAAAGATGCTTGTATATCAGAGTAATTGCTATCTATGTAAGACACTGAACTTTAGGGTGCCTAATAGTCATGTCTTTTACAGTTAAAAGAAATACATTTTTCAGTTTTCTTTTTATAAGTTTCAGGTGTCTCCCTTCAACTCAAGGGTTGAGGTTGAGGGATTCTGGTAGCCTTCAGTGTGTCACCTTTATCTTGCACAAAGCCTAAAATGTCTGATGTGCAATTGTTTTAGGAGTTAATTTCCAAAATGAATGCTACCCATTCACAAATGTCATCTTTTTCATGAATACTTACTCCCACCACCATTTTGTAAGTATTCATTGAGGGGATTTGGACATTTACACTTTTCACAAATGAATAGCTGGATAGCCTACTCTCCATGTAATTCACCAATTTGAATTACAATCTGGCTGCACAACCTACACTGGTTGGGCTAGTAAACATTATTTATTTACTTAGTCAGAAGTCATGAAAAAGACCAAATTAGTGAATGGAAAGTATATATTTTGTAAATAAATCAGGCTTACTATTGTGCTCTGGACTTGAAACAGGCCAGCTCTGATGCTTGAGCACTTGTGGTCATCAGCGATCCACAGCTTTCAAGAACCTCTTGGCTATCTACATGGCAATACACTTTGGGGGAAAAAAGGAAAAAGTTCTGTGCTTGTAGGACATCCGTCCTGTTTTCAATAAATTCAATTTCTGTTAATGTTTTTTTTATTATTATTATCGTTTGTCTGTCCAATGGAGTTGTGCAAAATTCAGAATTTGATTCATTTAAAAAAAAAAAAAGACGTTTTAGGGTCTTTCTTGCCTTTGGATAGTACAGTTTTGAGAGGATACAGGGAAGTACCAATGACAAACATATTTGTGTTCTTGTATGGGGGAAAGAACGGGAAATGACCTCAAGGCGGAATCGAACCTGGCTCCCCAGATTTATATGTTACAGCAGTGTTTCCCAACCAGGGGTACGTGTACCACTAGGGGTGCGCAAGCACACCTCAGGGAGTACGTGGAGAAAGGTTATAACAAATACATGGTGTACTTTGGGATAGCAGAATAGAGCATGCGTGAGGGGAGTACTCTTCATATGACAACATGGCTTATGGGGTACCCAGGACAAAAAAAGGTTGGGAAACACTGTATTTACAGCACCCCCATGATATAGTTTGAGTTCCCTTTTTATCAGTGCTTGAAGTGGGAAAAAAGAAGGGCAGGAACTCTGCCAGTCCGATTATATCATCCAGAAAGAAGTGAAGGAACCATCATACCAAATTTCAAAGTGTCTTGTCACTATTAGAGCAAAAAATATTTGATACAATTTCATGGCTAAAGTAATATTCCCTTAAAAAAAAAAATTAAAAAAAATGTTCAGGTGGCTCAACTTACCCCAGGCACGGGGTAAGTTGAGCCACAGCAAAAATCTCAGCTTAATAACAAGTTTTATTTATTATAACAAATGTAACTGAATCTGTGAAATAAAACTACCTAAACAACAGAACTATGCCAAAGAATACATATTGTGGGTCCTCACATAACTGCAGTACAGCAAAAAAGTAATTACAGTAATTAATTAGCCTACTTTTGTAATGCATTACTGCCCAACACTGTCTACCAGCCAAACTGAAATTTCTCCAGCATTTGGCCAGTTGGCTGGTGTTAATTTAGAGACCTGCTAGATAGTGCATTGAACCCATGACATCACACTGTGATCCATCAACATTCAGGAACAGATTATAATGAACATAATTGACATCTCAGACTGCAAAGGGTTACAAAGCCATTTCTAAATCATTGGGTCATCTGCAAACCATGATCAGAGCCATTATCCACAAATAAATAAAATGGAGAAAGCATGATGTAACTTAGTGGTGAACATTTCTAATAGTGCTATCACACTAAAATTACCCCCAAGACCACAGTGATGGTGGATCCAAGGATTCAGAAAGGAACACAGAATAACATCTTACCAACTGGAGGTGTTAATTACCTCATAAGGAGTTTGCATGACTCAACCATAATAGTCCACGGGCCAGGTGAGATGTCGGTACCACTCAGAGGGGCAAAGGTTGCTTATATTTTTTGAAAAGATACATGTCTGAAGTTAACATTTTTGTATGATAACCCTTCTGGAAGTACAGCCAAGTTAGGGTTATCAGCCGTCAAAATAACACGCCCCCATCAAAAATAAAGGTTTTTAAGATGGGTGCCTGTCTGTCTACTGGCCCTTGTTTAAGACATATAGGGATGCTTAATTATGTTATGTGTGGTGTAGTTGCGAAGGGGAGACTCTGAGCTTTCATCCGACACCTTTCGAGAACATTTTGGTTAAGTATAGCCCTCCCTGCAGCTCTTCAAACATTTACTCAGACACATTTTTTTTCCATTTTCGCCGATATCATCTCTTGTCTTTTCATACTGTGGCATCAGGGAGCATCAGAGAGACCTATTTTAAACTCTAAAATACTGTCTTGAGTATCAGGAATCTGAAAATGTATCCTTTCACTATGTTATCCCATGTTTAGGGGGTGATTTTCAGTCTTGTATGAGGCATGCCACTTTTTTGTTGCTGTTTTTTTGTGTGCTAATGTCTCGTATAGTCAGGAGGCAAGGCCTTTTTGAGACAGTCTGCAGTTGGTTATCATAGGCTTGTTATATATCATCAGGGAAGCCGACAGGGGGGGGACAAAGGGATGTCTTGTCCCGGGCCCAGGGAGAGAGGGGGGGCAGAATTGGATCCTCATTACATTGTATGTATTGAATTTGGGCGCCTTTCAGATGTCTTTGTCCCGGGCCCAGCCAAGGCTGTCAGCGGCGCTGTATATCATATGAAAGCTTGGATTGTATAGTATACAGATATGACCATGTATTTGGTGTACCCATTTGCATAGCAACCTATTTGCATAGCAACGGTTGCCAATTTGTTGTCATGACTGAAACTTAATTATATGTCCAAAATACCTCAAGACGTTTCAACCTTGAAGATGAATTTCAGTGGTAACCGCAATATAACTGACTCCCACTTCACTTTTCTTTTTTACACCGCATTGTACATGACCCCACACTACTCTATCAGTTCCATGTAGTGGTAAACTGGCAACGCTTCTAGGGCCATTCTGCAATTGGTTATCATAGCTCATTATACAACATATTAAAGCTTGGAGTTTGCAGTATATGGGATATTATGATATATTTGCTGTACCTATTTGCCTAGCAACGCAGGTAAAGGATTTTCCTTACCAACCAGCATCTATGATACAGTTTCTCAGTGATTCCATTGTGTTATGATCCGTGAATCCTGACTACTTGTCCTAATATCAGTGTTGTGATGCAATACATCAAGAGGTTATATACATCTGCTACATATGTGATAATGGCCCATTTGATGTTAGTCTTCCAACCAAAATCATAGCAAATGTGTGAGAAATACAATAGGCCTTTAAACACATCATGTCAACTTTAGTAGACATATTGTGTCATGTTAAATATGACTTTAAAATGTTCGTCATGTCAGACCTACATGTATCTTAATTTTACATGTGCTTAGCAGCAGAGATGGGAAAAGAGTTGAAGTTGTACTCAAGTGAGCGTAGGCCTATCTTTCTTAAATCTTACTCGAGGGGTAAGTAAAAGTGATGTACTCATCCAAAATCTGCTCAAGTAAAGGTAAAGTAGTTCAATAAAGTACTGAACTTAAAATGTAATTTGAAGAAAAATTGTTCCTTGTTACTTTCAATTAGATGTCCTCTAGAGGCCTAAGCCTCTTTTTTGGGTTTTTTTATGGCTCATTTTGTGACAGGAAAGGATTGGCGAGAGAGAGAGAGGCGGCAGCCTGGTGCCCTATCTAGCAACGGTCCATGCCTAGTCCTTTTGAGATGCTCTTCATTTAGTGATTTTGTTTAGTCAATAATGACACATCTGGTGTTCCCAGACAGGCCCTCTTGCAGGAAAACCAGCAGGTCTATCATCTACAAACCTAAAGGCCAACTTGGGTCTTGGGTAGTAGTTTGAACAGGCAGCACGGCTTTGTTGAATCTGGTATTGAAGACCTAGACTGTATCAGAGGTGTCATGATTTATAGCAAAATGTAAAAACTCTCTGTGATATAACACTTGAAGATCATGAAGAAGTTGAACATATTGCAAAGGAAGAGTGAGGGACAATACCATCAGAAAAGTGCAAAAAGCTCATTGATGAATGCAACACTTGTTTGGAAGCTGTGATTGGCATTGTGCACCCAAATACTACTGGTGAGGACTGTATACTGACCATTCAGAAGACACAAATATAATTTCAGCAGGGGATGATTTCTTGGCACACGTTGGGCCCCTTTGTACCAATCAAGCATCATTACAATGCCCCAGTCTACTTGAGCATTGTTGCAGGCAGTTAAATGGCTTCTTATGGCAAAAGGGGTAGGCTACAGCCCAGTACCCAGCCCAGTACCAGCCCAGCAAGGTGTACCTAAGTAGCAGGTAAGTAAGTAGGCCTACATCTTCTTTGTGTATGCATTTTTTCTTTCTAAAGTGGTATGTAGTATACAGTATACAGTTTTATGCACAAGTCAGTATACAGGTGGGATTTCATCCTGCAACCCCCTGATCTGATGTCCATCTCCTGAACCACTACGCCATAACTGCCCCATGTGCTGTTACAGTATGTGTAACATGGCTGTTATGTAACTGTATGAATGCCACAGTTGGTCCTACTCTCTACATTTACAGTACGTGTGCAGGGAGTACTACTCAGTGATATGAGGTTCTGTGCTATTGTAACTGTAACCCCCGCTTAAGACTGGCTATTGCACCCCTACAGCAGAACCACCAAAAGCAAAGGGAATCCTGATGCAATAACCAGACAGCACAGGTGTTTAGAAGGAAATATAAAAATACAAATCTTTATTTAACATGTTTAAAAATACCACAGAGGTTGGTCATAAATAACACTTACACAGACAAGGGACTCTAACTAAACCTGGGCGGCGGCACCAAAGCGTTGGCCTCAATATCACTCGTGAAATGTATAACCACTACAATGCATTTCATATCACTCGTGAAATGTATAACCACTACAATGCATTTCATGCCACACGAGAAATGTATAACCACTACAACACATAGCTCTCAGAGCCTCAAACGTGTACAAATAAACCTCATGGATCACACTAGTGAATGTACACAACGTGTCACTATCTAATCACTACCAGGTGATGCACACACTCTATGGAGGCCGTACGCTTTGGATTGACCGCCCGGCCCACGCCAGAAGTAAGAGGTGGGGGGGACGGGACACACAAAGACAAAAAAAACAAACAAAAGGAATAAAGAAAAGAAATCCCTCCAACCTGAGGCTCACAGTTGCAACATCTTATTTCTCCAGCCCAGGTTGGAGGGAGAAACAAAAAAAAACAATAACCCCTATGCACCACTAAAGCAACAAACCTTTCACGCACGCACACACACACACACCCAAAGAACAGCAGCCAGCAAATAATGTAGTCGCACCGTGGCGCTGTACACAACTGAAACAAAAGAAAAACACACATAAATGAAACATACCCCATTGACCACAATTCTGTGCCCCTCATAGTAAAAGGACTTTAACACTTGCCATGTGTTACATTCTGATCATGACAAACGAATACTTAAGTCTCCACACAAAAGTGATTCATTACTACCGAATGGACAGACATCAAAAGACGGGTTGCACCCAAACCTACCTATTACTGCAGCTAGAGTTTCACAGATCGTTCCGATGCCAGGATAACTCGTTCACGATAGGCCAGGTGACTGGGTGAACCCGCAACACAACAGGTGACTGACCAAGAACACAGAATGGCATACATTACTAAAAGCAAGTACCAATATTAAAGGACCATTGGTTGGTACACTTGGCTACAGTATGCGGCCGATGTGCATACCTGGATTGCTGAAGTAGCCTACTGTAGCTAGGGCTTCCTAGACCAGCCCCCCAAACCAGCGCAAGGGTAAACACGGCATACAGCAGGTGGCTGGGATAACCACGTTACACAGCAGGTGGCTGGCAAAGGACACAAAGTAGTATACATTATCCAAAGGCTAGCGACATATCTTTAGTCACACACTGAGATGCTTCAATGTACAAAACGCATACCTGCTCAGTTAGAAGCCAGCACACCCCCGGACCTCTTTACAAGAGCTGCGCGGTAGCGCTACACAGCAAGCCACTAGTCAAAGACATAGGACACACATTACTCAAAGTGAAAGCCTACATATGATTTTAAGTCAAAACGGAGGTCGCTAACATACCTCGATAGTGGCCACAACACTCATGCACTCGACCCAAGCAAACGCCGAGCTAGCAACAGGAAGACAACCGGTGCCAGGACCCCAGGTGCCTATACTAATGCCTGTTCCCAACAGACTTACACCTGACGTATTTGCGCCCGCCCACCCATTCAATTATCTACGAAGGGGGAAGTAAACTGGAATAAGTGAGAAGTATACCAAGTAGTGATGATAGTAATAAAGAAAAGATGTGCACTAACATAAAAGAAAATAGGCACATATCCCCAGCTTACAATCCACCCCCTCCAACTGAATCGGCGGCCCGACGATAGCACTTTACTCTAATCTTCGCCGTGTGAGTGGCTTCCTCCCTCTCCAGTGACAGCAAGCCCCCGAGGTAGTCGGAACGGATTTGGATGCTGGCCCGCTGTAGTCCTCGTGGAGCGTCTCAGTGGCAGAGACTCTCCCTCTGACAATGCATCGTCATCCCCACTAGGAGTCCCGGGTGGCTCTAGTTCTGACTGAGGTTCTTCATGGTAGACCATCACCACACCTTCAGGTTCTATTTTCTCAGGGCTGATAGGGTCACTTGCAGGACTTCGACCACTGCTGTGGACCCTCCTCTGTACTGCAGGCATTCTCTCGGTCTCTGGTCGTACTCCTTCAGGGACTGCTCTCAACTCTGACCTGTGGACCTGTCGCAGCGGTCCTTCTTGTCCCAATGGGGCCAGTGTGTACACCACCCCTGTTGCAGAAGGGGCACGTACCACTTGAAAGACTTGGGGGCTCCAGTGATCTTGTATTTTGTTCCGCCCCTGCACATGGTTCCGCATATATACGAGCTGTCCCTCTTCCAACCCTGCATCATTTGCCTGGTCGTTGTGCTTCTGATTCCTTCTGCGTGCCACCTCCTCTGCTCTTTGTTTGACATGCTGCCAAGTCATCTGGGCACTCTGCCGGTGTCTTGCAATCCATTCCTCCAGAGGCTCAGCATCCTGAACAGTTCCTGGGGCAGTCCCATTGTCACCCAATAGGAAATCAATGGGCAACCTGGGGTGGTGTCCAAACATAAGGTAATACGGCGTGTGCCCGGTGGTTGGATGGGGGGTAGTATTGTATGCGAATGTCAGCTGAGGCAGGTGGTGCGGCCAGTGTCGCTTTTCATCCAAGGGTAACGTGCGCAACAGGTCGTGGAGTGTACGGTTAAACCGTTCACACTGCCCATTCCCTTGTGGATGGTACGGTGTAGTTCTACTCTTCTGGATACCATACATCTGACAAAGCTGCTGTACTAATCTACTCTCAAAATTTCTCCCCTGATCGGAATGCAAGCGTGCAGGTGGGCCAAATCGGTAGAACCATTGCTGAATTAAAGCACGGGCCACAGTGTTTGCCTTTTGGTCCTTTGTGGGAATTGCTTGAGAGTACTTGGTGAATATGTCAGTAAGGACCAAAACATTCTCCCTACCATCACTGGCTGGTTCTAACACTGTGAAGTCAATGGCCAGTATCTCGTTGGGTTGACTGGCTTGCATGGTGCCCCAGTAGGGACGGACTTTAGGCCGGGCTGCTTTACCTAATATGCATCTGTGACATTTGACACACCAGTCCTCTGCATCCCGGGTCATGCTTGGCCAGAAACACCGGCTACGCAACAGCTCAAGAGTTCGCTCAGCACCCGGGTGCCCGTGGTCATCATGGACGCTGCGGAGGACTTCGTCCTTGAGGCACTGTGGGAGCACTAGCTGGTATATCTCGGGCCCTCCCCCCGATTCGCAGACCAGCCGGTACAGCCGACCTTCCTGCTCCACTAAGCGGTCCCACTGACGAAGTAGCTTTTTGCTCAAGCCAGACAGCATGCCTCTTTCCTCCTTCCTGGGACGCCGCCCCTCTCTGTGATATTTGAGCACTGGCCCAATGACTGGATCATTCTCCTGCAGCATGCCTATATCCTGCACGGTCCGTTCTGGGAAGGCGACCACCTCAGCACATCGAGCTTCGGAGGCAGGTAGCTGACTAGAACTGGCTAATGGCAACGTTGGGACCTCCGTGCCCCAGGCAAAGCGTTCCAGGTATTGCCGGGATAGCGCGTCCGCATTCTGGTTGCTTCTCCCGGGGCGGTATTTGATCGTAAAGTTGAAGGACGCCAATTGCGAAGCCCACCGTTGCTCCGTTGCCCCTAACTTGGCTGTCTGAAGGTGGCTTAAGGGGTTGTTATCGGTAAGAATAGTAAAATGGTTCCCAAGCAGATACTCACGAAACTTTTCCGTAACTGCCCATTTCACTGCTAGCAACTCGAGCTTCATCGAGCTGTAGTTCTCCATGTTTTTCTCAGTTGGTCTCAACCCCCTACTGGCATAGGCTACTGGCCGAACTCTCCCTTCATGTTCTTGAGACAGGATAGCGCCCAACCCCCCATGACTAGCATCAACTTCTAAGATAAAGGGCTTTTTAAAATCTGCGTAAGCTAGTACAGGTGCAGAGGTGAGCTTTTCTTTTAAGGAGCAAAACGACTGTTCGCAGTCCTCGTTCCAGGCTGCCGCAAGTGGGACTGGAGGGGTTTTTCCCTTTCGCCGTGGTCCACTAAGCTTGCCTACAAGATGGTGCAATGGGGCAGCAAGCTTTGAAAATCCTTGCACAAATCTTCGATAGTAGCTTGCAAAGCCTAAAAAGGACCGCAGTTCAGCTAAATGCCCTGGACGCTTCCAGTCCTTCACCACCTCAATCTTCTTTGGATCCGTCGACACCCCCTCCGACGAGACGACGTGGCCTAAGTAGTTTACTTGGTGTTGAAAGAAACTACATTTTGACAACTTGACTTTGAGACCTTGCTTTTGCAGTCTGGAGAACACTTCCCCTAATCGCTCAAGATGCTGTTGTATCGTGGTGGAATAGACGATGACGTCGTCCAAAAACAGAAGAACGGACTGGTAGCGGCAGTCCCCGAACATTCGTTCCATTAGCCGCTGAAATGTCCCAGGGGCATTGCAGAGTCCAAACGGCATGCGGTTAAACTCAAACAGCCCGAATGGAGTGCAAAAGGCCGTCTTGGCTTTGTCACCCTCTGCCACTGGGACTTGATTATAACCGCTTGCCAGGTCCAAAGTAGAGAACCATTTTGCCCCAGACAAAGCATCTAATGACTCTTCAATTCTAGGCAGTGGGTATGCGTCACGCCGGGTCTTCGCATTGAGTTGCCGATAATCCACACAGAGGCGAAGACTTCCATCTTTCTTAGTGACAAGGACTATTGGGGAGGAATAAGGGCTACTGCTTTCTCTGATAACCTGGCTATCCAAAAGTTGTTGGATGTGTGCCTTTACAGTCTCATACTGAGAGGGCGGTATTCGTCGATAAGGCTGGCGGACAGGTGCCTCATCCAACAATGGAATTTCGTGGGTAATCAAGGAAGTGCAGCCCAGGTCGCCATCACCTCGGGAGAAAATGTCCTTGTACTGAGCAAAAAGGGTCTTCGCTTGTGAGACTTGCGGTTCTGTCAGTTTCTCAAAGTCAGGAAATGGTAAGTCAGGAGCACTGGAACCTGTGACTACTTGTTGAGTAGAGATGTACACACAGTCCTCCTCTATGCTGTGATCCACTGCAAAAGGTGTGGCTCCGGTTGACAAAACTGTTACCGGTTCTACAGTGCCGATGACTTGGCGTGGGGGAAGCCATACCTCCATGCAGCTGACGTTGACGATGGGGGCATATAAGCGACCTTTCTTGGCAGTAAGAAGGGCGGGGGACACCAGGAGGCCTTCAGGCAGCTGCCCATCTTCAAAGCCCAAAGGCTCCAACAGGAACTCTGCGGACTCGATCTGGGGGCAGGTCACGGGGACCATGTACAGAGCACCTGCCCCAATGCAGATAGAGGATTTCCCTCCGATTTTGACCTTGTGTGGCTTGGGGGCGTTCATAACGGCCTGGATCTTCTCGCACTGCTTCAAAGCACGCAGGGCTGCCGGGGCCGCCAATTCAACCGGAGGGGAATGGAAAAGCTGAGGACCATGCTGTTCAAAAAGAATATCATAACACTCCCCGAGTATGTTCATACCTAGAATGCCAGGTGTTACCTTCTTACGGTCTCGGAGGGTCAACTCTTCAGGGTCCCTTACCACCAATATTCCCCTCCCAGGTATGCGTTGCCCCAAGACTACTACATCCATCTCAATATAACCAGTGTAAGGTATATCTAACCCATTAGCTGCTCTGAGACTCAACCAATTACACTCTCTC
This sequence comes from Engraulis encrasicolus, assembly GCF_034702125.1. Taxonomy (NCBI): domain Eukaryota; kingdom Metazoa; phylum Chordata; class Actinopteri; order Clupeiformes; family Engraulidae; genus Engraulis; species Engraulis encrasicolus. Next base: position 5,249,181 of record NC_085876.1, read on the forward strand.
TTTTGCAAATGAGAAAAATGTTGCTTAAAAAAGCTTTCTGTTATCGTTGTCACCATTGATCCTGTATCAACAAGGCAGGGAACTTGTACACCCCCCATAGTTACACTTAACACCGGACAATTTCCCACTAATTGATTGAAAGACGAAGGACATGCAGAGCCAGAGTCACGCCCTCCCAGTGTGTGGCTCTGCACACTGGGGGTGTCTAGTTTCCCGACTGGCTAGTGGAGGCATGAACTTGGGTAGGCGGCTGGCTAGCAGAATTTTCCGAAGGAGCACGGGGGGCAGACATAGAATTGCTTAGCGCGGGAGCTGACGGGCAAAATCGAGCAATGTGACCTGGCTTTCCACATCGGAAGCAAATAGGCTGGCCGTCTGGAGCGCGCTTTAAAGCGCCCCCCTCGATATGACTGACCAACAGGGGTTTTGTTGGAGGGTTGGCCAAGGTGTTTAATCAGCGTATCTAACTGGGATTGTTGTTTGAGAACTATATTCTTCAGTTCTGCCAAATCAGATGTTTGGGCTACAGTAGCCTCACACTGAGACGCGTACTGCGCTTCACTTGCCCGTGACGGAACATGGGTTTTCTTTTCACGACCAGAGTTGCCCTCCTCCACCCACCTGATTGCCTCCCCTCGTACATCCAAAAGGGTCAATTCTGCTTCAGCCCGCACCCGCCTCTTTAGTTCCCGCCGTAATGTATGATCATGGACATTTTCACAAAATTGATCTCTCAACACTATGTCTGGGTTAGCAATTGCACCACTCTTGGACTGTTTAACTTTTTCCATAAGCTCCATTAATGCATGCGAGAACTCGAATAGTGACTCACTTTCTTGCTGCTTCCGATCAAAGAATCGCTGCTGCCAAAACACATACGATTTCGAACATCCATACACTTCCTTTAGAACCTTAATAATTTCTGTAGGGTTTTCTCTGATCGTTGTAGGTCGGTATTTGATTTCATTGCGGGCTTCGCCCTCTAAATGATCATATAAGAACAAGGCCTTCTCTAACTCCGACATGTGTCTTGAGCGAATACAACTCTGTGCTTCTTCAACCCATTCTTCAACACATAATGACCCTGTTCCCATAGACCCAGAGAATTTAGGGCACCGCCTTTCCCTGGGCAGGTAGATGGCCTGCTCTCGTCGTACAGATTGAGCAGCATTGGCATCACTAGTACCTCCATTTTGAGTGTTAGAAAGTCTCTGGTTCTCAACTTGAAGCCGGTTCACTTGTTCCCGTAGCTGCTGTAACTCCATCTCGGCTTCCTCGCCGCTTGACATCCTGTTGCCAGCTGCTGTTCTTTACACACAAACACACACACACACACACTCAGCCCTATCCTTTATGACCAACCTATTGGTACAAAACAAAAAGAAAAGTAACAGAAAAAAATAAAGAAAATCTCTGCAGACTACGCCAAGTTGTAACCCCCGCTTAAGACTGGCTATTGCACCCCTACAGCAGAACCACCAAAAGCAAAGGGAATCCTGATGCAATAACCAGACAGCACAGGTGTTTAGAAGGAAATATAAAAATACAAATCTTTATTTAACATGTTTAAAAATACCACAGAGGTTGGTCATAAATAACACTTACACAGACAAGGGACTCTAACTAAACCTGGGCGGCGGCACCAAAGCGTTGGCCTCAATATCACTCGTGAAATGTATAACCACTACAATGCATTTCATATCACTCGTGAAATGTATAACCACTACAATGCATTTCATGCCACACGAGAAATGTATAACCACTACAACACATAGCTCTCAGAGCCTCAAACGTGTACAAATAAACCTCATGGATCACACTAGTGAATGTACACAACGTGTCACTATCTAATCACTACCAGGTGATGCACACACTCTATGGAGGCCGTACGCTTTGGATTGACTGCCCGGCCCACGCCAGAAGTAGGAGGTGGTGGACGGGGCACACAAAGACAAACAAAAACAAAAGGAATAAAGAAAAGAAATACCTCCAACCTGAGGCTCACAATTGCAACACCTTATTTCTCCAGCCCAGGTTGGAAGGAGAAAAAAAAAACAATAACCCCTATGCACCACTAAAGCAACAAACCTTTCACGCACGCACACACACACACACCCAAAGAACAGCAGCCAGCAAATAATGTAGTCGCACCGTGGCGCTGTACACACTGAAACAAAAGAAAAACACACAAATGTAACATACCCCATTGACCCCAATTCTGTGCCCCTCATAGTAAAAGGACTTTAACACTTGCCATGTGTTACATTCTGATCATGACAAATGAATACTTAAGTCTCCACACAAAAGTGATTCATTACTACCGAATGGACAGACATCAAAAGACGGGTTGCACCCAAACCTACCTATTACTGCAGCTAGAGTTTCACAGATCGGTCCGATGCCAGGATAACTCGTTCACGATAGGCCAGGTGACTGGGTGAACCCGCAACACAACAGGTGACTGACCAAGAACACAGAATGGCATACATTACTAAAAGCAAGTACCAATATTAAAGGACCATTGGTTGGTACACTTGGCTACAGTATGCGGCCGATGTGCATACCTGGATTGCTGAAGTAGCCTACTGTAGCTAGGGCTTCCTAGACCAGCCCCCCAAACCAGCGCAAGGGTAAACACGGCATACAGCAGGTGGCTGGGATAACCACGGTACACAGCAGGTGACTGGCAAAGGACACAAAGTAGTATACATTATCCAAAGGCTAGCGACATATCTTTAGTCACACACTGAGATGCTTCAATGTACAAAACGCACCTGCTCAGTTAGAAGCCAGCACACCCCCGGACCTCTTTACAAGAGCTGCGCGGTAGCGCTACACAGCAAGCCACTAGTCAAAGACATAGGACACACATTACTCAAAGTGAAAGCCTACATATGATTTTAAGTCAAAACGAAGGTCGCTAACATACCTCGATAGTGGCCACAACACTCATGCACTCGACCCAAGCAAACGCCGAGCTAGCAACAGGAAGACAACCGGTGCCAGGACCCCAGGTGCCTATACTAATGCCTGTTCCCAACAGACTTACACCTGACGTATTTGCGCCCGCCCACCCATTCAATTATCTACGAAGGGGGAAGTAAACTGGAATAAGTGAGAAGCAGAGCCATCTAATAACAGAGTTGCGCAAACCGGGGACCAGGAAGTCGGTTGGTGATGTGATTCGCGTAGATTAAAATGTTTCTTAACAGTAAACTTCTGTTCGTTGGAAACTAACACAGAACCATCACATACCAAACAAAGATTAAGTACAAACAAATTACATTACCTTTACAACATTTTCTGTGTTCTACGGCCACCTCCTAGAACTAAGTAGGGGAGAGCGGGGAACAAAGTAACAGTTTTTGCTTTTGGGCTGATATCTTAACATATAATGCAGTTACATTAGGCCTATTTATTTTTTTAACACAAGAAACATACACATCTCTGTTACATATTAGCACTGGTGGTTTGTTTTTAAAACCTACCATTGCTTTACACTTTTACCGTTTGTGGAGGATGTAAAATGTTACAATTTACCCCACAGCTCGAGTAAGTTGTAACAGGGGGAGGGTTGTAACACATGCTGAATAGATTTATTTAAAACAATTAATTCAGTATAATTTCACCACAAGTGTGTTTGTTTATAAATCTACGATACGTAAAGATACTTTCTTACCAAAGACACTAATAAAAAATAAATAAATAGGCTTTAGAGGCTTTATTTTATTAGTCATTAAAAATCACAAAATCCACTCTCACAGTATAGCTTAATTTTAACTTTTATAAACACTTATTATGAATAATATTTAAATAAATAGAGCCATACTTCAAATGAAATGTGATAGGTTTGCATTTGTGTGCCAATTTTATTTCACCTTTATTTTACCATTGACAAGAATGAGAATTTCACTGAGATTTATCGTGTTACAACTAGCCCCCTTAGCCTCAGCCATGATTGTTGTCAACCTAGCACTGGCTACGAAGTAGCAACAAACTTCATTATGGTATCATTTTGTAACTGAGAAAACACAGTATCCGGCAATATCAGAATAGTTTTGGTAGCTTGTACCCATGCTTCACTAAATAAAAAACAAGCGCCGTGGAAAAAAATACTTTCAGGGTGCTAAAACACACTTTGTGGAATAACTCAATGAAATCTCAACGAAAATGTTTGAAACTTTTCCGAAGGCTTCTGTTGACTGAAACAATCGTGTTTACAGAAGTAGGCAGAAAATGATTGGTCCGTCTTGATAAAAAGTCCGTGTTACATCTTGCCCCCCGTTAGTTTGTGCCCCGTGCTCCCCTAACTTCTAATAGAACTAAAGTCAATGGGGATTTCCATGTTAACGCTCCGTGAGGCTCCATGAGAGCCGCCATTGCTGTGGAAAGATTGGTCCATAGAGGTCTATGGGAGTGGCGTAACTCTGATATTAGATGGCTCTGGTGAGAAGTATACCACGTAGTGATGATAGTAATAAAAAAAGGATGTGCACTAACATAAAAGAAAATAGGCACATATCCCCAGCTTACATAACATTAGCACACGTAGAATAGCAGGGCAATAACAAACGCATTACATCTACTGTGACTACCAGGTTCATAGAGCTCAATGTTCAGCATGGTATCCTATTGTAATGCACTGTACTCTACTGAACTATACTCTACTGTACCATACAGTACTCTACTTCACTCTACTCCATTGTTCATTACTGCTGCTTGGGTCTAGGGATGGGTCTCAGTGTATGCCTGGGAAGTGAGCTGCAGTTGCTCAGTTGGTACACCAACACATGTGAATACAGTACATGTATGCATGTTGCTTCATCAGTGGCAAGGTGTAGTAGTTGTTGCAGCAGTATGAAGTTCAGAACTTGTGCTATCTTTGCAAAGCGCTGATGACATTGTAACCCACTCTTCCTTTGCAAACCTCTTCATGATCTTCACCTCAAGTGTTCTTGCGGAGCGTTTTTAAATGTTGCTGTAAATCATGATACATGTGGTGCGACCAAGGCCTCCAGGAGGAGAGAAGTGCCGCAAACTCTCGAGTTAAATAAACAAGTTTTTAATGTGACAACGTTGTCACATTAAAATCTTGTTTATTTAATTTGAGAGTGTGCAGCACTTCTCTCCTCCTGCAAGTGTGCAACTGCACTCAGGACCCGCCAGGTTAGTGGGGGGATTAATTAACCAGTGCTCTCCACCATCCTCTTCCATGACTGAGGCACCCCAATTATGGTACCGTCCCGCTGCACTACTCCCTTTCGGATGACCTTTGGGGGCTGCACCGTTGCACGGGTGAGGCATAAATGCAATTTTGTTGTGTGTCGTGTGCAGAGTGTGTAGTGTGTTGTGGAGTGCTGTGTCACAATGTGAATGGGTGTAGGAGTTAACTAGTTGGGCTTTCACTTCACTTTCACATGACTACTAAAAAGGGACAAGTTAAGGGATGAGTTTATGTTGTGTTTTTCACACAATTGCTATGATTTCAATTGCAAGACTAAAAAGGGACATTATCACATATATGTCTGGTATATAACCTCTGGGCGCATAACAACATTGATTTTAGGACAAGTAGTCAGGATTCAGACACCATATAACACAATGGAATCACTGAGAAACTATATCATTGATACTGGTTATGGAAAATGATTTGCCTAGTTAACATTGCTCTGCAAACAGGAACACCAAATATATGATAATATCTGAATATACTACCCACTCCAAGCTTTCATATGGTATATAACAAGCTATGACAACCAACTGCAAAATGCACCTAGAGGTATTGCTTCCTGAACTTTATGAGAAAATGGCAAAACTGTGTTTTGAAAAAAAGACCATGCCTCATACAAGACTGAAAATCACCCCCTAAACATGGGATAACATAGTGAAAGGATACATTTTCAGATTCCTGATACTCAAGACAATATTTTAGAGTTTAAAATAGGTCTTTCTGATGCTCCCTGATGCCACAGTATGAAAAGACAAGAGATGATATCGGCGAAAATGGAAAAAAATGTGTCTGAGTAAATGTTTGAAGAGCTGCAGGGAGGGCTATACTTAACCAAAATGTTCTCGAAAGGTGTCAAATGAAAGCTCAGAGTCTCCCCTTCGCAACGATACCACACATAACAAAATTAACCATCCCTATATGTCTTAAACAAGGGCCAGTAGACAGACAGGCACCCATCTTAAAAACCTTTATTTTTGATGGGGGGGTGTTACTTTAACGGCTGATAACCCTAACTTGGCTGTACTTCCAGAAGGGTTATCATACAAAAATGTTGACTTCAGACATGTATCTTTTCAAAAAATATAAGCAACCTTTGCCCCTCTGAGTGGTACCGACATCTCACCTGGCCCGTGGACTATAAGGAGACTAGGCAAACATTGCATATATGTCAGAGTTCCAAGGCCAAAGCCACCAAGGAGAGCAGTAGGCTTGTCTCAAATTTGCTGAAAACATCCACTCACCGGTCACTTAATTAGGAACACCTCTCTAGTGCTGGGTTGGACCCCCTTTTGCCTTCTGAACTGCCTGAACTGCCTGCAACAATACTCGAGTAGGTTGTGGCATTCCAACAAAGATAAATTGGTACAAATTTGCCCAAACTGTGCTAAGAAAATATCTTTATGCCATTATATCCCCAGCCAGAAACATTGATGTAAGGCAGGATTGACCCATGTTTTCATGTTGTTAATGCCAAATTCTGACCATTCCACCTGAGTGTTGCAGTAGATGTCAAGACTCATCAGACCAGGTAACATTTTTCCGATCTTCTAGTGTCGTTTATGGTGAGCCTGTCCAAAGTGTTGCCTCATTTCCCTGTTCTTAGCTGACAGGAGTGTTACCAAATGAGGTTTTCTGCTGCTATAGCCCATTTGCCTCAAGATTTGATGTGCTGTGTAATCAGTAGAGATGCACCGGATCCTGATTTTTAGGATCCTGCCGTATACCGGATCCTACGAAAGGGTTGAAACACATAGCCTACTCACACATGTGGGCCCTTTTTATCACGTTGGCTCAAACTATTTTGACTGAAAAGCCTCGGCTACCGGATCCTGGATCCTGGATCCGGATCCTGTGAAAAACCCTATTATCCTGCCGGATCCGGAACCGGATCTTGGATCCGGTGCATCTCCAGTAATCAGGGATTCTCACCTTGTTTGTAATGAGTGGTTATTTGCCTTTGTATCAGCTCAAACCAGTCGGCCATTCTCCTCTGACCTCTGCCATCAACAAGAATAGAATATAGAATAGAATATATACTTCATTTGTCATGTAAGCATGAAATGTATCTTTCGTCTCACCATAAAAACATAAATGTACATTCACTCCATTAAAAAACTCACACTCTAAAAAAACATAAATACACATAAAACATTGCACATATCCCCTCCCTCCTACCACCCCTCCCAGCACACACACCACATACAGTACAGGTCAGGTACCAGATCCAGTCCCTTGTTAGATGCGTCCCAGCATCTCTATAAGCAGGGGTGCACATAACTGGTACGCAGGTGCGCATGCGCACCAAAAATTAGCAATGCGTACTGCCACCTCGGTCACTACAGCGCACTTGCGTACTGACTATCTCACCAGACTGTTGATGTTAGTGAATGGTCAAACATGTCCAAAAAGAAACAGACAACAGTAGCCTAATCAGTTTCTTTGGAGTTTCGTCAACAGCAAAGAAAATTGAGTCAGAGATTTAAAAAAACAAAACTTTCCGAGAAGTGGCTCCAAGTGCCGTGGCGCTAATGATGAGTGGACAGATGTAGTGCCAGTCCCTTGAAATGCGAAATCGCTCCGCATGCGGTAGTGAAAGCATGCGTTCCGTGTTGAACAGGTAAGGGGCGCAATCTGTCCCGTTTTCTCATGAATGCCTAAAAATAGACATGTCACTCGCATATCAACTGTAAATCTAACGACAGTCAGCGCGAGCGCGACCGAGTTGAGCTCCTGGCTCTCTCCTCCTCCCTCCATCATTATGGAATTGTGCCGTCTGTTAACTCCCACTCTGGTGCGCACGAGAAACTTGGCTAGAACTCTCAGGCCTCATTAGATTCTAGTAAAACTGGACAGGACTGACAGAGACAGGCTGGCAGAGAATGTCGGACATCAAACACCAAAGAGTAAGTATCATAGGCCTAATTAATCATTCTACAATTATTCTACTATTGTTTCTGTATTGTGTGTTTCATATTGTGTCTTCTTCGATGAATGAACTGTATTTGGTATAAGTAGCGCATTAAACACAAATTAGCTCTACAGTCTAGAGGTGTTGTGGAGCTACGCATAGCATAAACTCGTGTAGCCTACGGGCTGTGATGGTTTGGTGCAATACATGTCGTCGTTACGGGTAAAAGTATGTCTCTTGTTGTTTGTGTGTAGCTAGAGATTACTTCCACACTACCCTCTGATACATGCAGAAGTAAAGCTGGTCGACTTCTAAATGGCCAGGGCGCGCGTGGGGAGATGATCGCATTTGACAGTATATCTCATGGTATATCATGGTGGTATATTAATTACAGAGATAGCTGTAATCGAGTTCAACTGTGCAAACTGTGCTGTTTGTTTCATTTTCTTTGATGCCGGTTTTGCGTGGCTGCACGTGGTGTGCGGCAGCTTGTTCACTGCCTTGACTTGCTAGTACAGGCTTTAGCCTCGCGAGCCATCCTACGCACGGTAGCCTACATCCGCCAAGGACCAGGCTAGTGGTTATTGGGTATAGCACACGTGTCAAAGCATGGTCCAGGATCTCCGTGGATCCTGTTATCTTTTAAACGAATTATTACTGCAACTCAGTTGTATAGTTATGCAGTTAGTGAGAAACATGATAAGGAGCTTGGATGTACAACTTCTGCGTTTATGATACGCCACCTCTGTATGTTGATAAGAAGCGTTGTGGGCTGACTCCACTTTGCTAGTAACATATGTACACGTTTACGTTTAAAAACTAAAGGAAGAGAATATACTGCAGCAGGTTGTTGCCTATGCGAGTCTCTCCAAAACTATGCCGACTGGGTAGTTTGAAAGGCGTTTTTCTTTCCAGTTGCCACTTCAACACTTTCTTGTCAAGTCCTAGAGCCATGTGATGCTATGTAATGCAATCTTATATGTGTTGCAGCAGCGACCTGTGGATACCAAGGAAGAACAGGCATAGTGGAGAGCTGGATCACTTCAGATTGTCTACATTGACACATTTGGAGTTGGCTGTAAGTATCTCTTGACAGTATATATCATGGTGGTATATTAATTACAGAGATAGCTGTAATCGAGTTCAACTTGGCAACTGGTAAACTGTGCAAACTGTGCTGTTTGTTTCATTTTCTTTGATGCCGGTTTTGCGTGGCTGCACGTGGTGTGCGGCAGCTTGTTCACTGCCTTGACTTGCTAGTACAGGCTTTAGCCTCGCGAGCCATCCTACGCACGGTAGCCTACATCCGCCAAGGACCAGGCTAGTGGTTATTGGGTATAGCACACGTGTCAAAGCATGGTCCAGGATCTCCGTGGATCCTGTTATCTTTTAAACGAATTATTACTGCAACTCAGTTGTATAGTTATGCAGTTAGTGAGAAACATGATAAGGAGCTTGGATGTACAACTTCTGCGTTTATGATTACTTGCTCGAAACGCCACCTCTGTATGTTGATAAGAAGCGTTGTGGGCTGACTCCACTTTGCTAGTAACATATGTACACGTTTACGTTTAAAAACTAAAGGAAGAGAATATACTGCAGCAGGTTGTTGCCTATGCGAGTCTCTCCAAAACTATGCCGACTGGGTAGTTTGAAAGGCGTTTTTCTTTCCAGTTGCCACTTCAACACTTTCTTGTCAAGTCCTAGAGCCATGTGATGCTATGTAATGCAATCTTATATGTGTTGCAGCAGCGACCTGTGGATACCAAGGAAGAACAGGCATAGTGGAGAGCTGGATCACTTCAGATTGTCTACATTGACACATTTGGAGTTGGCTGTAAGTATCTCTTTCTGTCTTCTGCTACATCTGTTTTTAATAGCACTTTTCATGTTACTCAAAGCTTTACATTTAATGCAATGTTACACACAATTAAATATTATATGTGTTGGTCCATGAGCTGGCATAGTTGCGATCTGCATTACTTCAGATTACCTGAATTGAAGCATTTGGAGTTGGCTGCCCTGAACAGTAAGGCTCTCTCTCTCTCTCTCTCTCTCTCTCTCTCTCTCTCTCTCTCTCTCTCTCTCTCTCTCTCTCTCTCTCTCTCTCTCTCTCTCTCTCTCTCTCTGTGGCTACCACATACTAGTAAGCTGTAAATGCATTCACAGAGTGCAGACCTCAGTCAAATGTTCTAACAGACAGCTTCCTTGGCAGTCCAGATCACCACCAAATTTTCATTACTTGTTCCTTGTTCTGGATCACTTCTGATTACCTGAATTGAAGCATTTTGGAGTGTGCTGCTCTGACTAAGGGTCTCTCTCTCCTCTCTCTCTCTCTCTCTCTCTCTGTCTCTGTCTCTGTCTCTCTGTGTCTGTCTGTCACTCTCTCTCTCTCTCTGAGCAAATGTGGCTGCCATACGTGATGCTATGTAATGTGTGTTGCAGCGAGCTGTGGTTACCAAGGACAGGCCTTTGAGATAGTGGAGAGCTGGATCACTTCAGATTGTCTACATTGAAGCATTTTGGACTTCACTGCTGACCAGTAAGTGGCTCTCACTCTCTCGCCCTCTTGCTCTCTCTAGCTCTGTGTGTGTGTGTGTGTGTGTGTGTGTGTGTGTGTGTGTGTCTTTCTCTCTCTCTCTCTCTGAGTGCGTTTTTAATATGTGACCTTGCCTCCTCCACTTGCCTCCTCCACTTGCTTCTCGTCATGATGACATCACAGACAACAGCATTATATTTCAATATCTTGCAAAAGCTCAATTATAGAGTCTTTTTCTCATTTGCAATTGGGATGGTGAATGAAAAACAGTCCCTCAAAAGTTGTTGTGGCGAGGCTGACAGCTGGGAAACTTTATCGTTTTCTCCACGGAGGAGGGGCCAGGAGGCGGGGCGAGGAGACAAGCACAAGTGGAGGAGACAAGGTCACATATTGGGATGCACCCTCTGTCTCTGTCTCTGTCTCTGTCTCTCTCTGTGAGCAAATGTGTCTGCCACACGTGATGCTATGTAATGTGTGTTGCAGCGAGCTGTGGTTACCAAGGACAGGCCTTTGAGATAGTGGAGAGCTGGATCACTTCAGATTGTCTACATTGAAGCATTGGCTGCTGTCACCCGTAAGTCTCTGTCTCTCTCTCTGTCTCTTTCTCTGTGAGCAAATGTGTCTGCCATACTGCTACCTCTCTCGTGCGCACTCCCACTCTCCCCTTACGAAAATGCCTTCTTCGGTAGATTAGATATTTGTCTTCCTTCTGTTAGTTACCCTTACAAAAATGGACCATGGTTTATTATGGTATTACTATATTTATCTTGGTTCTACCATGGTATGATTACTCTGAGTACAATGAACCTACCATATTGTACTATGGCTTACTCTGGTATTACTGTGATGTTTATGTGGTAACATGGTTCTTCCATGGTATGTCATGATTACTCTACCCTTACGGAAATCAACCATGATTTTAATGCAGTAACCACGGTTTTCCTATCGCATTTCATGGTGATTCTAAGTACTATCAACCAACCATAGTTCTAGTACATTGGCTTTCATAGTTGTAACCCTTACAAAGATTAACCAAGGTTCTACTATGAAAAGTAATCATGGTTTTACCATTCGAATCCTGCCGTCACCATTCCCTACACCTCCATCCTTGGCTGAAGTGCCCTTGAGTAAGGCACCTAACTCCACGCTGCGACAGGGACTGTAATCAATAGCCTGTAAAATCTGTAAGGCACTGTGGATAAAAAAAGTGTCAGCTTAATTTAATGAATAACTATTAACCATTGTTTATTTTTTGCATAGTTAAACCATGGTTGAATCATAGTTATACCACGTTAAATCCATAGTGAAACCATGGTTGAACCATAGTCAAACCGTGCTCAAAAAAACGTGACAACTATGAGTAACTAAAAACCATGGTTTGTTACCATAGTAAAACCATGGTCCATTTTCGTAAGGGTCTCTTGCTTTCTCGCTCTTACTCCATATGTTTTTATTTTTAATTCTGTGTATTGGTCCCACTCTTATAGTCTTATGTCCTTGATGCTGTGTTGAACAAAACTGAACTTGAACATTCTCTCTCTCTCTGTCTCTCTCTCTCTTGCTCTCTCTCTCTCTCTCTCTCTCTCTCTCTCTCTCGTGCGCATTCTCTATCTTGTTGTAGATCTACATGAATGAGACAATACATTACACTTAGCTGATGGTTTTATCCAAACCTATTTCACAGGTACTGTATTATAGGGTATTGGTACACTGAACATGGCGATGGCGGCAGAGGATGACATGTTGGCATTTCTCAGAAGAAGAAACATTGATGACGCCATAATTGAACAACTACAAGAGGACAAGGTGAAGTATTTTTGTTTCCTTTACATATACAGCTCCACCCCAAATTATTAGAACATCATGAAATAGTTGATATTTCCATAATTCCATCAACAATGTTAAACGTTCATAGATTGTTATAGATTCATTGCCTACATTTTGAACTATTCCAATCATTCATTTGTTTATTGTTATGTGGATATTGCTTTTCACAGATCGACATCAATGTCATAGGTGTAATGAGTGATGCAGAATTGGAGAAGTATATCTACAGATATGGTGCCCGGCTTGCTTTAAGAGCATTTTGCCGCCAAAGAGAGGTGGCAGCCACAAGACCAGATGGAACGGGAACGGTGAGGTCTTCTCTTGTGCAAAAACTGAGGCAAAGGATAGGTGCGCGGATAACTCAAACACGACATGAAGAAACAACTCACGGAATGGGAAACAAACACGCAGCCAAAACAACCCGAAGAGTGGAATTGGGATGGCTCCACTACTCAGAGGAGACCCACTCGTTTCATCAGGTACGGACCAGAAATGGAGGAGGGACTCGGAACTTAACTGTCCAAAAGTCAGTAACCATGGCGGAGCTTCTGCAGACAGGGAAAAATTTGTTTTTTTCAAATGGACATTCACGTAAAGGACCAGTTGAAGACTTTCAGCTGGACGTACGAGACTACTGCCACAACATTCTGCCTCTGAATGTTACAGTAGGGCAGCTGTATGACCAAACCAAGCTAAGGATGCTCCGCATCTATACAGCTTCGATGAAGGCAAGTTGGGTGTTGCTTTTCTGTATTATATTGTGCAAGCGGCCTTTGGGTTAAAGCACAGAAAACCATTCCAAAAGTTGAACTTTGATCCTTCATAGATTGAGAATTTCTGTATAATTTAAGAGTTTATGTTTGCTTTCTATCAACAGAGAGGACAACCAACCCGTGTCGAAACAAGCAGCCAGCCCGCGCCAAGCAGCCAGCCCGCGCCAAGCAACCAGCTTCTGCCCACCGACCAGCCAATGCCAAGCAGTCAGCCACTGCCAAGCAGCCAGCCACTGCCCACCGACCAGCCACTGCCCACCGACTAGCCAATGCCAAGCAGTCAGCAACTGCCCACCAACCAGCCAATGCCAAGCAGCCAGCCAATGCCAAGCAGCCAGCTTCTGCCCACCGACCAGCCACTGCCAAGCAGCCAGCCACTGCCAAGCAGCCAGCCTCTGCCCACCGACCAGCCAATGCCAAGCAGCCAGCTTCTGCCAAGCAGCCAGCTTCTGCCCACCGACCAGCCAATGCCAAGCAGCCAGCCTCTGCCAAGCAGCCAGCTTCTGCCCACCGACCAGCCAATGCCAAGCAGCCAGCCACTGCCAAGCAGCCAGCCACTGCCAAGCAGCCAGCCTCTGCCCACCGACCAGCCAATGCCAAACAGCCAGCCTCTGCCCACCGACCAGCCAATGCCAAGCAGCCAGCTTCTGCCAAGCAGCCAGCTTCTGCCCACCGACCAGCCAATGCCAAGCAGTCAGCCACTGCCCACCGACCAGCCAATGCCAAGCAGCCAGCCTCTGCCAAGCAGCCAGCTTCTGCCAAGCAGCCAGCCTCTGCCCACCCACCTAACTGTGTTAATTCAGGAAGAACAGGAGTATGATGATGTTGTTTCCCAGGCCTTCGTAGCTTCCATGGATGATTTTGAAGTTCAATTCGGTCCAGTGACTGGTGAGGAGGAGCGTAATCAAGATGACACCCTTCCCTGGAGTCAAGACGGTCACAGTGAAGTAGGAGTGCGCGGTATGGACGGTATACTATCGTGCGAGGTATTTTTTCCCCCAAGGTATGGATTTTGTCCATACCGCTCTACCGCCATAGCGCATTGCGTCCTGCAGATGGCAGTAATAGACAACGTTTTGAACATCCACAGACAGACTGTCTCTCGTAGTAGCCAAAAGAATATGTGGTTGTAGAACAGAAGCACAATTTCATTTAAGCTTTAAGTGTAAAATGTATAGTTAGTGTAGTGAACTATTGTTTTAAACTGTATGTGATTTCGATTCTGGTCTCCACAATTTAATGTACAGTGGTGTGTGAAAAGCAAGTTAGCAAGCTAACAGCCCAAGTCATTCATGTCAATGCTGGTGTCTGACAACAGAAATGTGCTAAATCTATGTGCTACTGGTTGCTTTACATTTGCGCCAGCCTTACTGTATGTTACTGTGTCCAGGTGAGATAATATCATTCACGATATCTGGCTGGGTGTTAGTAACTTAGATGACTGTTCACTGTTTAAAATGTGATTTAGCGATTTCGCTAACGTTAGCACGCTAACCGCTGCTGCAGTGATAGCTGCCATTTAAATGCATTAGTTCTACAATGCATTGCTAGCTGCCTCATGTGAAAGTTCGTTTTTTTAAAACTTTAACAATAACAGCTGAACCATTAGGCTTGGCATAATCACAGATGCAAGCACACATTTCCAAATAACCCCTAGCAACTCCAGAAATAGAAAAAAGGGTCAAATGAAAGATTTATTGGATAAAATCCATGTTCAGTTTGACACCCCTCCCTTCCCTAGTTTAACACCTTCTAGACTTGGTGAAATTGACAGTGTTATAGCCTATTGCATTGCATTGCAAAATGCATTTTACATAGTTTTTGTTTGTTTTCAAAAGATTTGAATAGCAAGAATTCACACACATTACAAAAATGCAAATGTTTAAAAAATGCAAATGCAAATGCAAAAGTAAAAAAAAGGTGTTTTGTACATTTTGCGACGGAATGCTTAAATTTTACACAAATGTAAAATACCGTGATATATACCGTGATATATACCGTGGCTAAAATTATACCGAGGTATACATTTTTGGCCATATCGCCCACCCCTACAGTGAGGTACTGTAAACTATTAACCAAAACTCATGTTTCAACATTCTGTCAACTATATAGCACCCTATCATCACACAGTCGTTGTGTTGCACTATTTGTGATGTAACTCTGACTTTGATTTGTATACAAAGTTGCATACACAGGGTTATTATTGAGATTTTTTTCGTGCATGTGTGTGGACATTAAGCACAAAAAGAGAGAGTTTGGGTCCTAGGCAGCAGCTTGATCAACTGTAAGAGTATCACAGAAAATAATAAAGGAGTGGATTCCGCGCAGTCATGACAACCCTCCTGCAACATACAAAAACTTCTTTAACAGGTCATGACCTATGTCTAGCTTAAGAAGTGACTGAGGAGCAGATACCTTACATGAACTTGTACCAGTTTAAGTTCAATGTCATAGTGGTAGTAAAAAAAATGGAGGTAGTCAAAACATTGTAAATCCAATATATATGAATATCTGTAGGCACCCTCGATATGTGGAGCAGTAGCTAATCTTACCAGGTTCTGAAATTTTTCATTTTGCAGGAGAGTGTGATGACTACAAGTACTCAGCAGCAACTCAGTCCAGACATAAATCCTTCATCTATACCAGGTGAACAACATATTTTATGTGTAATGTTTCCATAATTGGCACTCATTCTTGAGTTCATTTAAAAATACTTTTATTTCAAACCATTTTGTATGGCTGGTAGCAGTCAATGTCAGATCATGTTTTTATTAGTATACCGTAATTCAAAATAATATGTCTTATGGCACTTTGAGAACACCACCTTTTTGAGTAGATTTGCATTGTCTTGGGGCTGCACAGTCTGTCATTGCATACATGACAGATCTCCATTACCACACATTCACAAGTTAATTTTCAGCTACATTAATACCAATGCGGCTGTGTTTGAGAATGGGAAACACACAAAGAAATCCCCCTTGAAAGGCTGTTCATTTCACTTGCAAGAGGTGGCACATTTTACCTTTGACATGGTCTTCATGAAATCAATAGGCAGTTATGTACAATATGTACTGTATGTAAATAACTATCTTGCGCTCTCTCTCTCTTGCATTCTCTCCCCCCCCCCCCCTCTCTCTCACTCTCTCTCACTCACTCACTCACTCACTCACTCTCTCTCTCTCTCTCTCTCTCTCTCTCTCTCTCTCTCTCTCTCTCTCTCTCTCTCTCTCTCTCTCTCTCTCTCTCTCACACAGATCCAATGGATGAGGAGACATTTTACACTTTAACTATTAGGAGGGGGCATTGTCTTACAGATCTAGTTCATGCCTTCAAAAACCCAGAAATTTTGAACCTGGATGTCGCCATCAAGATGCGCTTGTCAAATGGAGCACTGGAGGAAGGAGAAGGTAGTGGTGTTAGGAGAGATTGCCTAACCGAGTTCTGGACAGACTTTTATGAAAGGTGCACCTTAGGGGGGGACGTTAAAGTCCCATTCATCAGACATGATTACCAGGCAGAGGAATGGCAGGCTGTTGCTAGGATTGTAGTGTTTGGTTGGAGGTTTGGTTACTTTCCTGTGAAATTAGCAATGCCTTTTCTTGAATCCACCATTTATGGCACAACCAGCAGCAGCTTCAAGGATGCTTTCCTACAATACGTGTCCGACAGTGAGCGCCAGGTGCTTATCAAGGTTTTGGAGGACTTCAATTCTGTCGAAGATGAAGACATAATTGATGCCCTTGAGGCATACGATTGCCTCCAAATGCCAACAGAAGACAACTTTGTTGCTCTTCTTTCACAACTTGGTCACAATGTTTTGCTTCAGGCCCCTTCCTTTATCATGCAGAATTGGCAACCAATTTTGCAGCAGTTGGCAGTAGCTATGCCACTTGATGTTCTTCATGACACCATAAAAGAAAAGACACCGGCCAAAGCTGTGAAGGAGCTTCTTTTGTTCCCTAAAAACATGACTCCTCCCCAAGCAGTAGTTGCCCGGTACTTAAAAAAGTACATTGGGGAGGTTGACATAAGCACTCTACAACATTTCCTTAGATTCTGCACTGGTTCCAATTTAATTGAAAGTAAAATTGAAGTGCAGTTCATTGAATCGTCTGAATTTGAGAAACGGCCTCAGTCCCACACATGTGCTTGCATTTTGAAAGTCCCAGTGGGTTATCACAACTACCCAGAGCTGCGCAGTGATTTCAACACTGTACTAAGGAGCTCTGTTTGGGTCATGGACGTCGTCTGACGTTTTTTGTAGTTTCTCAAGACTTATCACAGTCTGAGACTGTGCAATAATCAAAAAAGACCACAAAGCCGTTCATTAATTTTCAAAAACAAAGCTTAAAGAAATGTTGGAAAAAATCCATCCATCCAGTCAGAAGTTATGGGCCAAACAATTCAGCCATGAGAAAGTTTGGGCGCCCTTTTGGGAAATCATTACATTGGTTTATTTCTCGTTGAGCTTTTACAGTATCAACTTCATTTTGACATATTAAACTGTAGGGAAAGAGAAACATATCAGCAGTGGAAGAATTTTCATAGGTGTTACAGAAACAATTTGATGTGGATTTAAACAAAAATAGGTGTGTGCATAAATATGGGAACCCCAAAAAAAGGTATACCATTGTTATGAAGTAGAGCTCACCTTTGCTGATCTAATGGCCTGTGGATACTTGCTATACAAGAAGACAAGTTCCAACTGCCTGGTGCTACTGAATAGTGACCAATTTTTCTATCCAGAACCTCTCTAGTTCAGTCAGGTTAAAATGTGTCTTCTTTAGACATCCTGGTTATAGAAATTAATGGCTTGGCAACGAGCGGGATCTCCGGCCCACAGACCACCAGTCACTACCGTCCGCAGACCTTCCCCTTGACGACGAGCGGGATCTCCGGCCCACAGACCACCAGTCACTACCGTCCGCAGACCTTCCCCTTGACGACGAGCGGGATCTCCGGCCCACAGACCACCAGTCACTACCGTCCGCAGACCTTCCCCTTGACGACGAGCGGGATCTCCGGCCCACAGACCACCAGTCACTACCGTCCGCAGACCTTCCCCTTGACGACGAGCGGGATCTCTGGCCCACAGACCACCAGTCACTACCGTCCGCAGACCTTCCCCTTGACAACGAGCGGGATCTCCGGCCCACAGACCACCAGTCACTACCGTCCGCAGACCTTCCCCTTGACGACGAGCGGGATCTCCGGCCCACAGACCATCAGTCACTACAGTCTGCAGACGTGCGTCGCCAAAGTTCAAAGCCGCCGCCTCGCCATTAATTTCGTATAACCGGTCACCAGGCAGAGGAATGGCAGGCTGTTGCTAGGATTGTAGTGTTTGGTTAGTTTCCTGTGAAATTAGCAATGCCTTTTCTTGAATCAACCATTCATGGCACAACCAACAGCAGCTTGTTGGATGCTTTCCTACAATATGTGTCCGACAGTGAGTGCCAGGTGCTTATCAAGGCTTTGGAGGACTTCAATTCTGTCGAAGATATAATTGATGCCCTTCAGGCATACGATTGCCTCCAAATGCCATCCTTTACCCATGCTTTATTAACTATTTTTCAGCAAACTACATTTTCCTTTCAGGAGTACCATTCCTGTGGCCTTCCATGCTTTCCACTCAAATGGATTTCCATTTCTGGGTGTGGGGAAACTTCCAGATTACTTTGTTTACCTTTCTCATTATTCATAGTAATGCATTATCTTTGTTTGAAGTCTACAAAGAGTTGTTCAGAGCCCACTATATTGCCACTCTCCAAGATAGAATTTAGGACAAGCCTAGTCTGCTATTATGTATGGTAAATAACATTTTAATGACCAATCACTGCTGTCTTAGTGACTGAAGTCATTAAAACCAGTTTGTGCTGCAAAGGTGAGCTCTACTTCATATTAATGGTATACCTTCTTTGGGGTGCCCATATTTATGCACGGGCATATTTTTGTTTAAATCCACATAAAATTGTTTCTGTAACCCCTATGAAAATCCTTCCACTGCTGAAATGTTTCTCTTTCCCTACAGTTTAACATATGGTAAAATTAAGTTGCTACTTTAAAAGCTCAATGAGAAATAGCCCAATGTAATGATTTTCCAAAAGGGCGCCCAAACTTTCTCATGGCACTGTAAATGGTATTTTAAGTTGGCTAAGGAACACTGCATATGATATAATTTTGAAAATCAACATGGTTTCGAGCGGGATTCGAACTCACAACCTCCATATCTGTAATCCAGCCCCTTTGGCATTGATATTAACTGACATACAATACATGATATTTGAAGTTGGCTAAGGAACACTGCATATGATATCATTTTGAAAATCAACATGGTTTTGACTGGGGTTCGAACTCCCAACCTCCATATCTGTAATTCAGCACATTTGCCATTCATACTAAATGACATACATGGCATTTTAAGTCGGCTCGCTAACAACGCGTCAAATAAACTTCTAGGTGAAAGTGTTGATGTTTTATGATCTCCAAGCCGAGCCGGTCGTTTTAGTGTTTGAACGGTGTCTCTATCTCGAAAGGCCTAGGAGGAGATCCATTTTCTATTTTACTGCCCTACACAAGAGAACCAATAATAAGAAACAGGACTAGAAACAGGACTTAGGGATTACTATAATCGGGCCCTTGCTCTGCAAGGGCCTTGCTCCGCAAGCCTGCTTAATAAAGAAAAAATAGTCAAATATTCCATCAAACAGCTTCCTCGGCGGAGGTCTGCACTCTAGAGAGTGCATCTAGTTCCAGGTGCATTCATTTTCAATAAACTTGGGTTTTTTGTTATTTGTGTGCGTTTGTTTGTTTTGTTTTTTTTGCTGCAAACTATCTGCAGTATGTATTTCTCATACAATAGACTACAACAATAGACAGTTAAATTGTAATGGGAACGTGAATGAGTTTGTATTAAAAAAAATGAAATAAAGCACAAAGTACTGCATTCAGGTAATCATTTGCCATGTGTTTTATTTTGGAGTCAAGAAAAGAGTCCCTCTCGATTTTAGAGATCTGCTGTAATTTCATTCCTTAAATGCAAGTATAAATCCACTGCTTGATAAGCATCACCTGGAAGATGCAGCTGTGACTCCACCATCAGAAAGTTGCAGAGATTGTAGATGTCTGTGTCACATGGGATAGTTTGTCTGAATGTGCAATCAGACTGACATAACTGTATATCAGCTCTGTCCACTGGTGAGATGCAGTCTTCACTCCTGTAGAGGTCTGGGAACAGGTACATGATTTGGGGTCGACCACTGGGAACTCTGTCATTCTTTGATGGTCTGATGATATGTGAATCCCATACATCAGTGGTTTCATCCAATTCATCCTGGAAAGGGGCACACATTACAGAGTTTAAAAAGTGCAATTGACCTCAATGTGGACAATAGGCAAGTGATAAGACCCCCCTATTTTTTCTTTCCAAAGGGCGCCGACCATTGTGGTGAAATGTAGACATTTTATAAACTGCCAAACCACCCATGTGATTTACCTGTTGAGATGTACGCTTTGCGAAGCTTTTTATGTCGGGCGCACAAAAAGACGCCTTAAAGACCGTTTGGCTGAACATAAATATGCAGGAAAAAGTGGAAATTGTGATTATGCCATGTTTAAACTGAGACACATGCCAATGCCCCTGTTACATTCACTGCTATTGGCATTGATCATATCCCCTTGAGCACAAGAAGAGGAGATGGACAGAAACTACTCAACCAGAAGGAAAGCCGGTGGATACACAATCTAAATGCCATGTCGTATCCTGGTTTAAATGGCTGTATTGATATGGTGGCATTTCTTTGAGCTGTGTATTTAATGTTAATGGTGTATTCTCTTGCAATATAATTGTGCTGGAAACTCTTCTCTGTAATGCTGCTGCAAGGGCAGAATGACATCCACCATGTTTGTTTTGGGTACATGCGCACGCACGCTTTGGAGACCCGTTGGCGCACACGTTACCGGCGCGCATGGACTGGAGACGCGCACCCAAACATGACGCGAAAAGCATAAAGGGAAGTGGGGGAGAGTTTGAACTCTTTTAAAGCCCTGATGAAGGCCAATGTTTGGCCGAAACATGTTGGCAAATTTTAATGTTCAAATATGAACTAGCTACATTTAATGAAAAGCTTTTTAATGAAGACGAAGAGTGCCTTGGATTTCATCATACATCTCTAAGTTACGTCTAACCAAAGAGCACCTTCGCACCACAAAAGAGAACGCCGAAGCCCTCTGACCCACACCTTTGTTTAAGTGATAAGATCATGCTCATTTAAGTTAAAATGCTGAAAGTTATGTAAGGGGATGGGAAGTAACGAATTACATCCACTCAAATTAATGTAATTTTCTTACAATTGTCAAAAACGGTGTAACACAATAAGGGACATTTGGAGGCTACCTGAATCATGCCCATGAAGCAGAACTGAATCAGACTTCGGTCCAAATATGTCCCACTGAATAAACCCCGGTCCTTCAGGTCTGTGAACAAGCAGATATAGAATTCCATGGATTCTCTTCGGAGGAAGCCCCACCAACTCTCTATCCGCTGATTTGCTGTGCTTGCCCCTTCAATGTAGCTGTCAATACCGGAGCCGTCGTGAATGTTGCGACAGAGAAAGCGTTGAAAGTCTCTGACTTTACCGTTCTCTGTGCCGCGGTCGCCTCTAACGACCCTCGGACAACCACCTAATCTCTCGACGGAATCCATGTAGTAGCCGCCGATTACTTTTGGATCGCTGCTGGTGGTGTATGCATTCATCCATATGATCTTTCGGGAAAAGCCATCAATGCAGCCGTTTATGCAAATGCCAAATGGTTTGAGTTTGTCGTAAGAATCCAAATGCCAAATGTAGTTGGGGCCTTTGGCAAAGTATCTCCGACGGCAGAGCCGTCGCCTTCCCCTCAGTTCTACCCCTCTTGGATCGAGTTCTTTCAGAATGATGCGCACATCCTCCTTCTTGACATGAAGCCCATGCTCTTTGCATTTCTGGTACATCCACCTGTATCCACAGAGTTGCCCAGATGTTTGTAATTGCTCTCCTATGAACTGAATAACACGGTCCAGTGGGGTGTATCCCTTGCGCCTGAATAAACCATTGGATTTCAGAATTCTTCTTAAATGTCTTTCAGACAAAATATAGCGATGCAGAGCCGCGACCCCTCAACAAGGCATTTTTGCCCACAGAATCACTGCTCACTGCATTTTTTTCTTCTTTTTCGTACCATTCAGCCCTAGAGATGGTTGTGTGCGAATATCCCAGTACATCCCAGTAATCAGTCTTTTCTGAAATACTCAAATCAAGCCCTTTCGGCTTGACAGCCATGCCATGTTCAAAGTCATTCAAATAATTTTTCTTCCCCATTATGATGCTCGGTTTGAACTGCATCAGATCATCTCGACCATGTCTAAGTTTACATGCACAAATGCATTGAGTTGTCACCATGTGATTGGCTGATCAGAAATTTGCCTCAATGAGCAGTTGTACCAGGTGTTCCTAATATAGTGGCCGGTGAGTATTGACAATGCAAAAAAAAAGCCTCTGAGAAAATATTGTTACAAATGACAGATGTAACAAAAGTTGAACTTTTTGAAAGGAGCCTCTGGTGTTAGTCCAGTCGTGATCCCCATAGGCCCCTATACTGAACCCAGAAATGTTGAGTACCCTAAAGTTTTTTTTGCAGAAATTTCATCTATAGGTCAAATGAAGGGGATTTAGCTTGGTTGCTCAAAGTTGCACTTTGGGCAATTTGCATAATTAGCAATATATCGTTAAGGTAAGACTACTATAGGTGAATAGGCAAAAAAAAACTTTAATCATAGATATCACCTTGAAACTCTCTCAGTTCATTACTGATGATAAGAGAAGAAAAAAATGTATTGGATATTTTTTGTATTTTGATGTTAAGATATGCAAATGAGGCCATGAATCATCAATTATGCACCAATTTGCATACGCACGAAATCAGCTTTGCATGGTAAAGCAGACTCCAAATTATTTTTCTGTGGGTAAAATATGTGTATTTCAGGGTTGAGTTAGTGAAAACCTTTTGAGGACCCTAGTCAAGAGGCAGTTTGGACATGTACCGTAGATGGATGAATTAGGTGTTGCATGCTAAACAGCCGTAGCTTACTCTATGCATAATCTATCAATCGTGATAACATGAATCAATAATTTGCATCCCTCACCACACCATTTAAAAAAGTTTTGGGGGGACCTTATCTTACTACACAACAAAAATAAACCATTCACAGTTCATAAAGATGAATAGCAAGAAGATAATGAGGCTGAAGAGTGTCTCAAAACAGAATATGGAGATGGTGAAGGCTATGTGGTTCTAAATGTGTTAACATGTGTGCGCTTGCTTACACAATGGTATACAATAATTAATGGATTGGCTCTCAGTAATTCATACCAAACATGTTCTATCAGGCTCAGGTTAGGACTCTATGTGCTGTGCTCTGCCAGTCAAGTTTATCCACACCAACCATACTCTGTCATTCAGGTCTGTGTGCACCAATGCACAAACAAGGTACAAGGTACATAGTCATGTTGTAAGAGGAAGGGGCCTTCTATAAACTGTTCCTTCAAGGTTGGGAGCATGGAATTGTTCAAAATGTTTTGGTATCCTGACGCATTCAAAGTTCATCTCACCGGAACAAAGGGGCCAACTCAAGAAAACAATCCCACATCATAATTTATCATGCACCAAATGTCATACTTGGCACAATGCAGTCCGAAATTGACCCTTCTCCTGGCATCCTCCAAAACCCAGACTTGTCCATCAGATTTCCAGATGGAAAAGCCTGTGTATCACTCCAAAGAACCCCAGAAGTCTCCAACAATCTAGAGTCCAGTGGCAGTGTGCTTTACACCATTGCATCTGGGGCTTCGCTTAGCACTTGATACATGATACATGACTTGGGTGTAGCTTTTTGGCCATGGAAACCCATTCCATGAAACACTCTGCACACTGTATTTGGGCTAATCTGAAGGTCACATGAAGTTTGGGGCTCTGTATACAATCAACTGTATTCGGTGACATCTTTGCATTATGTCCTTCTCCGTCAGTTTATGTGGCCTACCTCTTCAGTATGGTTGAGCTGTTGTTTCCAGTGTCCCAGTGTTAATAAAGCTGTAGTAATAAAGCTGATAGTTGATTGTGGAACACATATAAATGAGAAAATTTCACAACTGTACACAATTTGTAACACAGGTGACATTCTATGAGAACAGAATTCACACATGAATTCACTGAGCTCCGGAGAGCAGCCCATTTGTTCAGCATCTTAGCAGTAGTAGGTAGTGAAAGTGGACTATCAGATTTTGCTCCAAAACGTTTCGCTACCATATATGATATTTAAGGCCTTAAAGCCCTTCCTCAAACCAGTAAAATTACTCTTGTATAGTTATTTTGTGTTTGTATACACAAGCATGCTGTAAATAGTTATTCTACACTGCATATTATCTTCATGCTGTATACAAACTATGCAGTAGGCTATGTAATACACTGTATATAATATTGTATGGGGCAATTAATCTATCCAGGTCAAAATATCTTCTTGACCAGGTTCCTCAGAGGGTTGTCACTAACTCTAACCTGAAATATACATATTTTACCCACAGAAAAATAATTTTGAGTCTGGTTTTACCATGCAAAGCTGATTTTGTGTATATGCAAATTAATGCATAATTGATCATTCATGCCCTCATTTGCATATCTTAACATCAAAATACCAAAAACATCCAATACATTTTTTTCACCTCTCATCATCAGTAATGAACTGAGAAAGTTTCAAGGTGATATGATTTTTTTTTTTTTTTTTTGCCTATTCGCCTATACCTAAACGATATATTTAGGCCTATGCTAATTA
The DNA here is from genome assembly GCF_034702125.1 of Engraulis encrasicolus. NCBI lineage: Eukaryota > Metazoa > Chordata > Actinopteri > Clupeiformes > Engraulidae > Engraulis > Engraulis encrasicolus. Next base: position 5,274,327 of record NC_085876.1, read on the forward strand.
TGCAAATTGCCCAAAGTGCAACTTTAGGCAACCAAGATAAATCTCCTTCATTTGACCTATAGATGACATTTCGGCAATAAAACTTTGGGGTACTAAAAAATTCTGGGTTCATGAAATCACGACCAGACTATGTGAAATGAACACATTTGATAAAACAGAACATGTCAACTGACGTTATAGTATACAAGTCAGTGATGTCAACAGTGAAACATGGTTCGCTGCCTCGGAACATGATGACCAGTAGGCTCTGGGCTAAACAAGTAGCCTAGGCCCTAGTCGACAACAAGACCATGGCCAGGCATAGTAGCCTAATTGTTTCAATACTTTCCAATGCCATTATTGAAAGCTTATCTTGATATAGGCTACCTAACACGCCGCAGCTCAGCGCACAAACCAGTTCTAACCTACCATTCACAAGAGCAGAAAACTTCATTGAAAGCGAGACCTGCGGCATGAATTCACGCGCGACGCTGCTGCCGCGTGTAAGATGAATATCCGGGTTAACCGGGTGGTTTGCAGTTGGTTGAAGTGGAAATCGCAGCGAAACTGTCACAGCAACATCGGGATGTTGTAATAATGTAGAAATTCAGACGCCTCGAAGCCACCGATGACATGCGATCCCGTCCTTTCTGTACTAGGTACAGAGGATCCGTGGGTTTAGCGATTTAGTGACAGGAGTGAACGTTGTCATCTGTTGTAAGTAGCTCTACCTTTGTTTTGCTAATGTTGCACAGCTAACTAGCCCGTGGTTGTTGTTGCTGCATTAATGGTTGTTTTCTCGTTCACAACAATCTTCGTTTAGTTACCCAAGTCATCAGCTTACACTGCACATTCTGTTCAACTGCACAACTTTCCCCCCATAAATGACACTCAAAATTGTGCTTGCTTGTTTACTTGTAGGTGATTGGAGAAGATGTGGCAAAACATCGGACTCACTGTACTGGCCATTATTGCAACACTAATATGCGTGCTACTCTTCATGGTGTTTGGTGAGTGGATTTTTAAAACCTACACCGCCGTCTTTTCTCAAAACTCATTTGGACCCGGCTACAAATTGGGGCAGGCTACAATTTGAAGGCGTTACGTGCCGAAAAGCGAGTCCCTGCCAGAACACTCATTGAAACCAATGACATTTTTGGAGAGACAATTATACTATTTTTTGCAGAATGAATTACATGATTTATGAACTAAAAATATGCTTATGAAACACTACTCGTCCTCCACATAATATGAGTTTGAATGAAACCGTATATTTGTTATGACAATTCTTCGATTCTTGTATGGAAATAATACTGAAATTGTAACCAGCTGGTTGTAATACTTCCAGAAGGAATGTAGATGCTTTATTGGCAGGCTTTCCATCTTAAATAGTGTCGGATTTGTCTGCAAAAATAGGTTTTAAAAAATCTGAAAAATTGGTCATTGGTTTCCATCGGTTTCAATGAGGGCACGCGTGTTCTGGCAGGAACTCGCTTTTCGGCACGACATCGTCTTTAAGCCACAGTGGCCATATTTTACTTCGGTGCGCACCAAAGTAGTAGGTTCAGGCCTTTCCCTACACTCTTGGTGGGGGAATGATGGGCAAACACCAGTGACAATACTGAGACTAGAGAAGCGGTACGGAAAGTGGAACTACAACGACCTCTGACACATTTCTGTGAAAAAAAGATAGGCATATCCTACTTGTATTGCTTTAAAACGTTTTTTTAGACCATACGTTTACTCAAAGAGGCAGGCAAAGGTCCAGGGTATAAACTGAGGAAAGGCCCAGTAGGCCTAGGCCTATATCATTTTAATAGAAAGAGAGCATGTCAGAGAAGTGAACATGTGAGCAAGACCATTTAAAGGTCCACTGTGCAGTAGGATGGTGGTCAGAGTAGGTATTGCAACTATGCTGCTCATTGACATTGTGCTGACGATTGCCAAATTCGACCTCTCATGAATATTAAACTAAAAGTTAACTTACTAGTATGACCAAAGTATAGTAAGTTAGGTAACTAAAAATGTCTATTTCTGGACATTCATAATGGCAGACATGTGACCTTGTACCTGTTCACCCCCCTCGTCAACTACAACGGTCTGGCAATGGGAGACACAGTTCGATAGCGCTGGGCCAAGACGGCACAGAGATCATAGAGGCCGTTTACTAACTCTGTTGGTTAGCCTCCGTTACACTTGGAGAAGATCCACCCTTTCATGTATGGAAAGAGCAATGTTTCCAGTCAGCATACATATATTTGATGGTGGTTGTAAGCATTTGTGAAACAGGTAACATTTGTGAATGGGCAGCATGAATTCTGGAAATAAACTACCAAACATACAACATTGCAAACACAGTCAGCTTGCTAGTTAAGGTACCCAACAACCAATTACTATGTGGTACATTTTTAATTTGTGTCATATTGCTACTTCACATCACAAGCAAGTTTGAAAGCTGCTTGACAGATCTCTTAAAAGTCTGTGGTATGGTCACAAAATCTGTGTCACCTTTGGGACACAAAATCTGTGTCAGTTTCACAGATCTTGCAAAATGTTGGTGTACCTGGTCATGGAATGTTTTCCGTGATGGACTCATGGAAGTGCTCTCTCCATATTCACTATCACTACTTAACATACGGTATTCCAAATATCAGCACAAAGTTATTGCTGTGTTGTAAGGTGTTGTTAGTGTCTGATGATGCAGCATTTTTAGTTCAGCCCTTTCAAGTGAAGAGTAGCTCCTTTAAGTGATGATGGAAGAGGGAGTGTAGTCTTCCGTTTCTATAGCTGCTTGTGATAACTCCACCTAACATTAGGAACACTTTGAATTTTAGTTTCCTATTTGAAAATCAAATGGTTGAATGGTCAAGTGAAGTCAAGTGTACTTTATTTTCAAAATTATATGTAACAGGGTTAGTACAGAAGTTTGAAATTGTGTTTGACCAGTCGCCAATGTGCAATTAAACTAAACATACATATTAGACATTGACACACATATACACACACAATGTGCAGTAAAAAAAAAGTTGACTGTTCCGTCATAGTTGTATCATTGCATGTTCTGTGATGGTGTTCTTACCCCACTCACCTCAATGCATGTTTTGTGTTCTAACTCATTCGCCTTGTTTTTGTTTTTCTTCCAGGGTGGTATGTTGTTTGGCAGCTCTTTTTGTCCAAGTTCAAATTCCTACGGGAACTGGTTGGCGACACAGGCTCACCACTAGCTGAGACGGAACCCTCCGAGTCGGAGAGTGAGAGGAGCTCCCCACCCACACCGACACCCCGCCCTAAAAACAAACCTCGCCAGAGGGTGGTGGTGCTGCCACAGGACACCTCTTCGTAGACCTACAGGCCGGCTATCTACAACGTGCACCCCTGTCTCTTTGTAGACCTGTGGCTATCTATTACGCACGGGCCGCTGACAGCTTTGGCTGGGCTGGGACAAAGTCACCCCACACCCCCACCCCCACATACATACTATGTAATGGGGACCCAATTCTGGGCCCTGCACAACTGACCCGTTAACACCGCCCATGGGATTTTTCACATAGACTAGCAGCCCATGCCTTTAGACCCCATGGTATGGTGTGCCATTTAGGCTTCAATTGTCACGTAATTCTTAATTTCTCTGCAGTATTCATTTCGTTTCACTCTCTCTGAGTAGCACTCATTCAGTGGAATATAAAAGAAGCCAGATGTGATGGTAAGCGTTGTGTGGGCAGGTAGTCTGTCCCTCTGTAAGTCATCGTTAAGTCATCGGTTCTTCACTGTCAGTATTCAAAGCTTAATAGAAATTGTTTAAACACAACGACATGAGTCTTATTGGCGGCAGCCTGGCCTCAATATCACACACACAACCCACAGCACTCATTGAACTGAAGGGTAAAGGGGAATGGAATCCTGTCTTAGAAGCCATTTACACGCATATGGATTTTGTTTTTGAAAACGCATTGGTTTTGTGCAGTCAAACAGTTTTCCGTGTCAAAATCAGCTGACGTCCCCAGGCCACATTTTGTCCATGGTCATTGGTTTTGGCCCCTCGCTTTCCACGTCAATTGAGTTTTAGTATGCACATTTCAAAACTCTGGTTAAAAATATCCCATGTTGCCTTTACACATAAATGGATTTGGAAAAAAAAATCCTGTTATCTGCATATGTGTAACCAGCACCATAGTAAAACAATAATATAATAATGATGATGATTTAGGAAAATTGAGGGAAACTGACCACACTGACTTCTACCACCATAGTGTATACTGGCTTAATGGAATACTTCACTAAACTGCCCAGGTGGCACCCTGCCCACTGTGTTTTTGAACTGGTGGTGTTTCAGTGGGCACTGCATCATGATGTGTCCTGTTGTCACGGCAACAGTTCTGGATAAAACTGTACATTACAGGGCATCCCCCCAAAAAATACATTGTTAGAGCAGGTGGGTTTTTAAAATACATTATTTTCAAAGTGCAATACAGCTTATAGATATGATGTCATTGTTTTGCACCACATGTTCTCAAACTGACATTCACTCTGGTCCAGGCACTGCTGACCATGCGAACCACACACACTCTTTTTGTGAATATTTGTGCATTGACTTTCAGTGACTGATGACTGAAGACTATGAGACATGGATGGAACAGTTTTAGAATAAGTGGTGACAAACCATGAAACTGATTCTATTACAGTTTGACAAGTACCTTCATTGAAATAAATGCCCACTTTACATATATTTGTGTATACATTTTTGGGAAGCCCTGTACATTGCCATTTCAATTTTGATTTTTGGCAAAAGTCCTTTTATCTTCTGAATAAATTTGTCTGATAAAAATGAAATGTTTCCTCTGAAGAGATAATTTCAAGTGTCACTTGAGTGCATGTTTTTTCCATTATTATTACAGTTTCTCAATTGGTTTTGTACATTTCTCACAACAGAATAATAATTCTCAAAAGTTTTTGTTCATGTGTCACTTCCTGGTGTTACCTGTGCACATAAAATCAGTTTCTCATTGTTTTCAGCATATAGCAAATGCTTTCGTCCACCACGCCATGGTTGTGTACAATTCTCAGTTGTTTTCTACATTATCAATTGCTTTTGTCATATCACTCAAAAAGCCTCGTCACTGAATACATGAAAGTATCTTATGCCCCAAAACATTTAGGCCCTCATTGTACTGAACGTCTTGACAGGCAAAATGATTTACCAAGCTGTCTTGGGTTAAACACTGGATAATTTCCATTGGATTTTTGTCTATAAATATCTGTAAATATGATTGGTAAATTGCTCACAGGTAAATATTAACCCTCTCTAATCAAAGGCAGTAGAAGGGAATAATATTTCAAAGAGAAAACAGGCATGCAATATAACAATAGGCACTGTACTGCACATTACTCTATGCCTCGTGCCCTTTATAATTACGCTCCACACAAAATTACAATATTGCCCTATTTCACAAGAGAGTAAGTGCACTTTATATAGAATCAGTGTATTGTTTCAAATTTATTTTGCTTTACAGCTCTATATTTTTTTCACATGGGCCTGCAAGACAGGTAAAAAAGGGGTGCTAGAGGGCGCATTTTTACACCTCAACCAGAGTTGGCTATTTTTTCTATTTTGCAATGAGAATACCTGTCAATAAATAGGTCATAGTCTAAATGTAGTATATCATAGTCTTATCTGACCAATGTTATATAAAGCCAAATGTACAACATTTCCCATCTAATCTAAACAACATTTAGCTTCAGAAAAGATCCTCAGAAGTGTACTAGTCAATTGACAACATGACATCAATTTGACAAGCTTGTCCATAAATTGACACAATGACCAACCATTCTGATGGCACTGACACATTCATTGACACAAAAACTTGCTTTTGAAAGAAGGATTTTGACCAAGAGACTCGGTTTTGAAGGTCATCTACGGTGTTTTGCCATTTGTTAAGGCCGTTATGAGAATGAACTTTATGTTTTTCAAATTGCGAGAGAGATTTGAAAAATGCTCCAAAGCAATTGAGAAAAACTGTAAAGCAGTCTGGGTGAAACATGTCACTGATATCTAAATTCAGGGTACGATTTGTAGGGGGAGGGGTGGTTTTGAGATCGCCACTTTTTCCATATAATTGTAATCATAGTTTAATGTAATTCCATTGATATTGCTTGAAATCTGAAAACATACACCCCCCCCCTTCTGGTTTTCCGACAAATCGCAACCTGTCCAAATTCCTAATAAAAATAGTTTGCCCTAGCCTACAGTTATTTAATGTTGGATAAGGGTGGACACGGAGAAGATCCACACATTCATGTATGACCAGTTTTCCCAGTCACAATGAATACTAAGAAATTGATGGTCGTAGTAAATAGTAATGAAAGATATAGTATTTGTGTATGGGCAGCAAAAACACCATGTTTAAAAAAATAAGGGAAAAATCAGAAAGGAGAAAAAGACTGGAAGATAAAGCAGCATATTTGTTAGTTTACCTCACCTGACTGCTTAAGAATATGCATAGGCCTAGGCCTACTTCGCTATCCATTGCTAACAGATGCATATCTTGAATGACAAAGCCATGAAGGATCTCACCAGGTAACAATCAGGATGTTACAGAATTTGTTTCTTATAAAAAAAGCATTTCATTTTTTATTTAATATTTTTATTTCATTATCCTACAGTGCACATCATTAATGTGTACACCCCTTTTGAAAAAGAACATCTTGAACAATATTGAAATAAACACTAGTGTTGCACTGATACCGATACCAGTATCGGTGGATCGGCACTAAAATGGTGGTATCGGTATCGGCGAGTACCAACAAATAGGGCACCGATACCATTTACAGGTGCTTGTATGACCCTTAAACAGTTATTTCATAGAGGCATTTAAAAAGTATAAACAGTTTTTCTGGATTCACTTTGTATTAGTCTTTTTTCTGATTCACAGAGGTAGGCAGAAGCCTGACAAAGCCATGCAATGATTTTACATCCAAGTAGTATGCACTGCAGCCCTTCATATACATTTCAAATAGGGTGGTATCGGTATCGGTATCGGCCGATACTGCACAGCCAGGTATCGGGTACTGTATCGGGGCCAAAAAAGGGTATCGGTGCAAGACTAATAAACACAAAGTTACTACCTCCGCCAAGTATGTTTCTGCGTTCGTCGTTCGCAGTGCGTGTGTATTTCTGTCCACCAGAGGGCGGAGGTGCATGTGCTCTCTGAAAACTAGTGGTGCGACGTTAGCGAACGAGCCGATTCTTTTGAGCGGCTCCCAGAAGTGAACGATGGGAACCGGATCACAGCTGGGGGAGCCACTCTACCGTTATTTCGTTCATTTTTCATTCATTTTAAGCACGTGACCTCGTCACTAGGAGGGCACAGCCTGGCTACATAAATCCAATCTCTACTGAAAACATTTCAATTGGGGTTAGAACAGGGATGGGGAACCTATGTCTCGTTTACGGTGGCGTCATATAATTAAACATACTTTTCCGTGGCAAGCTTCACGGATGTTGTATTGAACTTGCTCTAAGCACATTTTGAAAATAACTTGTGTGTTTACTGAAATATTGTCAAAAATTTTACTTTTCAAAAGGGGATGTACTCATTAGTTATGTGCATCATCTTGAGTGACCATATAAAACAGTCTAAACATAAAAATATGGCAAATAATTTACATTCCAGAAAACATTTATATACAATTAACAATTCTAAAGCACAGCTTTTGATCGCGTGTATTATTTTAAAGACAGTGAGGGGACATGTTTACATTGCAGCCATCTGATGGAGTTGTGTCTTGAACCTTTGTCCCTCATGAGACAGCTGGGCGACTCGGTCCACCATTTCCTGCACAGCTAGCGTGTTTGGATAGATGAGAGCAGCTCTCTTAGTGGCCGCCACCACCGTCTTCAGCAAGTCACACAGAGCGTTGCTGGAGTTCATGATGCGATTGGCCACATCAAGTGCACTGGCCTGACGCGAGAGGGAGTCTCCGACGAAGACCAACTTGTGTGCGCTGAGGATCACGAACTTGCTGTGAGCGACAAAAATGCGAGGCGGCTGTCCGGCAGCCACACAGCTAAAGAAGGCATCGATGGCACTGAGAAGTGTGTCAAAGTGCTGTTCGCATTGGTCGGCATAGAAACCCAAAAGCTGACGGTCAGCTCCGCCCCCCGCTGACGAGGAAGAAGAGGAGTCAGAGCGTGCAGAGGAGGAGCCAGCAGAGTGATGGTGATTGGCTATCCACCGAGTGACGTCATTTTCCACCGGTCTGATCACTTCCTCCTCCAGTCGTCTCAACTTGTCGAGCTGTGACATAACAGACAAAAAGAAAGCAAAACATGGCTTTCCCATTTTATTTACAAACACTAGCTTGTGTGTGTGCAACACAGGGGAACCTTCTTCCTGTCTGGCCCAGGCACCCGTGTGGTCATAATTCATCCCTGTCACTAAAGCTCTTTTTTTGTTACTTAGGGCTGGATTCCATCTACAGTGTTGCTTATTTGGTGTGAGGAGGTTGTATTTGTGTGAAGAGCTCCGCAAAATCAGCTGGTTTGCTTAACTCTACACACAGTTGTCAAAATAAATGTTTTTGAACTAAGTCGTGAAACACACCCATCACATTACTAACACACATTGCCGCAGCTAGACAGACAGTGAAAATTAAAACACACCTTACCTCTTGATTCCTTTATTCACAAAGTATGTCATTTTGAGGAGTCTAGTGTGTGAGTGTGTTCGTCATTTGAAAGTTGTGTGTAAAGCAGGGAGTTGTGTGTTCAGTTATGCTAAATGAGTGTTGTCTTTGTTACATTCTGCAAAGCATGTGTGCATGTAATTCATTTTATTTTAGTTAAGTTATACTTCATCTTTGCTTGTTATGTAGTGGTTCCGTGTTAATCAGAACATTTGTTCAAAATGAAGTTTAAGGTTAGGGCCTAACCTCTCATTTTCTTTTTCAGCACTAATCTGAGGACAGCGACAGCTGCAACACGAGCGGTCCTATATGGCCCAGGATCAAGTGTTAATATTGTACTGCTGTTTGGTTCCAACGCGGCACACACTGTTTGTAACATTTGATGATTTATTGAGATAAGATGTCCAGAGCGCTGATCAAAATGATGACAAGCATTTTCTATTAACACAGAGTCAAACACTAAATTTACTCTGTCCAAACTCTGTCCAAACTTTTGGACATTATGGTTATTAGGCCGCTTGCCATCGTCTTCTCAAGTAGCTACAGGATGCTGCAACCTCACCTGTTCCTGTTCCAGCTGGACCTTCTGTTTCGTAATGTTCTCCTTATCTAACAGTTGCCTCTGGTGCTGCTCAAACTCCTCTTTGCCCTGAAAGAAATGAGATAAGAGTGGTTTAAGAATACACACTCTGAAAACAGAACTGATTAAGAAATGAGAGGAAACTGTGTATAATGTCTTACTCTCTACAGTTGAGGTAAGGTGCATGGCATGTCTATATTGTCAAACAAGAATAGAAATCAGTGCCAATGTGTGGGGAAGAAATGAGAGAGGAGTGCTTTAAGAAATGTGAGAAGAGTGCTTTAAGATATGAGAGATCAGTGGTTTAATGCAAGGTAAGCCAAGGCAAGGAAATTCATTCACATACGCAGTTCAACCCACCCAATGCATTTTTTTAACAGCAGATGGCAACCCTGAAAGGTTGAGATTTTGATGAGCAATGTTTTGGCTATGTTGTCCCTTATTGCACTGAGTCGCAAAAATAAGAAGAACATCCAAGGAGAGAGCTCACAGTTCGTTTTCTAGCAACATTGACCGTTCTAACTGTTGGTCAGTGTCACGGCTTCATCTGTACAGCGCAGCATTCTGGCGAATCGTGCGCTGGAAATAAGCCGATAACAACACTAGAACAAGGGCAAGTTTGTGCTCAGTTCCTAGGTTTGTAACGAAGCAGATGCCCCACAGTTGCAGAGAAACGTCTAGAAACCACAAAACTACAGCACAGGGTTGGCCTAAAGGAACGAAGACCTTCCTTAAGCCCACTGGACCTTGTGTCATCAGCAAGTGCAAGCCCTGCACTCGCAGTAGGACATAATCATTCATTCATAAACTATTTAATTAATCATTTAAATCCTGTCTTGTAGGCCTAGGCTTTCAAGGATTCATCTTCTAAAGCCTGCAACTCCTATGGTTCCACTACCGCATACCTACCTCAAACTCTGACTGAAAATCAATTACAAAAAGCATGAGACTAGCAGAATGTGTCCAAGTACTTCACTTTAATGTTGCTCCAAATTCGCTTGACAGGAAGGCTGTCTCAGTGTCTTTACAGTAGGCTATTATTTTAAGTAATAATATTCACAATATTGCTCAGGTTTCATTACAAAAAGGGAATTGCAACTAAATCGCAACTTTTTGGCATTTTAGATCGCAACTTTCAACGAAAAATCTTAGCAAATTCCTGGGGAGACTGGCTAATAAAATGCTGGGGGAGGAAACCCTGTGGTCCCTTACCTGCAAATGGACATAATCGTAGTCCTCCATCCAGCTCTTGATGCACTTCTCACTGTTGTTCATGTTGGCCTTCTCTGCTGCCACCGGGAAAGGCCTCCTCATCTCATTGTTGCAGTTGTAATCCGTGTGGTTGTGTCTGAGAGGGTGTATGACGCCCACACACTCCTCCCTTGTGCCCTTGCAGAGTGTGCCCTCCCCGACGGCTGACGACCGAGTGAAGAGCAACTCGGCACTCCCGCCAATTGTGGAGGCTAGCTGCCTGGCGTCATCCGCCGCCGTGCGCGATACTATTACGAAACGGTCCAAGTCCTCATTCTTACCCTGGTGCTTGCTGCTGCTACTGCCCCCACCTGAAAGCACATGCTGTTGTGACGTCCATCTGCACATGTCCAGATCCTGGTGCTGTTGCGCCTGCTGGAGTAGAAGCTGCGAATCCTCCAGCTTCAACAGCTGCCGCCTGAGCTTGCCATAGAGAGTCGGGTCCGGGAGCGCTGCAGCGTTGCCCATGGCGCCACGGCCAAACAGCAACAGGTCGTTGAGAGCTCCGCGAACCATCTCCAAGGCTGTCTGGACCTCTTTGGCGTGGCGCTCCATGAAAGGGAGTGTCATGGTTGTGGTCCTCCAGTGTGCTGAGGAGACCAGCTCCACCAGGGCGGCGCTAGAGGACTCCACCGCCAGCCGCAGCTGACCTAGCCTCTGGACGGCCGAGTCCAGGTCTAGCGCAAGCCGAGGCTCAGGGGGCGAGCCAGCTGCAGAGGAGGAGGAGCTGGACATGCTGCTGCTGCCACGGGCGCTGCTGCCCACGCTGGAAAATGATAGGCGGCTCATGTTGTCGGTCACGTCACCTGGCAACCGTGGTGGCGTATCACGACTTGGCACTTGGTCGTAGATGGCAAGGTGGCCAACTCGTCGCTCGCGCTCAGTCGATGACGCCAGTCTGTTCTGTGGGGGCGATTGAACGTCACAGGGAATGTCGTACAAGTCTCTGCGTGCCTCGGCCCCCACTGAAGACAGCTGACCACCAGGTGGAACGTCGTAAATGCTGTTGTCATCCGGCCCGCCGCGATAACGGTGATGAGAGGCTGCGCCCGCATCGGGGAGGATGGTGGAGAGCGGGGGGAATTGTGTGGCTTTGCAATGGGAAGAAGGTGGAGGGGCGTCATAAATCGTCTCTTGCTTCCGCTTGTGTGGCTGTGGGAAGTCGTAGCTGCTCTCCTCCCCCGCCACTGGGTCACTTCGACAGGAAGGCACCGAGTAAAGCTGCAGGTTAAAAGAGCAAAAAGAATAGAGTAGAATAGACGTTATTGTCATGTAAGCATTATAATTTGTCTTTGCAGTCACCGGGTGTCACCCGGCACTGACAAGTCAAGGGTAGCGTGAGCAATACAACAGCACATTGAAATTGGCAGGAGTGCTCCTTTAAATGACATACTAAAACAATAGTAAAACCTGACTTTAGGAAAGGAGTTATTTTCAAGATGACCCCTAGGTAGGCCAAAAAAAAATGTAATAGCCAGGACTACGAAACTTCTTCAGTGTATTAGACACATAAAATCTAAAACAAATTGTATTGGAAGTCTTCTGAACATTTCTTTCATCTTATGCAAATTATCCCCTCGCTCATTAAATATGCACATATCTGGGTGCATTGGGTGAATACCATTTTTTTCCTGATCCTTGATCCATCCCAACAGTGCATGAGATACAGTGCCCTCCATAATTATTGGCACCCCTGGTTGAGATGTGTTTTTTAGCTTCCAATTATTTTTTTTTTTTCTAAATAATATAGGACCTTAATGGAAAAAAAGAGAAAAATCCAACCTTCAATACAAGTGCATTTATTCAGTGGGGAAAAAATCCCACATAAAGAAATAATTATTTGACATCAAATAATGTGTGTCACAATTATTAGCACCCCTGGTGTTAATATTTTGTACAACCCCCTTTTGCCAACAAAACAGCACCTAATCTTCTCCTATAATGTTTCACAAGATGGGAAAAGACAGAATGAGGGATCTTCAGCCATTCCTCTTTGCAGAATCTCTCTAAATCATCCAGAGACCTGGGTCCTCTCCTCTGTACTCTCCTCTTCAGCTCACCCCACAGGTTCTCAATGGGGTTGAGGTCTGGGGACTGAGATGGCCATGGGAGGAGCTTGATTTTGTGTCTGGTGAACCATTTCTGTGTAGATTTGGCCATATGTTTAGGGTCATTGTCTTGCTGAAAGACCCAGTGACGACCCATCTTCAGATTTCGGGCAGAGGGCAACAGATTTCGATTTAAAATGTCCTGGTATTTGAAAGCATTCATGATGCCATGCACCCCAACAAGGTTCCCAGGGCCTTTGGAAGCGAAACAGCCCCACAGCATGACTGACCCACCCCCATACTTCACAGTGGGTATGAGGTGCTTTTCAGCATGCGCATCTTTTGTGGCACGCCAGACCCACTTAGAGTGTTTGTTGCCAAAAAGCTCAATCTTAGTCTCATCTGACCAAAGCACACGGTCCCAGTTGAAGCCCCAATACCGCTTGGTGAACTCCAGACATTTGCGTTTATGATTGTGACTGAGGAAAGGTTTTCTCCGTGCATGCCTCCCAAACAGCTTGTTGGCGTGTAGACAGCGCCTGATGGTTGATTTGGAGACTTTGTGACCCCAGGATGCTACCATTTCTTGTAATTCTGTAACAGTGAGCTTTGGAGATCTTTTGATTTCTCTTACCATCCTCCTCACTGTGCGTGGTGGCAAAATAAACTTGGGTCCTCGTCCAGGCTTGTTTACCACTGTTCCAGTTGTTTTGAACTTCTTAATTATTCCTCTCACAGTGGATATGGGCAGCTGCAGTTGAGTGGCAATCTTCTTGTAGCCTCTGCCTGACCTGTGAAGGTCGACGCACATCTGCCTCACTTGTATGCTGTGTTCCTTTGTCTTTCCCATGTTTTAAGAGTGCATAAGAGAAATGGCCTCGGTGTCACGTCATATTTATACCCCAGGGAAACAGGAAGTGATGAACTACTAATTAAATGTTCCTACATACTCTGGTAAACTTTGTAAACCACTGTAGAAATGACAGAAATTCTTCAATTATATTTATTTCCTGGGAATTGTTAAGGGTGCCAATAATTGTGAAACAGGTGATTTAATCAAAAATAACTATTTTTTAGTCAGGGATTTTTGCTATTTTCTTACAATTCATTTGAGTTGAATGCTACATTTTCCTAAAATTTTCAGTGTGACAGTATTCTTCTGCAATAAACACTGAATATATTTTAAGGCTTTTAACACATCTCAACCAGGGGTGCCAATAATTATGGAGGGCACTGTATAACCAAATCCTTCTTAAAAAGCTGCAGTATGTAGTTAGGAAGAGAGGAAGAGATCTGCCGAGTTAGGCTTGAGTAGGTTAATGATAAATCGAGATATTGTGTTTCATGCTGCCATGATATCAAACTCAATATGGGCTCTACCACTGTCAGCCCAAATAAGGTTGAAGGAAACCTTGGTGTCATGATTAATGATTAAATTTGATCTTTTGTCCTCTTTCCACATAGCTCCAGGGGCCCAGACATGCCCCTTGTCACTGTTCAAAATACAACATATCTTCTTAGCTTGTGTAATAAGACCCTTGCAAATGATCCAGAATACGACGGCACTTCTGGCTTTCACCCAACCAAAACGGGTGCATGGAACTTCTCTTTTTGTCAACCTACATTGGCTACCAACCAGTGTCCGTTCTAATTAAGCACAAGGCCTTGACCCTTACCTACAAAGCTAAAGCAGGCTCTGTTCCTGACTGATGATGTGTCCAAAAGGGAATTAGAAGATGTTTGACAACACAAGAATGAAATTACCATCAAGCAGTATTTTGCTAACATACAAAATATTAAGCCGGTAATAGACCGGCTGAAATGAGCTTATAATAACTTTCAACATTTTATTAGAAAGTGATCAAATGAAAATATAGAGAGATGTACATCATCTGGTGACCTTTTAAATCCGTTTCAACATTGATAGCATCAAGAAGTCAGGTCCTTTCCTGAAGTCAGGTTTTACAATAATTTTGATATGCTATTAAATACACCTAGATGTATCAAAATCAGTTGAAAAACCTTCTGTATAAATTAGTTTGAGGTTGGGTGCTTTTTTTACACTGTAGATGTACTCTCCTATACACATGCAGCATGGCTGTGATGTGAGTAGGTGAGGTTTGAAAAGTATATACTTGGGTGTGTGGTTGGACTACATGGATGTGTTAGTGAGATTTAAGTGCTTTCCTAACCTTTTATTTGAATGATTAATTGCTTCACCGAACAAGGACAGCTCAATGTTGTTAACAATGGAATGACAATATAGAATATCTTTTTTATTTATTATTATTACCATTATCATACTTTAAACTGGTATGCCTTTCTCCATTCTATTATGTCTGTTAAGCACTTTAAAAATGATTACCCCATGGCCGGCGACCCGGGTTCGATTCCTGCCCGGGTCATTTGCCGATCCTTCCCCGACTCTCTGCCCACTCATTTTCTGTCCCTCTTTCACGGTCCTATCTGAATAAAGGCCGAAATGTCCAACAAAATACATTAAAAAGAGAAAAAAGCTCACCCCTTGAGATGAGAGGGGAACATCATAGACGCCCTGCTGCCGCCTGCTGTCCGACCGCAACAGTGGAGGGACGTCGTAAAGTGCCTGGCAAGATTTCCCTGCATGATTCCCTTGGGGTACGTCATATATCTAGATAGACAGAAAGAAGGAAAGGCAGACAGACAGACCGACCTGTTGGTACAATAGGATTACATGGTAATGTCAATGAATCTTGGACTTAGATGTAGCATAACGGTCATTATACATCAACATCCATGTGACCCTCTGATGAAGACAGAAATAGCACCATCGTCACGTCAGGTAAAAGATAAAACTGACACAAACATAAAAAAGTGTTTCCTAAAGACAAATTCCACCACCAGTTGGGTGAATTATTATACCAGGGTAGCCATCCATAACACACGTACAGTATGACATGCACACACTCTTTCATAAAGCAAGATTTCCTCATTTTGTAACATGAGAATAAAAAGAGAATTAAATGTCATGCTCAAATACCTTATCTGATACATTCTTATTTCTGGCGATAAATAAGAGACCACAAAAATATTATTCAGAACAAGGACAAATAGAGAGTAGAGTATCATTTATTGATCCCAGGGGTAAATTAAGGCGTCAAGTAGCATACATAAATACACAAGACATTACACACATGTTAACCATATATGGCTCATGTAAGATCCCCCCATATGGGCCCTGACGAAGAGGCGCTAAATTCACAGCGCCGGTGGCTCATGGGCACGATATTAACATTTGTTTGCGTTTTTCTTTATTTCAAGCCTTTGTTTACAATCTATCGCCTTTGTTTTGGCTCCTCTGTGCTACCTTTTCACTTCGAAGATAAACTTTGCATATCTTACATCTGGATCTGAAAAGTACTGTGTGAGTGAGTACCCCCCTTCGAGTAATCGCTCGGAGACCTTGGCCACCTGTTCCATTTGCGCACCTCCCGGCGTGATAACCCACGGAACCTCCGGGCCAGTGTGCTCCCGCGCGCTCTCCAGCTGATTTCAGCGCGCACCCCCCGAGGGGTGTCCCCGCGCACCTCTGGTCGACTGGCCAGATGTTCAAAGCTCACCTTGCAGGAGTTCCCGCCAGATCTGAGATGTGTGACTTAAATGCTTACTATGACAGGTTGAAAATTGCTACGATGTGTTTGGTATCAATCTGATGGTCATATTTCGGGTGGTGACAAGGTATTGGTGTTGAAAATGGTCGTAGATGATTTATTAAAGATTTAGAATCATAGGAATGAATGAAGAGTCGGGCATTTGCCCAACCCCTCTGGGTTACAGTAGCCCAGCCCAAATTAATAGTCGCAGCCTATTGGCTACCTGGCCAAGGTGACCCACGTGGTAAATATTCATTTAAGACGGGGGGAAATATGAATTCTATGAGGTTTTATCTGTATCCAGATCCTCTGCGAATCTCTCGTTCGTGTAGCCTTTCCTCTTGTTCAGGTATGCATTGTTCAGGTATGCATACAATTTCTTTCAAATTGTACTTTGACGTAGAATTAGATTTGTCCTGTAATAAAACTTTCATTGATCTATCTTTGCTATAGACCCCGTTTATTCCTTCATAAGGTTATTGTACTGTCGAAACGTAGCAGCTCCAAAGACATTTCTCCATGTGGAGTGGGACGCTATACTTCGGGTCAGCAGAGTTCTACCTGATTGCAGAGATGTATAGTAACGTAATGTAAGTAAAAGTAACGAAGTACTGTACTTAAGTACTAAACTGCAGTATCTGTACTTTTTTGAGTAATATTTTTTTTCTCATACTTGTACTTTTACTGCACTACATTTTTCTGATGAAATTAATACTTTTACTCCGATATATTTTTCATGTGCTGCTTTCGTTACTCGTTACTCGTTTCTATGCCCGAGCGCTAGATGGCTCTGTCATCACCAGATATGATGGAACGTGTTCACGGTCACGGCAATGGTAGGGAAATAAAAGCAGATTGCATTCTTGCGCTTGTCTTTTGGCGCGGTCAGTGACGCTCAGTTGGCATTGACACTGGCATGTTGGCAAGATGGATGAGGTAGACGAGGTATCACTATCAACATCAACGACACTGCACTTCCATTGCACTTCATAAGAGACTTATTGTACAGAGCTCTAATAAACCAAATGGTATTCAAACTTTTGACTGACTTTTTTTCCCCCATTTTTTTTAATGCAGTACTTTTACTTCTACTTCTACTTTTTACTCAAGTAGCAAAACTTGCAATACTTCTACTTGCTTTACTTAAGTACAACACATTTTGAATACTTTTGTCCTTCTACTTGAGTAAGGTAAGGAAAGGTTACTTTTGACTTTTACTCAAGTCATTTGACAAGATGATACTGGTACTTATACTCCACTACTTTTCTCCAGTACTTTATACATCTCTGCCTGATTGTCACTGGTGTCTACTTAGGATAAAAATATGTTATCGTAAACTGGAACTTAAGCGGGGTGATCAGATCTTTTGAGTGTAGTTCTTGACATACACCTCTCGCTTCCTATTGCAGTCGAATAGGAGTAAAGTGTATGGGACTTAGGATCTTAGAAGTATGGTACCTTCCAGCAACCTTAACCTCTGATTTGTTCTAGACGTCTCTCATATGGGATGGACATGCATAAAGAAATTAGTCGGGCCGCGTGCAAATCAGTTCTACAAGTAAATGGAAACCTTTGACAGCTGGACTCAGACTTAACCGATATTGTTGGAATATTCATAATAAGAACAGTTCATATTAATTGAGTGCAATCACACAATTATCCTGGAACTAGGGAGATCTGCGACTGAGATCCCATCATAATACGGAAACTTGGTAAATTAGGAACTAAAATGAAATGTTTTCTACAGTCCATAGTTTAAGGAGCAGAGCATGAGACTAGGATTCCGGTGTTGGGCCTATCTCAGGTTTCACTCACTCTTAGACATTTAGCCCAAGGCAGGTTTCTCTCTCTCGCGCACGCACTCTCGCACGCACCCACCCACACCCACACACCAAATTATAAAGTGTTCACAGTGTCACATGTGCCTTGGCTGAGCAGCACACATCAGCCCAAGACAAAGTGACCAACACAGTGTCCAGGAGTGTCAGAAGTCACTGTGCATAGTAAAGATAAAGTGTCCAGGAGTGTCAGAAGTCACTGTGCATGGTACAATATCCATTGTATTCCTTGGAAAAAGATGGGGTATCACAAGTGGCACGCTGTGACGGTCCACACACACACGCATGTGCACGCACGCACACACGCACACACACACTAGAAAAAGATGATTGTCCTGTAGGCTGTACTGGAGAAATAAAAAGAAAAAACACAGTGCAGTACAGTAAAGAATCCTAGTGCAGTGTGTAGATATTCCAAGTGTAGAAAAGGCGAAGGATAAGAGTCCAGGTAGAAGCACATGAAGGTACAGAAGGCATGCAGATAAAGTGTGCAGGAGTGGGGGTTTGTTTGCAGTCCAGTCACCTATGACGATCTCTCTCTGTGTGTCCTTCTGTGTGATGTTTAATAGCTAGATGGCCCTGAGGACAAAGGACCTCTGTAGTCTGTATGTCTTGCAGGAGATGGCGTACAGTCTGTAACTGAACAGGCTTCTCTGGTTGTCAAAGACTGGGTACAGGGGGTGCTTGTAGTTGTCCAATATAGAGTCCAGTCTGCTCAGAGTCCTCTTCTCAGCTGTGGAAGTGAGAACCTCCAGTTCGGTGCCTACAACAGACTCAGCTTTCCTCACCAGCATGTCAAGGCGTCCAGCATCTCTCTTCCTAATGCTACCACCCCAGCATGCCACAGCTTAGGAGCACAATGGCCATGACAGACTGGTAAAACATCTGCAGGAGTTTGTTGCAAAAATTGAAGGATCTCAGCTTCCTCAGAAAGTAGAGTCTGCTCTGTCATTCCTTGTACAGTGCTTGTGAGTTAGTCAAATGTCAAAATAACACCAATGATGTAATGTTTTCAGATCTCAAAAAGAAAACAAGATTACATTCACTTTAAAGGTGCACTGTGTAATATTTATAGTAGTTCATTTCCAGAATCCATGCTGCCCATTCACAAGTATTACCTTTTTAAAGGGACACTGTGTGAGATTTTAAGTTGTTTATTTCCAGAATTCATGCTGCCCATTCACTAATGTTAACTTTTTCATGAATACTTACCACCACCATAAAATTCAAAGTATTCATTATGATTGGAAAAATTGCATTTTTCATACATGAAAAGGGGGATCTTCTCCATGGTCCGCCAATCGCCATTTTGAATTTCCAGAAATAGCCATTTTTAGCTGGAAAAATGACTGTACTTGGACCATATTAGAAAATATTAGTTTATTACTTCGTAAACTTTCGTGTAAAGATCAGATTTGGCAATAGGCAGCCCAGTTTCAATGAGCAGCATAGTTGCAATACCTTTTTTGACCATTTCCTGCACAGTGTACCTTTAACAAATACTTACCACACCATCAAATTCTAAGTATTCATTATGACTGGGAAAATTGCACTTTTCATACACGAAAAGGGTGATCTTCTCCATGGTCCGCCATTTTGAATTTCCAGAAATTGTAATCTTTAGCTGCAAAACTTACTGTACTTTGGTCATCCAAGTAAATATTAGTTTATTATTTAGTAAATCATGAAAACACCTAATTAGGAAGTGAACAGCACAGTTTCAATGATCAGTGTAGTTGCAATACCTACTCTGGACACATCCTACACAGTGCACCTTTAGCAACTTAACCCATTTTGACCTGGAGACACACGTGTCGTTTTACCTTTGACGCCGGGAGTGACGTTCTTGCGTTTTCAACAATGCAGGCATTTTAAAATGATTTTGTTATTGTCTGAGTGCCTGAAATGCACATTGGGGGGTAAAAAGTGGTGTGTGAGTCATGTGATAAACAAAATCGTTCCTGGTTGGTTTACCCTACAGAAAAAAACATCCGAGCCTTTTTGTCAGCGCCGTGTTTTTTTTAAAAAGACGGTAACGACCATGGCTGATATAATTGACTGTTGTTAGCAATATTGAGGGCATTGTTTTAAATTTGATTAGCAATGAGGATGATGTTGAGCTGGAGATACCTGACGATAGATAAAGGTCAGTGGCTGCGAGCAATGTTTGAAGATGAGCAGGAAAACTTGCCATTTATGCAGTCTATGCCGGTTGTGAGTTTATAAGCTTCCAAGATATATCCATTGATATAGTGTAAACTTTCTCCCTCGTGCGAAGATACCATACAAAAGGAAGCCAGAACTGTGATCATTATCCTCTAAACTGTGATTATTGGATTATTACCCTCTGATTTGATCGCCAGACAGATAAGTTGGATCATTCATTCTGCTTTTTATTCCCCCATGATGAACTTGACACTAGTGAAAAGGAGGACCTTGTTAGCTAGTGAGAAGCTAGCACTGCTATGTAAACAGTGGCATGCATGGGACAGCTATGCTTCCCACACAGGGACTGGAGACATTAATGCATCCAATTAATGGATTTTGTTGTTGTCGTTGGACTAAATGCCTCTAGGGACATGTTTTGGGGATAAGTTTTCCCTTCTGCGTGTGACTAAAGACGACTTGTGGGAAGACGGGCCGTGCACAAGAAACTGAAAATCCCAGAGGGTTGCTTTAACCCTGCAAGTCTTTACTGGCTGACCTTGAGGTATGGTATCCAACAGTGGCTGGTTGTGTCGCACACATGGATGTCAACACAAGAATCCAAGGAGTGAGAGCGAGATGGGCGATCTTTCCAGAAAGACGCTGACTTTGACCAGCAACAGGTAACAACATTTAATAGTAAAAGCCAATTGTCCAACTACAAACTTGTCTCGGCTTGAAAATCCTTTACATAATAACCTGTAACGCAGTATGTGCACATCTTGGTTAGTATGTTTGTGCTTTATTTCTGTTACTCACCCCCTGTTGCTTCATGGCAGTAGGAACATCATAAATGCCCTGCGGTGGCTGCATTACAGAACTAGAGTTGCTGGAATTCCCCATTCTGGTTGCAGTCACCCCCTGTCAGAAACACATACATGCATATGTTCTTTAGCTTTAGATTTTTTTCTGAAATAAAACATGACAACAGTGAAAATAGGAGAAGCATCCATCCATCCTGGAAGTTTAATTCTAGAGTGGGGAAAATCAGGAGACAATTCTCATTACACCACAAGTAAAAGTACAAAAGTCACGCCCTTCTACTTCTGGATCATGGGTCACAATTCTGCAAAATTCTGAATGGAGGTTAATGGAGAGAGTTCAGCTAAATCCCAATTTCATGTCACATGTGCTCTGGATAGTATAGTGTATAGTGTGCTCTATACAGTAGTATAGCAGTGACTTTTACGGATTTGGATTGGCATTGGAGGGCCATTCATGTTCAGCAGACAACAAAAGTTGCATTGCATTTTATGCGAGAGCAGGCAACAGACTACAACATGTGTCTCACGTACTTGATGTGAACTGATGCTTAAAGCCGGGAGTCACGGGAGTCTTCACCAAGATGGCGGTCTGCTTTGGTCTGACGGGCAATGGGCCTCGAAATTTTCGGATTTCTCAGCAGTCTAGGTTAATCTATGGGTCTTTCTCAAATGCTAGGCCAGTGTCCTTCCAAGTGTATCAGCCTAATTAGTCACGCCCAGTGATTGGATACCCTTTATTAGTCACACCCAGTGATTGGATATTCTGTAGAGTTCACCAAAAAGTATCCAATCACTGGGTGTGACTAAGTAGGCTGATACACTTGGAAGGACACTGGCCTTGCATTTGAGAAAGACCCTATGTCTATGGTAGTGACTGGCAAAGAGGGAGGAAGAGAAACAGACTGAGGGGGCGGGGCACGGCACGCTTCTTCCTAGCGTCAGGGGAGCGTATTCAAAATAAGAGCCGACAGCGCGATCGGACAAAAAAAAAAACACATTTTTTTCTCCCTTCTTTTCTCATCATTATTCGAGGGCCACAAATAGATGCCTGCTAATTGAGTATGGGGTTCTATACATTCTATTATTGAGGGCTGAGAGTTCACCTTACAATAGAAACTGCATAGCACAAAGTCGATCCAACGGCTTATTTTTTAAAACTGCTGTTATTCAAAAACTATAGCGATTTGGCAAATGAATACCAGATCAATGTCAGATTCCAGACCTCTCTAACAAAGTTTCAACCAAGTTGATAAGTTACATAGGTTTGTATAAGTGTAAGTGTTCAGATTTTATGGTTGAAAAACCTTTGCTATCTTAGATTGTATGAACCACCTGTACATTCCACCACTGTTTTCTATGGGGACCAAAAGTCGCACGAAATCGGCAATAACGAAAAAACGACAAGAGGCACGGATGCGCAATGCGTGCTTTAAGATCTCCAAACAGGGCCGGTAGTTTTAGAGTTTTAATGGAAAGCCCTTGGAAGAGTAGTGTTTGAAATTTGCAGAAGAAGCGGATACTAGCAAGCAAGCAATACACAGGACTTAGGGATTACAGTAAGTGGAACTTGCTGGGGCAAGCCCACTTAATAACTGCTCCCTGTTAATCGAATATAAAAACACTTACTTTGACATGAACTGCAACAGCAAACAAATAACAAAATAGCAAACACTGTGTGTGCTAAGGGCACATGATAGATGTTCTGTTGGTGGTGTGGGTAGTGCTGTGCAGGGGGCACATGATAAATGTTCTGTTGGTGGTGTGGGTGTGCAGCCTGGAGGCCAGTGGGCAGCACCTGGTACGGCGGAGACATCAGAGTGTTCTGCTCAAAGCCACCAGCAGTAGGGCTCACAACGTTCTGAAGTGGAGACTGTGCCGCCGAGCTCAGGGGACTTTGGCTCTCAAACATGGGTCCAATGAGGAGCTTGAGGCGGTTGCCAGGGGCGATGCCTTGTCGTCCGTGCAAGGAGCACAGCCACCAGCCCTCCAGGCCACCAGTGTTCTGTTCGATGACCGTCAGTATGTCACCCTTCCGGAAGGACAGCTCCTCCGGTGACTCGGGCACGTTGTCATACAAGGCTTTAGCCATTAGGTTCTGTGGAGTGAAAGACACATGATTCAATTAGTAAGTGTGTGTGTGGGTGCGCACTGGAGATTGTTGGTTGAGGCTGAAATCTTTCAGATTCATCTTTGCGAAAGGCCTGTTACTGAAGCCACATACAAACTCTGAGGATTGTCTTTGTCAGCAGGGCAATGCTCCAAGCTGACAAAGCTTTGTCAATTAGTGTGAGGATGGAGGACCATCAGATCAAGACCCTGTCATCTCCAGGCCTGAATGCCATTGAAAACTTCTGAAATGTGATCAAGAGGAAGAGGGATGGTCGCAGGTCATCAAATTAAGCTCAGCAGATTGACTTTTTGTACCGGGAGGGGAAGTCCAAGAACAATGACAATCCAACAATCAAAGAACAATACAAAAGATGGAGAGCATGCCAATATGAAAGCTGTGATTAAAGCCAAGTTTCAAATGATCTAAATGACTCAAAAACCAAACACCATCCTCTCAGGGGATGTTCATGACATTGCAGGCTAGGTTTAGAAAAGACATTTCGTGTTGCTTGTGTAATTCGCAGAGCTTTCAAACAACATCAAAACCATCTCTTCATAGGGCTGAAAAATTTTAAGAATTTTTTTTTAGTGTTTTCTCTGACAGATATCGAGATTTCGTGATTCCCTTTCTTTAAATCAAGTTTCAGTGCACAGGGCTCTGTTCTCATGCCCCACAAAAGTTACTCCGGTTCAAGTGACTGTCTTTGCTAGAGAGTGACCTGTTCACGCACAGCATGGAACTTTCTGATTGGTAACTGACACAGAGCTGTTCTATCAGAGCTATGAATGTTGTTTTCTACACCACGCAGCAGGGGCAATAAGCAGAGCATAAACGAGTGCAGTGTCGCGTCAGACTAGGTCTGCAGCGATTGGTTTTTACTTCACTGGGGAAAAAACACACAGGAGAAAAGAAACAGAAGGGTCATTCCATGTCAATTCAACAGGAGCCCGCGCACTTAGTTCTCAAAAAATTCTGAAAATATTACCAAGTGCACCCATGGTACTTAAGAGAAACACTGTAAATTGATCTGAATGCAAGATGTATACTCTCCGTGATACAGCCAAATTTACTGGGGGAGGGGGGTGCCCATTTTGTTCACACTCTTTTTTTGGCAAAGTTCACAAGCCCATAGCTCAAGAACTAAACCATGTAGGAAGCTCAAATTTGGCATGCTGGTACATAGATTGGAATCGTTTGTGCAAAACTCTCAGTTTTGTTCTGTATGATCCTGCATCGTCATAGCATTCCCTCAAAGATGATACAAATTGTACTGGAGCTTTTGGCTGTGCTCTGTTTAGGCCTTCAGAAGACATATTTGTGCCCAACATAGCCTCATGACTTTTGTCCCTTGTAGATACAAGTAGAAACACTCTCATAAAAAGCTATAAATAGAAAGGAAATCACATCAGTGTTTGACCACAAGACCTCACAAGCCTGACAAATCATTTTGGGTGTCATTTTCAGAGCACCAGAACACCTTGTGGGATTGTCCACAGATTTTTATTTTATTTTTTTCTTAATTCTCCATGAAGTCTTCTTTTTAAAAATGCCAATGAGACTTGTCTTATGTGAGGTTTTCTTTTTTAATTTCTGATTACCGTACATCTCATAGTACATGTGCAGGCACATCTATTACCGTACATGACATCTCCCTCTTCAAAATGGATAATTACCCTTAAACAAACAACCCATTGCTTACTTGTATTAAGAAAACATTCTTTTACATTTACTGTAATCATTTCCTGTTATCATTAAATCAGTAATTAGTCATTTCTTTAACCTCTGTTAAACTCAATCAATATAAACTCATTTCTATAACTTCTGTTATAAAATCATCTCAGCAGGATCAGCATTCACAACACTAATGCATTTCAATACAATTTTCACATTTCAGTGTCTCTTGTTTCTCTTCTTCTCACTCCCCCCCCCCCTTTTTTTTTGGAATAATACCCCCCCAAAGGCCATAGGTTGTCTACAGGTCAAGCCTGTTGACCGGTTTGCACACCCGTCCAGATCTGGTCACAGATTGACCGGGCATGAGGCTTGCGGGTGGAGCCACACTCTGACTGGAGGGGACTGTCTCTGTCACGTCAGAGTGTGTGGCTGTCCCAGTGTTCTCGCTGGGTGGATGGGGAACCGGCTGAGGTTGTAGGTGGCGGCGGTTCCGCCGAAGCTCAGCTCCCAGCTGCGTCCTGATGACGAAGGATCTCGGAGTGCTGCTTTCCCCTCCGAGACCACCGCTGGTTGTGACCACGATTTCTCGTGATCCAACTTGGACCTCACCACGTCCCCTGGCTGCAGGACAGGTAAGGGTCGGGCCCCGTGGCGGCGGTTTTAGTAGTAGGCCTGCTTGGCCTTCTCTCTGTCGTCTTTCTCCTGCACTGCTGCTCTACTCGACCACTGTGGTTGGAGATTCTTCTCCAGCATTGGGAGCGTTGTCTTGATCTTTCTCCCCATTAAAGGGGCATTCCACCGGTGGAGACATGAATATGTATTGAAAGTGGGTCATATAATATAGTAGAATAGTAGTATACATTTTTAATTTGGTGCCTTCTTGGCCGAGAAAAGGCAGAAAATGACTTTTTAGTGCTTGTGGATTTGTGACAACAATCCCCATAATGCACTGCAATGCTCAAGTTCCACAGGCCACACCCAGTTATTTGGGACTCCATCATTCCTCACTCAGCTGGCAGGCAGTGATGCCAGATTGGGCTGTTTCCCGCCCAATTGGGCTGCTTAGTACAGCCGTGTGTGAAAATGGCCTTTAGCAGAAAAAAAAAAATTAGCCATAAAAATCAATAGAATTGGGCGGGATTTTGAGCTTCTAGGCGGGTTTTGACCATTTTTTTGGCTGGAAATCATCAGCCTCATCTGGCAACCCTGCTTGCAGGTGCATCACAGTGGGACAGACATCACTGGAAAGGAGAAGCTGGAGCACACTGCAGCTTAGTTTTCAAGACTTTATTTTGTGCACACACGCGACCAACGTTTCGGTGTTGCTACACCTTCTTCAGAGTCAAATGATAGCAAGAGACAGACACACACTAGGTGCGATCGAGATGTCATCAACTCATGCATGCGCATTTAGACAGCAATGCACCCTTGATGAAAATGTTGCATGACTGTTAGATTTCCTGTCAAACTTCGAAATTTCGTCGATGTTGCCTTGACGAGGTGACATGTCACATGGTGTCAAACCAGGCACGTGCACTCCAATACGGCAGGGGAGGCACGGCCTCACCAGCCCCAGATGAGAATGATGATATGCAGTAAATGTGAATAATAGTAACAATAACAGCTATTGTTTTCGAGCATCTGCACCATAACTACCATTTGAGCAGTATTTAAACAGTTTCACTCATTTTCATTCATTTTCGTGGCGAAAATCGTAATTTTTGCCCATTTCATGTCAAATTGCTCCGAATACGCTGAATTTGGGGCAACTTTGAACTTGCCTCACCCTGGATTGCGCAATCCCTCGTTAACAAGCTTGAGCGCATGCGCCATTTTGCTCGTTCTGTGAATGCAACCTGGTAATATTGTATTAAACGTTTTTATACACTTAATAGAAGTATGTATGGTGTGCCCTCATTTCCTGATATTTTTTAAATATTTTCTACGTGTGATTATCATTTCTTTACTCTGAGCGCTTTGGCATAACGCCCACTGAAAGATACAATGGTGAGGCGAGCAGTAGCCTGGCCGCAGACTCCTTCTGGCGTTGAGTCTTGCTGGACAGTTACGTCATAGCGAATCTGAAGTTCACAATACAGTCAGTCGGTGTTGTTGGCTAGCTTGTTCACTTTAACTGCTACAAGTGGATTTCATAACGAAACTAAGAGAATTCTCAAAGTTGGATTTCCAAGGGGAAAATATGTGATAAAGAATGGAGGACCGACAGAGCTGAAGGGTTTGCTACTGCAGGTGACCGGTCAGAAGATTATAACTACCCGATCATTTCAAAGTGAGTGGTACAACAGAACATCATTTTTGTTTCCCCTGTGTCTTGTTTGCAACCGGCGAGAATGTGTGGAAGACCATTCGCATGGGATTTTACGACTTAACAATTTACTAAGGACTAAGGAGCCTCACGAAACACAAATCCTTGCGGCTACTCATATTCAATGCCAAATTGCTTTGGACGTTTGGGGCGTCTCGAATAGATGTGGCTTTGGATGAACAGCACCGGCTAAAGTAACGTTAGCATGCACAACGCCAAAGTGAAGGAAAAGAGCGGGGAATGGACCTGATGTACGAGTTAAGGTAAGACCAGTGTTTCCTATGTGTTTGAGGCCTGTGTTTGTGAGACCCGTGGGGAGAGAATCCGCCGTGATTCTGTCCGGTGTGGTAGCTTTTGTGATATGCAACGGATTCTCATGTGCCCTGTAACTGTTTGTAAAGTTGAGTACAGGGTACCGTTGAGGTAAATCAAATATACCCGTGTAACTACAAGACTCTGATCTAATTCCAAAGTGTAGGCATAACATAAAGGACAGTCCCAAAATATTTGGTGACCATATCGAAGCTTGTGTAGTAATCTCTGTTTAAATGTTGACATTCGCTTCCTGTCACACCTTTGTCCCACATCGTTTGCCGTAGCCTCGTACAAGTAGATGTAGGCCTACATTTGCACGAGAATCCGGTGCTTATCACAAAAGCTATCACACCGGTTTGTTCGTCGTGGTGCTCAGCGGTCTATATGACACCATGTTTTGAATCCTGTGTGTGTGTGTGTCTTTCATTGAGCATCCGCCGTGATGTGGTTTATGTGAGACCACTGTTTGAATCCTGTGTGTGTGAGAGCAGTGGGCTGTGAAGGAGCTTACACTCTCCACTACTCTCCTCTCTTTCCCCATCTCCTCTCCTCTCCTCTCCTCTCCTCTCCTCCTCTCCTCTCCTCTTCTCTCCTCCTCTCCTCTCCTCTCCTCTCCTCTCCTCTTCTCTCCTCTCCTCTCTCTCTGCCGTGATGCTTCTGTTTGTCCACATTGCTGCTGTGTGGTTTATGTGAGACCACTGTTTGAATCCTGTGTGTGTGTGTGTGTGTGTGTGTGTGTGTGTGTGTGTGTGTGTGTGTGTGTGTGTGTGTGTGTGTGTGTGTGAGTGTGAGAGAGAGATCTAATAGCATTTTCTCTACAGAAATGCAGCATGTTTTAAAATGTAGGCCTACCTTATGTTAAGAAAGCTATGACACTTATCGGTAGGCCTATTTGGCAAATTTACTAATTTTACTTATACTGTAGCTGTAGTATTATAAATCTGATATTGGAAAAGTCAGTGCTTCACCAGCCATAAACTTGACTGCACGTCACTGTGTCAAAGTATCGCGGGATGAATGCGGCTGCAGTCAGATCTTGCAACCTCTGCAGTTGCTTATCCCCTTCAACCTGCGGACTGCCTCCGAGGTCACGCGCCCATAAACTGGTTGGTCAACAACTCACTCACGTGTGTATATGGATCTTGTCTCACACCTCTACACAAGTTTGCGCAGGTCCTCACTTCAGCTCCTCCTCACTGCCTGCCCCCCACTCCTCACACGTGGTGTGTTAGTAGAGCAAACCGGTGCGAGCTCATCGTCTCGTTCATATTTGTGGCCGACTGTAAATGCGCTGTATTTGATAACACCCACATCGTGACAACAAATTCTCGCTCACGTGCTTCCGTCAACGTTGGTCGACAGCAACAAAGTCGTATGGGCCTATTTCAAGACTTGACATTCACAGGTGATCTCACTTGGTTTGGCTAAATTGGTCTCATCCCATTGCAGGTAATTCAGTCCCCCCAGGAAATCGCGATGTTGCGATCGCGTCGTTTTTCGCAACTTCAATGAATTCCCGCGAATTCTGCGCGAGAGCGCAACTTTAACCAATCACCGCGATTTCCCGCAACTTTGAACACTTTGAACCAATCCATGTTGCGCTGACTTCACTGACGTCGACAAACTTCCTTTCAAAAAGGATAATACAATAAAAAAAATACAATAAAAAAGTAACCTAGCAATCAGTCCCAGCACTTTACTATGCATGTACAAAGTTGTCGGTGAGGGGAAAAAAACTAATAAATACGAATGTAAGAAACGCCATGTTCTCATTGCGCGTCTGCTCGCATGGTCACAGGAGGGAAAATGTATGACTACTAGTCTGGCATAACCAATAGGCCTACATTTTTAAAATGTGGTAGGCCTACATAAATATATAGCCTAATTAACACTTCATGACAGTCATCTACATTACGCCAAGTATAGGGCTCCTACAACAAGATGTGTTTTCTTTTTTCTAAAGCGGTCCACCTGCTGGACCACTTTGGTGTTTGACTTGTGCGCATACCGAAGGCAACATTTTCCCTCCGAATTGAGATGCGCAAATGCCTTGTCCACAACAAAGCAGTAATTTCCATCCTTCATTGTGAATGCTGCGTGCGTGCCTGGCCGATATAGTAGCCTAATATAGTAATCTCTTTCGCGCAAATTGGGCTATGGCTGGATCAGGGTTCACGTTAGCCGGCTGTGGCCGGACATTGGCCGTTTGCATGCATGAATGACCGGCAAAATAAAATGTGGCCGGACAAAAATGACTGCAATCAGTCAGTAAATAATATTAGCTCATTTTAAATAGGCCTACTTAACGTTACAAAAGACCAGTAGGCCTAATATGAAACTGAACAAAACTGAAAATATTTGTGAATAGCCTATGTAAATGAACTTGTCATAAGCAGCACGCAATATTGCTTGCGCTCTCTTCCCCTCGTTGTCTCCAATCACGCGATGCTTATAATCACTTGACTCACGCTGGCTGCTGTGCTGTCGAGGAACGATTCTGTTTTGTTGTGGGCTATTTTCTACCAATATATCAGTGAACACAACAAAGGGCATTGCATTTGCAAAACCGTTTCATGCCCTTTGAGAAGTGAAGTCTAAAGGGGGGTTTAGAGTCGCGCGTTCGCGGGGGTTCTGCACAGAGAATGAGCCACAGCGCCCCCCTGTGCAGCGACAAAACGACCCCTGGCTGCAGTACACGCATGTTTCTCCCAGGCTGAAATGTCCGTGAGCTGAGCTATGCTTGAAGACGGTGATTGGTCAATGCGCTTACGGCAGTCCGGGGGGAACTCAGCCCTGATAGGTCAGTTGTGTTCTATTCTTCTACCCTACCGCGGAGGTTTGAAGGAAAACGAAAAACACGATGCAGATGACTTGGCAGGAAATCACTGGAGTTTACTTGACAGGGAGAAGAGAAACTGTTTTTTATTTCAGTAGTACAACTTCCAAAAAATCAATTAGAAATATCCATAAAAGGCCATCATGGAAATGATATGTTTGTAGTGTGGTAGTAGCAAAGAAGCCTCTTTGTTCTTTTGTAGTGTGGCAGCTAGCTCATTAAAAAAGGGTTCGCTAATGTCCTGTAGAGTTTGAATGGGTTTGGCTGACAGTTGCTAAGCTAGCTGTTAATTAGATAGGCTATCTATTGTATTTAAAAATGGCTTTTGTTTCATTTAACCACCTCAACTGTAAAACATGAATAAAGAGAGACTCTTGTATGCTATCATCCATGTCTAATTACGCCACAACTTTTTAAATTAATAGCAAGAAGCCTCTTTGTTGATACAGTATATAGTACAAGTAGTGTGGCTAGCTAGCTTCTAAAACAGGGTTCGCTAATGTCCTGTAGAGTTTGAATGGGTTTGGCTGACAGTTGCTAAGCTAGCTGTTAATATGGCCATTAGATGTATTGTATTTAAAACGGCTTTTGTTTGGCATTTTAACCACCTGAACTGTAAAACATGAATAAAGAGAGAATCTTGTATGCTATCATTCATGTCTAATTACGCCACAACTTTTTAAATTAATAGCAAGAAGCCTCTTTGTTAGTGGTAGAATTACGTTTCAGGTGGCTAGTCAACTAGCTTTGAGTTTGTAATGACTGATTTAGCTGGCTAGCTACTACTAGGCCCCAGGTGTGAATGGCCATTCATGCTGTCTATTGTCTTTTAAAATGGCGTTTGTCTTGCATTTAATCTCATGTAGTACTTGACCAAAAATAAACTGATGTTGTACCATCTAATTATGCCCCAACTTTTAGAAGTAGGCTACTAGTGGAATATTACGTTTTACATAGCCAGCTGATTAGCTTTGTGATTCATTCTAGGGACTGGGCTCAACTGAATGAGTTAGTTCGCCCCCTGTTGTCACGGAGGTGAATTGACGTCATTAAAATCTCCTCCTCCCTCCCCCCTTGCCCCACTCTTGAATTTTCGGCGGGAAAAAAAACACCACGCCCTTTCGCACGCATTCGCATGTAGGTCGACTATGAGGCAATACCCCCCGCTGACAGTACGTCTATGCTTTACCCCGCAATCGGCACCGCGTGACTATGCATCAGCCTTAACGGTTGGACTCAATGGCATGCGCAGCATTGCATCACTTTCACTTTTACCTCTGCTGAAAAACGGTGGTGGATCTCCAAGTAGGCTACAGTCTACAGAGGGTCAAGTTAAACATTCCAGAGAACGATTGACTCGCCAGAAGTCCCAGTGAAAGTGCATGCAGTGCTTTATAACTGTTTTCATCACCGGCCAAAACGTGTAGCCCATATGAGCATCGTTGACAGCTGACCTCCGTTCTGCAGGCGACGTGGTGTTTTATAGATAACAATGTCGCCGTCTTTTATATTCACAAGAGGACCACAATTAATATAATTTCTGATCATTATTCAGCAAGCACCCTTCACAAACGGAAATCTGTGAACTCCATCCTCGTTACATTGAATGATGATCATCAGCCGGCTGACGGCGCGGGAGAACAAAAAAAAACCTAGGCTATGCCTTCTTTCGAAAGCGACCCCTCTCTCTGCTTTTATTTGTGTTGCTTTTGACAAGCTTGAAAATTAAACGCCGACACAGGCAGGCTATGTGTAGCAGACGACTCACATTAACCAGGATTTCAGTCAGTTCCTGTCGCGCAGCCTCTTGGACATGCCCAATTCCGCCCGCCTACTTATAGTTAATTATGTATCCACTTTTTTAAAGTCAGGAATGGATATCGACATGATACGAAGTTTGTATGCTTACAATTTGAAACGGTGATGACATTTAAAACAGAGTCAAACGGCCATAAACAGCATTGTAATGAAGGGTGTCGTAATGGTAGCATGAAAGAGATGGAACTTTTCACGACGACATTCTGGCTAAAAACTTGCCCTGGCCGCTTCCCTGCTTTGGTTATGGACCAAAATTATAATATAAAAATGGAAATAGTAGGCTATAAAAACACCAGAGGACTGGAATGTGGCAGTGTCCTTTACTTTCAAGCGTGGGGAAGCATATTAAAAATCGCAACAAAAATCGCACCTTTCACTTCATGCCGCAACAAAATCGCAACAACACAGTAAGAAGCTCCGCAACTTTTATCGCGATTTTCTGGAAATCCTCGTGCACCATCTGGCAATTCCGACCGCGATTTTTTGAGAAAATGCCCGCGATTTCCTGGTGGGACTGGTAATTGACCCCACCCCCCCAACACCAGGACAAAATTGTAGACAATTAGACAGCTTGCCAACTTCCCAAAACAAAACAAAAAAGTGTAAAAAAAATGTAAAAAAAACAATACACAAAGAACATTGTCAATAAAACCACAGCTACAATTATTACAAGACCACAGCCGCGATGCTGGAGCAATTTGTTACAGAAAGCAAGACATATTGAGTTCCTCATTTATGCCCTGAGACTCCACTGAATTTAGAGTATGAATCCAAAATGCCTTTCTACGAAGCCTTGTTGGGGGGTGGGGTCAATTACCTGCAATGATATGAGACCAATTTAGCCAAACCAAGTGGGATCACCTGTGAATGTCAAGTCTTAAAATGTGTGTCTCTCTCTTGCTATCATTTGACTCTGAAGAAGGTGTAGCAACACCAAAACGTTGGTCAGGTGTGTCTACAAAATAAAGTCTTGAAAACTAAGCTGCAGTGTGCTCCAGCTTCTCCTTTCCAGCTATGCCAGTGACTTACTGGCAGTGTTGCCAGATGATTGCTGATGAAAACCCGCCTGGAAGAACTAAATCCTGCCCAATTCTATTGACGTCTATGGAAAAGATTGGGCGAGT
This sequence comes from Engraulis encrasicolus, assembly GCF_034702125.1. Taxonomy (NCBI): domain Eukaryota; kingdom Metazoa; phylum Chordata; class Actinopteri; order Clupeiformes; family Engraulidae; genus Engraulis; species Engraulis encrasicolus. Next base: position 5,307,509 of record NC_085876.1, read on the forward strand.
TTTCCTGCAAAATGCCATTTTTACCCGCAGACGGCCATCCCAAGCAGCCCAATTGGGCGGGAAACAGCCCAATCTGGCAACACTGCTTACTGGAGCCTCAATGCCAGTGATTTCAAAAGCACTGGGACACTGATCTGTGATAGGTCTGTTAGAGCATTAGGTCCAACCCCCTATGGGCGGGGTTGAAAAGGTGGGAAAAAGGCTTGTAGTCTCAACAGAAATCCACCTCTCTTACACTTCCTCCGTCAATGATGCAAAATGACGATTTTTACATCATTGACGGAGGAAGTGTTAAGAGATGGATGCGGATTTCTCCTGTATCAGGGGGAATTGAGAGATTTTTACAAGACCATTCAAAAGTATGACTGGGTGTCTAGCAATGGAAAGCCTAATGCAAAATGGGTGGAGTGTCCCTTTAAAAGCTCCGCAGGGCTGTAGCCGGTCGATGCGCACGGAGTGGACATGTAGATCATCAGCGCCAGCACTGGATCTGCTTGCCTGAGGATCTTCTTGGCTGTCTGCACGGCCCGTTCTGCATGGCCATTGCCCTGCGGGTGATGATGGCTGGATGTACAGTGTCTGAAATCAAACTGCTTCGCAAAGTCTTTAAACTCATTACTACAAAACTGCGGCCCATTATCGCACTACTTCGTCTGCGATGCCAAACCTGGCAAAGACGGCCTTGAGGTTAAGTATGACATGTGCACTGGTAGTGGATGGCATGTGCAGTATCTCTATGAATCTAAGAGTAATAGTCTGAGTTGACTAGGAAGTGCTGGTGGTTGTACTCACATAGATCCATTCCGATTCTCTTCCACGGACGATCTGGAAGTGGTGTAGAGATGAGTGGCTCTCTTTGCTGTGTTCTTTTCTGTTCTCGGCATGCCAGGCAGGAGGACACCAGGCTGCTGAGCTCTGTAGCGAGACCGGGCCACCACACAGATGGGGAGGCTCTCTCCCAACACCTGATTAGTCCTTGGTGCCCGTCGTGGATCCTCTGGATGATCTCGGTCCTCATCAGCTGCGGGATCACGATTCTGCTTCCCTTGAGGACCAGGCCAATGTGCTCTGACAGTTCAGCTTTTACATGTGTGTAGTGTCTTATACTCACAGGCACCTTGCGGCTGTGTTCCGGCCATCCTGCCCGTATGACCTTGATGAGTGACTGCAGTTCAGCATCCTCTGCAGTCGCCTTCCGGATCTCGTCTATCTTGCTCGGGCTAGCAGGGATGTCACCTCACACTCAGTGTCCGGCTCAGCACGCTTGGACAGCGGGCTGTGTGAGAGAGTGTCAGCGACGACCAGAGTTTTCCCCGGAGAATACTCTGCCACGGGACTGAATCTCATGAGCCTCATGAGGAGACACTGGCACCGCACAGGCACGTTGTCCAGGCTGCGGCTGTTGATGAGCGGCAGAACAGAAGTGGCTTGTGGTCAGTGACTAATTTGAATGTTTTCATGCCAGTGAGGTACCCGTCAAACTAGACATTCCTTTTCAATCTGGGCATAGCGTGTCGGGGTGATGAAGGTTGTGAGCTTATAGCTGTCTGGGTGCAGTGGGATTTGGAAGAACCCATTAGCTGCATCGAGCGTCGAGAAGACAGTGGCACCACTTAGCTTTGCTACGATCTCATCTGTGGTAGGCATGATGTACTGTTCCCTCTTAACAGCTTCATTCAGTCTTTTAAGGTCAACACAGATGATGCTTTACCTGAGCTCTTCAGGACCAGCACCATGGGCGCACAACAGTCAGTAGGCTGCGTCACCCTCTCAATGATGTCGTTCCCCTCCATCCGCTCCAGTTCCTCTTTAACTCTCTGCAGCATGGGGATTGGTACGCCTGGCAGTATGAGTGGCGTACAGCTGAGCATTTTCTTTTAGCTGTATTCTTACAGGGTCAGTCTTCAAAGTTCCATGCTCACCGAATGCCTGCAGGTGTCCTGTGCTGCTGCACGCCGCTTCTCCCACTCTCCTCACCAGGTTCATCTTCACAGACAGGGGCCTGCTGAGGAGATTTCTGACTGTGCTGCCTCGGACGACGTAGGCTGTGAGTGGGTGTCTCTTCCCTTTGTAAGCCACAGTGCTCTTGAACTGTCCTAAGCACTGCAACTCACCTCCTGGGCTATCCAAGTCGATGTCTGCAGGCCCAAGTGGTGTTTTGGGTCTGAGCGAGTGGTAGGTTTCCTCGCAGATGACGTTCACGTCGGCCCCCGTGTCGATCTTCAACTTGTGAGTGGAGCCTACCCGCAGCTTGACGATCCACTGCTCCGGCGACCCCTCGGCTGCTCTGCTCACTGTCCCCAGGTAGTATGTCGGTTGGTGCTGCAGCGACTGCTGCTGTTGCTGCTGCTGCTCCGCGACCTCGCTCACCGCCCTCCTGCTCTTGCACACCCGGCTCCAATGCCCCACTTTGTTGCACGAGTTGCATGTGGAATCTCGCACAGGGCAGTTCTCCTCCCTGCTATGGCGCATTTTCCCGCACTTTCCACACTTGCCACCTCCGTTATTTCCCCCTTTTTGCTTTCTTTCACCGAATTTCAACTTCTTTTTGAATTTGTTGGTTACTTCATGCACTAGCCCGGCTTCTGCCCCTTGCATACTAACATGAGAGGTGACCTCGTCTGACTGCCTGACTGTTTCGATCGCCACGGCTAGGTTCAGGTTCTGCATTAGCTGTAGCTGCTTTGACACTTCTTTGTCCAGTATCCCAACGACAATTCGGTCGCGAATGTTCTCTTCCCTATTCGCGTCAAAATCACAATGTTCTGCTAGCTCGTACAAAGCCCTTATGAAAGTCTCTGCTTTTTCCCCGGCTCTTTGAACGCGTTGATGGAAACATGCCCGCTCATGCATTACATTTCTGCGCGGCACAAAGTAGTCATCAAACTTCCCTAGCACATAGTCAAAGTCGTCTTCATTTTCCCCCTCCCCAACAAATGTGAACGATCGAAAAACATTTTCAGCCTGGCTGCCCATAGCATAGATGAGGCTGCTAACCTGCACCGCTACCGCTTCATTGTTAAGTTTGGTAGCAGTTCTGAATCTTACAAAACGTTGCTTCCAGTCGGGCCATTCTGCTGGTTTGTCGAAGGAAAAGTTCATCGGAGGGTTGAATTGCGCCATGACTGTCCGGTTTACGCTTCTGGCACCATGTAAAGGATCTCCTTGAGGCAGATTACTCTTTAGATAAAATGTCGTTTAATCTGGCAGCTTGTCAAACACAACTCACAGTACAGCAACTAATAACGGAATGAAGATCAATGTCATGCGCATCACAGGTTAACGTCTGATTACCGTACATCTCATAGTGCATGTGCAGGCGCATCTATTACCGTACATGACAGTTAGGTTGGTGTACACACATTTTCACTGACAGGTTATGTTTAGGAATTAGTTTTGGTTTAGGCACAGTTCCACATATTTTTGGACACCACTAATTTTTGGAATCAGACATAGAATAGGCCTACATACATAAGATAAACCAGATGTTGATCCAGGGCCAACTTTGCGATGTCGTTCCAGGAACAACAGTAACCCGAGGAAATCGCGGTCACCCGCTTTCAGACACTTGCCTTGCGTGTTGGAAATGAAAGATGAGCATTCGTATTTAACTAGGTCAATTTAAAGAAACCCTGCAGAAGTTTTCATTTGTCACTTACAGCAAGGGAGGCCGACACAGGATTTTGACTGGCTCGTTTTTTTTTTATTCTACAGGACTATTCGAAATTCGAAAGAATAATCGAATATTCGTGCGCATTCCTAGTAGAAACCACCTTATTCATCTCATCTGAAAGTAAATTTCAAACATATGCATTGCACACACAGTAACAAATTCAAAACATTCAAAATATAATTAACTGAAAATTGAGGGCAATTCCCTCAGGATCTAGAAGAATGGCGACTGGAAAATGGGAGACTACACAAGCATGCACGTACGTACACACACACACACACACACGCGCGCACACACGCGCACACACGCCTGTCCTCCTTCCTCAGGTAAATATAGAACATAATTATGGTCTTGGTGTTAATAGATACAGCATGACTTAGCAAAGGCTGCTCTTACAAAAGACTGTGTAGAGCAGTGGTTCTCAACCTTTTAGAACAAACACCCCCTTGACCTCATCATAAGCTTGACAATGCCCCCCTTAGTATTAAAAAACTAAATGGACTAATGTCCCCCAATGGAAACTAGGCACCGCCCCCTCTCAGCTGTATCCTTCTCAACGCCCCCCTAGAGCGCCCCAATGCCCCCTGGGGGGCTGTACCACCCCTGTTGAGAAACGCTAGTTTAGAGCAAAGATGTCAGTTCATTACATGCATGCTAATAAGGATCCAGATCCACTGTCGGGAATTCAAACACCTCAGCTTGTGTGAGCCTGAGGTGAACAGTGGTGACACCGGCCAGGGAAGCTGACAAGGGGGGAAAAAGGGGTCAGTTGTCCCGGGCCTAGGGTGAGAGGGGGCCCGGAATTGGGTCTTCATAACATTGCATGTATTAAGTGAGGGGTCCTTTCAGATTACTTTGTCCCGGGCCAGCAAAAGCTGTCAGTGGCCCTGGTGACGGCCAGTGTTGGGCAATACCAAACCATAACAATGTTACTCCCAACACTGGTGACGGCGCACACACACACCCCTCTAACCATAACACAACATATTAATTTGATATGTTACATATGACAATATAACTCATACTTGTCCATATAGCCCACCTCATCACTGCTCACCAATCACCCCCTTCCACTGCCGCCACACGCTCACACAACTGCCCTCCCCATACACTCACCAGTCACCAACACTGTAGCAAAAATACTGAATCAAACAAAGATATCGCAAACCACGCCCACTCAATGCAAAAGCGTGTGCTCAAGTTGGGTCTCCTAAGGGGGCGTTGTCCCCTACTTCTTCTTCTCTTTTTGAGGTGTTTGCGGAAGACGTGCGCTACCGCCATCTACAGCGCTAAGGGGACTTCATTGATTCTCAACCTCAGGACTCCGAAGGTCTCCTAACCGAAGGTCTCCTAAAGGGGCGTTCACCCGACATAAAGTGGATACCGGAAAGGAAACAAAATGACGCTTCTTGATTACATCCACTTTCTTTGCCTGTAGCCTACTGCTAGGACCGTATTAACACACTGTGGTGCCCCCGGGCACTACACCTCGCAGGTGACCCCTTTATTCAATAAACAATAAAGTTGTAACAATTCGCCTGACAGAATCAACGCCAGAGAAAGTCACAACGCTATATTTTCACGGGTGGGTCTATTACTGACAATACGGTAACTGCTATAAGTTACTGTTTTTAGAAAGAGCGCAATGTAGGCTAATTGCCAAGTGCAACACTCATCCAAACCCCATTAACACTAAACATTAAAATAAGCAAAATAAAGAACAACAACATAGGCAGTAGTCAAGCACACAGTTCACGCTGTATTGTAGGATGTTTTAAGCACAGCTGCAGCACGTGGATCAGCGCAACATAAACAAACATTCACTCACTCTACACAGCACACCCCCGCGAGTCCCAAATGTCCAAACCACAGTTCCCCAGACCCAATGATAAGTGATGATGAAATATGTAGTCCAAGAATCGATTCACAGCAACCCGCGTTTCGAACAGTTCTTAAGTCAGCTGGTGAGTAGTCTCGCCTCACAAGGAAACAAGGATGCAATCTCACCAGATTCCAGGCGTCGGGAACAGTCCTTTAACTTGCCGTAATTCCGAAGGTTTTCAGTAAATTGTCCTCATTCAATAATCCACAAAAGAAAGGCCCAGGTAATCCATAGCAAGAAGGTCCCGCACACTGTGGGTCTTTCTCAAATGCAAGGCCAGTGTCCTTCCAAGTGTATCAGCCTAATTAGTCACGCCCAGTGATTGGATACTTTTTGGTGAACTCTACAGAATATCCAATGACTATTGGTATGACTAATAAAGGGTATCCAATCACTGGGCGTGCCTAATTAGGCTGATACACTTGGAAGGACACTGGCCTTGCATTTGAGAAAGACCCTGTGTCTTGCTGGCTTGATCCACAGGAAGGGTACCTGTTGCGCGCCAGCCCTCTACTTCCTGGATAGGTAAGTTATTTAAAAGTCCTGACTCCCCCAACCCACGTCAATCAATTAGGTGACAACAAGCATGATTACACGACACATAGTAACCAAACTGTGAGAAAAAAGGCAAAATGCGCTCTACACTTACATTACAAAGTCATGTAAAAAAGGTGATTATGGAAACTACACAGTTTTTTTCATGTGGTGCCCCCTAACTGGCTATAAATAGTTGGTGCCCCTGTGCCACTGGCCCTTATGGATATTCCAGCCCTGTGTACTGTCTCCAGGGCTGGACTGGCCATCTGGCGTACCGGGCAAATCCTGGTGGGCCCTCGCGTCTTTCGGGCCCTCGAGGGCCCGACATAATAATAAAAAATGATATACCGTACATTATTTTGTTGTCTGTGACGGTAAAAAAATGACACATCAGGGCTCATTGGATGCTTCTCTTGAGGCACATTGGCCTAGTCCAATGAAATCCACTGTTTCTCGAAGGCCCGCCCCTCCCTGGAGGCCCTCGCTCGACCCAACTAGTCTGTGACTCTGAGTGACAGTCAGCAGCATTATCATCCGAAGTTTCGTTGACTTGGATGATGGCTATTCGGTTAATAAAACTCTGGTGGTGGAGCGGAGGATACAGGACGCTATATGGAGAAAGAAAGGGCTGGCTATGAAAAGCGCATGGAAAAGCGAAAGCAAAAACTAAATCAAAGAAGACGGAGCAAAATGTGCTAAATCACTGACTTGTTCAAAGCTAAAAGCACCACCAGCTCGAGCTCCGGACAGGTAGCTCTCGTGTGGCCGTGGGAGGTGGTGCATCACATAGCTCGACCTCAGGTTGGGACGGTGGGGCCGCCGGTGCATCAGCGAGTGCAAGGTGGTGCAGAATGAGGCGGAGGAGGAGGCGGCGGGGCTCGGGAGCAGGGGAGCTTCGAGCAGGGGAGGTACAGACAGATACGAGACGTGACCCAGGGAGAGAGAGGTAGCATCCCCCTCAACACACCCAGCCAATAGCTATGCGCCGCTTCAAATTGTCATCCTGACTTTATCAAATCAGCCATGAATATTGTACCCATTTGATAAATCCCCATGCACTTGTCTTGTAATGTTGCGCCAGCACATAGAAATCTTCCATTTGCCTTGAGCTGTCACGAGATGCTGTGTTGAAGTGAAGCTAGTCTTTGCCCTCTACCCAATTACTAGTGGCTGGCCAGGCAGATTAGCTATTCACCGCCTCTGCGTTTTTCCCCATGTAGCCTGAAACTAAAGATGTCGTCCCTCCCCACTCGCTCAAATCAGTCACAAATATGTAATGATTTATTTTCTTCAACTTGTTTGTATTGTTGCGCGAGCATATACAACTTCCATCTCTCTTTACGTGTCAGCTGTCTGTCACAACCACCTGTGCTACTGTGTCTTGTATTACGTGTTTTACGGCTTTCCCTTTCTCAAATCCAACAAATATCTTGTTTTAGTCTATTGCTTGTCGTGTCTTTTGCAACTATGGTTTTAAACTAAAGGTATTTTTGCTATCTTTTCCTTCTGTAATGGCATGTCACGCCATTATCAAGACATCTGGTATTATCCTGAGCTGCCCATTTGCATGGTAGAAGCCGTCTTTCCGTGCTGCTTGTGAATCGCTGACGCTTATAGCTACGCGCTCACTTTATTGTATTTAGCTATGAAACTTAACTTTGTTGTTGGAGTGTGTCTGATATTTTATAGGGCCTTCATGAGTTGAATTTTCCTGTGGTGTTCACGGATAGGCTTTTTTATCCATGCAAACACGTTTTGTTCTGGAAAGCATTTAATCATTGGGATGGATGTTTCAATATCTTCATGGTTGAGGCTACGCGGTTTGGACGCTCCAAGGCGCATTGTACGTAACGTCATCAACCTCTGTTGGAAGCCCCAATAATAAGTGGTCACTTCGTTTTGTTGTGGTGAAAAAAATGACGAGTGTAAGGAAGAAAAACCCCACTGACATAATGACAATCTTGGGCTCTTTTGATCAGTGTCGAGCTGCATACAGTTTATGCCTAGACAACAACTAGAAACGTTTTTATGTGCGTTGGGAAAGGGGGGTGCTAAATGGTGTTGCCATTTAGTAAGCTCACTGACAGTATCTGTGGACTGGAGCAATTTGAAGCTGAATTATTATTATTATATGTGTCCATTTTGCTGTGTGTGTGTGTGTGTGTGTGTGTGTGTGTGTGTGTGTGTGTGTGTGTGTGTGTGTGTGTGTGTGTGTGTGTGTGTGTGTGTGTGTGTGTGTGAGTGAAATATTGCTTTGCTTAACAAGGTGTTTGTGTCTGTGGGACCTGTTTTCAGTTTTTGCATAAGGAAAATGGTATGAATACTTTTATATATTGAGATTCACTGGCCAGTATTGTGAGCGTAGCTGTCAGTTGTCTTCTGAAATGTTCCGAGTCCTGACGCAACTAAGGTGGAAAGCCCACGCCATCGGAAAAAAAACAAAAACAACCAACGACAAAGCTATAGAAGTAACAAAGGAAGCGAAGATCCCTGTGATAATATTTACTTTTAGTTAAACATAGGTTTCTTGTCATTCTGTTGCGCATGGTAGAGAAGAGCTCCTCCTTTCTCCTCTCCTTTTCCTCTCATCTCTTCTCCTTCCTTGGGGTGTGCATAAGGTTTTGTAGTGTTTGGCTGTGTGTTTGGTTACTGTTAAAGGTCTGTTATGTGAGTGGCTTGTGTGATGTGATTCACTGTTTTCAGAGGAATTGAATAAAAACTAATGAAATTGATTAGGCCTAAGTAATGAAGTAAAAAATAAAGCAGAAGTTAAAAAATAATGAAAAAATACATAGCCTATAATATGCTTTATGTAGGCATATAGTCAAGTAGTGTATCTGTGTTGTAGAAATAGTTGAACAAAATGACCATAATAAAAAAAAACAAAAAAAAACAAAAAACTAGCCTAACGCATAGTTTATTTTGGCGAGATTGAAAAAAAAAAGACTAGTTAAACTTCTGTTTGGCTGGTAAGAAAAAATGTCCACTAGCCAAATTGGCTGGTGGTGGAAAAGGTTAATTTAGAGCCCTGGTTATTATGAGTAGTGATGAAGCATTTTTTTGTGTGAGCTTTTTAATGTAGGCTATATTATATACAATGTCATAAATACCGATAGGCATTGGTGTCGGGCCCTCAGGCGTCAAAAAGTGCCCGGGCCATTTTCAGATCCCAGTCCAGCCCTGACTGCCTCCACTCTCACATTTGTTCTATTCCTAATGAATAATCCTGAAATATTCTACAAGCACAGAGTAGGCCTAAACATTGCACTTAAATCCCTCCGCCTTCAATTAGGTGGCCTTTCACTAACAGTGAAACAATAATTTGTGTTTAACCTGTGTTTTGTAGGCCTACTTGTGCATAGCCTAGGCCTACATCATGAAACTCTACATTGTAGACCTACCTGCCCTAAACCTAAACAGAGATTTTTTCCCCCATTTATTTTCCTCCGAAATATGTGGGCCTAACTGAATGTCTCCGAGGGAGGGGTACAGGAACTACTAAGAAACTGGATTAGATAAAAACCATGGCTAATTAACCTACCGGAAGAGGTAAACCTGTCATAGATAGCCCACAGGTGTAAAGTCAGAAAATGCAGGCATCCAGACTCTTCTATTAGGTGATTTACCACAAACTCAAGGTTCACTTAACCTGGATTAATAATCAAAAAAGCAAGACAAAAAAACAAAACACACCGCAACAAGAAATGACCCACATAGAATCCACACTGGAGGCCAGTTTGTCAATGGGAGAGAACACTCGGTAACTGCTGACAGAAATCTTTGCGAGATTCGGCACAAACCTACTAAGTAGGGTATAATTAGTTCAAAAACATCGTGCATTTCCAAAAGCTGTTAGGCTTGACGGAGAACAAATATGACGTGGTAGGCCCTCTGTAACGGTGTCTGTTCAAAGCTACGACCATAGCCTACATTTCGGGCAGAAACAAACAGCCAGGACCCCAGAGAAGTTGGTGAGCACTAGAAGAAACGCAGACAAGGCATGGGTCAGGCGTGTTGTCCGTCTATTGAGCTCCGATAAATTAGCGATTTAGCCTACCAACTTCATCCGCTAAAATAATTAAAAAAGGAAACAGTAACGACACTTACTTTGTGCTTCATTCCGACCGTTTTCTTCTAGCCTCCACTCCGAAGTGGCAGAGCGCAAATATCCGGGTGTTCAAAGAGGCAGGCAGGCATCAGAGGAGTTTGCGGCGCTTGAAGTCACGTTTCCTTCTAAAGTATAGCCTACTCGAGCTTTTTATTGCAAAATCCACGGGTGCGTTTGCAATCCACTTCCTTCGTACAGCGGCACTCTTTCTTCGCTCTTTAGTAAGCACGGCAAACGACCTTGACTTATTAACATAAGACGGATCCCATTGGTCAGGTCGTCATGATTCCCCCCGCTAACACTATTGCGGTAGTAGCAGGGAATGAACATTTCCACCCCGTATGACCAAGACTCTGATGCTTTGGTGTCAGTACATGATCGGCGGCAGGGAACTATTCCACTGTGCACATGCGCACATGACGTAGCCTATCATGCACGTTTTCGTTAATGAAATGAAAGATTTTTGATCATAAGTTTATTGTTCTATTGTAATGTTATTGTAGGCTATGTTATTGTCAGCCTAATAGTTACACAATTGTATTGTAAATGTCACCCAACAATTAAAGACTGCCAAAGTAGAGGCATACAGAGGCATACACTTTTCTTTGCTTCATCACCTAGGCTACCTTTCTCATCCCCTAGGTCGGATAGCTTTACCTTGGACATTTTGTTTTACTGCACTGAGAGACTTAACACAGGACAATCACCCATAACTTTTTTGTGTCTGTGCAACACTAACCCACCAGGACGTGTGTGTGTGTGTGTGTGTGTGTGTGTGTGTGTGTGTGTGTGTGTGTGTGTGTGTGTGTGTGTGTGTGTGTGTGTGTGTGGTACACTGCCTCATGAAGTCATGATGAATTCACTGGAGGACATACACCTGCCAAAGACCTACTGTGATATAATAAAAGATGTATGTAGGCCTACTTCCTATCTGCAAGTGATATGTGGTAAACACCTCACCCGCCTGTCAAACTGGGAGTGGGGATTAAAACTGGTTGCTTATGGAATGCATGCAGTAAACTTTATCATTGCCGTTAACCAGTGGCTGAAATGGTGAAAGTGTTGTCACCAAAAAGTGTTGTCACCAAACTGGCTGAAAGTGTTGTCACCAAACCCAGTCCAGGGCTACGCTGATGATGTAGTCATTGCATCCCGTGATGAGGGAGTTATTAAAAACATACTGGCTTGTACTGACAGCTTCCTCACCTGGTCTGACCTGCAAGTAAAACAGAGTAAATGTGCAGTGTTTTAGGAGAGGAGCGGGGGCAACCGCTGGTATAGAGCTGGTATAAAGACTGACCAGCCTCCTTCCCTCACCATCTCAGGCCAGCCACTCAGAGTGTATGACAGACAAGAAAGTCACACCTATCTGGGGCATAAATTCAACATTGCAGGAGATTGGAGTCAACAAGTGACCAATTTGGTTCAGCAGTTTATCAGCAGACTGGACTTAATTGACAGTTCACCTCTCCCAGCAGCTGTGAAGGTCCAAGCAAGAGATATGGGTCATTTCATGTGAAATCAGACACTTTGCGACCCGACCAACACCGATTTCAATCACACTTGCTGTGCCTGTTTAGTAGCAAGGGGAGCACCCCAGAACGGCATTTGTGTGAATCTGACACCAACATTAAGGGAGAAACAGACTAGGAAAGGTTTACATATGAGGGTAGGACACTATAAATTCAGTATTGATTATATCAGTCAGTGTAAGTCACAAAAAGATGTCTGCGGTGTTATTTGAAAGCAGTCTGGCTCTACAAATTACAGAAACAGCGTGGAGTACAACAATCCTCAGAATATGAATGATGATGAATTGAAATTTTTAAAATTGAATATCAAAAAAACTTATATTTTAAAATGGCCAGTTCCTTGTCTGGCAGTCAAGGCCATGTGTATAGGCTGGTGGTCAGTGGACTCAACATCAGTGGACTAAGTAAAAGATGGGCCAGACAGCTAGCTAAATACTGCTCAATACTGCTGTTATAGGGAGCATGTTCATCTGGAAGAGAAGATATGTTTCCTGTATCCTTAATGACATATTTCCATAACAAGATGTGTCCTTTGGTCAAAATAGTTGTTGGATTATTCATCATATTTGGTTCCTATTGATTTTAACTTGTAATGTGGATAAAGTACATAAAGTAGGCCTACATAAAATGTGTGTGTGTGTGTGTGTGTGTGTGTGTGTGTGTGTGTGTGTGTGTGTGTGTGTGTGTGTGTGTGTGTGTGTGTGTGTGTGTGTGTGTGTGTGTGTGTGTGTGTGTGTGTGTGTGTGTTTGTGTGTATGTGTACTGAACTGTTGTAGGGCTCTTTGTGTATGTTTTGTATTTGTGTAATTTTGTGAGCTGTCAGACATCTTCCATTGGGATTAATACAAGTACTACACTCCACTCTGTCTGTTCCTTAAAAAAAGACTTTGACAGAAAATTAGGCCTAGGCTACTGGTAGGCTAATAAATAGGCCTAGGCCTATTAGGCCAGGGGTTCCCAAACTTAACCATGACAAAGCTCCCCATATACTGGTAGATTTCAGCCAAGGCCCCCCTGACATGGGCTGTGCCACATTATTTTTTCTGGGCAAACGGTTCCACAACTCGATGAGGTTGGTGCATTCCTACACCCATTCAAGTACTACAGAAAGCATAATACAATTATTACAATTATTATTAACATTGTAAAGAGGAAAATGATTCCAATGTGATTGTTAAGCTTATTTTTGGCTAATAAGTCATTTCATTTATGGAATTATTGAGTTTATTTCGCAATGTTTTCCCTGCCAAACTGCTGCGGCACCCCTAGCATCCCCTCGCGGCCCCCCAGGGGTCCCCGGCCCCCAATTTAAAAAACACTGTTATAGACTATAATCACAGGTTTCTCAGTCAAACTTAACATTCATATGACTTTCCCTTTCCCTTCCCTGACTTAAATCCCCATCACTGTAATAAACAACAGCTGGTATCTGACTAAAACACAGCATGCAAGGCCGGAACTGTTCATTTTAAGCGTGTAGGCCTAGCGTCATTAGTGTCAGTTTGCCACTCCAGGCTTGAACACATGACCTACCTGACTGTCAACGCACCAGTTCGGGCATGGGAGGCACAGCACGATACCCTGTGTTGGCAGTAATGCAATACAAAAGAAATTAATTAATGTTGTTAAGTAATGCATTACTTTTTGCAGAAACTAAGTAATGTAAGGCATTACAAAGAAAAAAAGCGGTAACTGGTTCTGGGATTGTTAGTGGGGTTGTCACCTAACCTGATTTACATCATCTGGGCTGCGTTCGGCTACGTCACGCGAGAGCATATCAGATGGCAAGAGTCAGGTAACGTGTAGCCTATGCTGAGCAAGATCTGGCGAAAGCAATGTTACTTTTTACATGCTTGTCTATGGAATTCATTCAGTGTTATTGATACTTCATGTTTGTATAATAACATTTCGCAGCAAAAACAGCCTATGTGTATGTAAAATAAATATGGTCCCTTTAAAAAACATATACAACCCCACCCAGCATTTGGCACCCCTTAATTTTATTGAGGAAATGTGTAATATCTCCAGAAATAAATGGAAACTTTTCCAACCATTCCAGTGTGGTTTTGGATGTGTGCTTTGGGGTTTTGTCTTGCTTGAATACACATGATGTTCTTAGATGGGGTTAAACATTTTGCTGTAAGTCATGATGCCTGTGATACCTGTCGTGTGACAACAAAGCAGTAACACAATATTATGGATTCGACACCACGCTTGATTTTTGGTAGGGTAGGGTAGGGTGTTCTACTGTTTAAAGTCTTTTATATACTTGCAGAGTATGGAAGTATACTGTTTTTGTGCTTTACCAGAAAGCTTTATATGGAAATAAGGGTCCACACACAACCCAGCTTTTTTATGGCACCTGGTTTTATTTTTTTAATTTTTGAATCTTTGAAGCTATACAATTTGACAGGTACCAAGATGAAATGCTGTCCCAAGGGATTTAAGGGATTTAAAGTATTTTAACGCACCTGACCAGAGCCTTACGGATTACAAAAAGGAAATAGAATTGGTCATAACTTTTGATATGAAACATATAGAGACAAATGCTTGTGTCCACAGACAGCTCCTTTGAGATGTAACAGGTGGCTGTTTGAAACACAAATATCATTATTCATTGGCTAATTTGTATCCTATGGACAAAAACAATGTCAAATATCAAAGGTGCTCATGTGTGATTTTCCACATTTGAGTCAAATTAGCTTTCCACAGTGATCTTCAGTAAAGGGTGCCAACACCAGTGACACCGGAAGCTTTACCTTTTTCTATTTTCAGATTTTTTTTTTTACTTTCGTGCTTTATTTATGATAGGACAGTCACAGAGGGACAGGAAACGAGTGGGGAGAGAGAGACAGGGAAGGACTGGCAAATGACCCAGGCCGGTGTCGTGCCAAAAAGCGATTCCCTGCCAGAAAACGAGTGACTTCACGTATTGCCACCCCTGTAACTGTGGACTACAGAGGGTCAGCTGCATCAAAGTCACTGTACATACACCTGGCACCCCCCACTATCATCCCATAACTTTTTTGGTGAATTTTGCCCTTTGCAATCCCGATTTACAAGGGGCAGTTGCATTCTGGCAACGCCTTGTAACTAAGCGGTTGCCAGAAAGTGACTGCCCCCCGTAAGTCAGGATTGCAATGGGTAATAATCACCAAACTTTCTGGAGTGACAGTGGTGCCAGGTGTATGTGCAGTGACTTTGATGCAGCTGACCCTCTGTAGTCAAGAGTTACAGGGGTGGCAATCCGTGAAGTTACTCGTTTTCTGGCAAGGAATCGCTTTCAAACCATCAACTCCTTCATACCACCGCCCATCTAGCCTAAACAATTGTTTTTGATCGGTTTCTATGAAATGAAGCTCCTTGTTTCATGTCAAATTATGTAGGCCTATGAAATTAATGGTTAGAATGTGTGAAACATTCCACATTTATCCATACTTTCTCACACATAGGGTATGGGTCTAAATTGTCCTTTAGATTATGCCTGTGTCTACCCTACCTAATCTATAACCCAAATTGACTGGGAGACGCATCTGTGTGCTTTTACCTTTAATGCCAGCTGCCGCAACTAATGCATAGGCTTTTTTTACCATTAGCTGGCGGTGACCTTCATGCGGTTTTCAAGGATGGAGGCATTTTAAACGTATGTACATGCAAATTTTATGTTGTCCCATGCCTGAAATACACATGCTGACGTAAATGTGTGTTACCAACTAAATGTTTGGTAGTTGGTCTAAATACTGTAGCCTACACCAAAAAAGCACCCAAGTTCATTTGACTGTGCAATTCATCTCTCAGTTGGAGAGTGAAAAAAAATTCTGACGTTAGTGCCCATGGTTGACACATAGGCCTATAGTAAGTGACAGTAGCGATATTGAGGAAATTGATTCAGATTTGATAGGAAATGGGGATGCGATATCTGATGATCCCATAGATGGAGGTCAGTGGATTCAAGCAATGTTTGAAGATGAACAGGAAGACTTAGGCCCTACTTTTTTTTAGTTTGTTGGCTCCTAAGATGAATGGGAAAGAGTAAACTTTCACCCTTGCGCAAAGACGCTCTACAAAAGGAAGCCTAAGCTATATTTTTTCAGAAAAAAAAAAAATCTTTCTACGTGCTACAGAGACTAAAAAAAAGTAAACATTGACAATTCTGTTCAATTTTTCTGAAAACCAATCATCATAAGTCTGTCAATGCTTGTATGAGTTATTAGTAGAGCAGACTCTACTTTCTGAGAAAGCTGAGGTCTTTCAATGTCTGCAACAGACTCCTGCAGATGTTCTACCAGTCTGCCATGGCCAGTGTGCTCTCCTATGCTGTGGCATGCTGGGGTGGCAGCATTAGGAAGAGAGATGCTGGACGGCTTGACAGGCTGGTGAGGAAAGCAGGATCTGTTGTCGGCACAGAACTGGACGCCCTCACAACCACTGCTGACAAGAGGACACTTAGCAGATTGGACTCTATTTTGGACAACTACAAGCACCCCCTGTACCCAGTCTTCGACAACCAGAGAAGCCTGTTCAGCTACAGACTGCGCGCCATCTCCTGCAAGACAGACAGGCTGCGGAAGTCATTTGTACCCAGGTCCATCCAGCTATTCAACATTGCACAGAAGGACACACAAAGAGAGATTGTCATAGGGGACTGGACTGCATAACAAATCCCACTCCTGCCACTTTATTTACCTGGACTCTTAACCCTTTACCCTTTACCCTTCGACTCCTCTTCACTGGACAGTGCAGTCACTGGACAATGCACAGCTGCTTGTGTGTGTGTGTGTGTGTGTGTGTGTGTGTGTGTGTGTGTGTGTGTGTGTGTGTGTGTGTGTGTGTGTGTGTGTGTGTGTGTGTGTGTGTGTGTGTGTGTGTGTGTGTGTGTGTGTGTGTGTGTGTGTGTGTGTGTAGAGACACAGTTGGCGACTTGTGTAACCCCCTGGACTACTGATACTCCTGGACACTTTGTTTTTGGCCACCCAGCACAGGTGACACTATGTACACTTTATTTTTGGTGTGTGTGTGTGTGTGTGTGTAGTGAGACAGGGGGCGACTTGTGTTACACCCCCCCCCCCTATCTCATCTCTTTTTCCAAGGAATACAATGGACATTGTACTAGGCAGAGAGACTATGGACACTCCTGGACACTTTATGGCCACTTTGTCTTGGCTTCTATGTGCCACTCAGCTAAGGCACATGTGAACACTGTGGACACTTTACACTTTATCTTTGGTGTGTGTGTGTGTGTGTGTGTGTGTGTGTGAGAGAGAGAGAGAGAGAGAGAGAGTGAGAGAGAGAGAGAGAGAGAGATGCCTTGGCAAATATATGTAACAGTGAGCTATATATGATGATTATTTTATGTGTAATATGTGTGTTACGTCTTGTGGGCAATGTCTTCATTTATGTATGTGTGTATGCTACTTGACACCTTAATTTCCCCCTGGGATCAATAAACGATACTCTACTCTACTCTACTCTACTCTACTCTACTTAACTGAATGAAGATTTTCTTGACCAGGGGTTCCCAGTGACCCAGCCCAAGTACACTTAGCCAGCATCCTCCACTGTTCCCTTCCATACCATAGACTGTATTATGGTTGAGTAGGCCTACACATTTTAACTGCTGTTAACTACAAGCATTTCATAACTCATTTTTTTATTTTAAAAAGCATGGATGAAATGCAAACATCCACATGAAGAACTGCTTTTGTTTGGAATGGAGAACACGCAAAAAAGATGGCAAAACAGCAACTAATCAAAATCTTTACATTTTCTGTATTTTTTAATAAAAACAAAAACACAATAAATCATTTAACATTCTTTCCCAGTTTCCCCTCTCCTCCTTTTGGTCCTTCCAAGAAAAAAAAACGTTAAAAAAAAAAAAACTGTGAGTGTGCATGTGTGTGTTAGTCAGAAGACAGGTGTGTCTGGAAAATGTAATATCATTTCGCCACAATTTTTTCATGATTGTCTAGAATACACAAAACACTTTTGTGAAGTTGTGTGTGTGTGTGTGTGTGGTACACTGCCTCATGAAGTCATGATGAATTCACTGGAGGACATACACCTGCCAAAGACCTACTGTGATATAATAAAATATGTATGTAGGCCTACTTCCTATCTGCAAGTGATATGTGGTAAACACCTCACCCTGCCTGTCAAACTGGACGTGGGGATTAAAACTGGTTGCTTATGGAATGCATGCAGTAAACTTTATCATTGCCGTTAACCAGTGGCTGAAATGGTGAAAGTGTTGTCACCAAAAAGTGTTGTCACCAAACTGGCTGAAAGTGTTGTCACCAAACCCAGTCCAGGGCTACGCTGATGATGTAGTCATTGCATCCCGTGATGAGGGAGTTATTAAAAACATGCCGGCTTGCACCAAGAGCTTCCTCACCTGGTCTGGCCTGCAAGTAAAATAGAGTAAATGTGCAGTGTTTTGGGAAAGGAGGAGCGGGGGCAACCGCTGGTATAGAGCTGGTATAAAGACTGACCAGCCTCCTTCCCTCACCATCTCAGGCCAGCCACTCAGAGTGTATGACAGACAAGAAAGTCACACCTATCTGGGGCATAAATTCAACATTGCAGGAGATTGGAGTCAACAAGTGACCAATTTGGTTCAGCAGTTTATCAGCAGACTGGACTTAATTGACAGTTCACCTCTCCCAGCAGCTGTGAAGGTCCAAGCAAGAGATATGGGTCATTTCATGTGAATCAGACACTTTGCGACCCGACCAACACCGATTTCAATCACACTTGCTGTGCCTGTTTAGTAGCAAGGGGAGCACCCCAGAACGGCATTTGTGTGAATCTGACACCAACATTAAGGGAGAAACAGACTAGGAAAGGTTTACATATGAGGGTAGGACACTATAAATTCAGTATTGATTATATCAGTCAGTGTAAGTCACAAAAAGATGTCTGCGGTGTTATTTGAAAGCAGTCTGGCTCTACAAATTACAGAAACAGCGTGGAGTACAACAATCCTCAGAATATGAATGATGATGAATTGAAATTTTTAAAATTGAATATCAAAAAAACTTATATTTTAAAATGGCCAGTTCCTCTGGCAGTCAAGGCCATGTGTATAGGCTGGTGGTCAGTGGACTCAACATCAGTGGACTAAGTAAAAGATGGGCCAGACAGCTAGCTAAATACTGCTCAATACTGCTGTTATAGGGAGCATGTTCATCTGGAAGAGAAGATATGTTTCCTGTATCCTTAATGACATATTTCCATAACAAGATGTGTCCTTTGGTCAAAATAGTTGTTGGATTATTCATCATATTTGGTTCCTATTGATTTTAACTTGTAATGTGGATAAAGTACATAAAGTAGGCCTACATAAAATGTGTGTGTGTGTGTGTGTGTGTGTGTGTGTGTGTGTGTGTATGTGTGTGTGTGTGTGTGTACCGTATGTGTGCCTATGTGGTGTGTGTGTGTGTGTGTGTGTGTGTGTGTGTGTGTGTGTGTGTGTGTGTGTGTACTGAACTGTTGTAGGGCTCTTTGTGTATGTTTTGTATTTGTGTAATTTTGTGAGCTGTCAGACATCTTCCATTGGGATTAATACAAGTACTACACTCCACTCTGTTCCTTAAAAAAAAAAGACTTTGACAGAAAATTAGGCCTAGGCTACTGGTAGGCTAATAAATAGGCCTAGGCCTATTAGGCCAGTGTTTCCCAAACTTTACCACGACGAGGCTCCCCATATACTGGTAGATTCCAGCCAAGGCCTCCCTGATATGAGCTGTGCCACACTATTTTTTTCTGTGCACGGGGTTTCAAGTTGGTGCATTCCAAAACCCATTCAAGTACTACAGAAACCATAATACAATTATTACAATTATTATTAACATTGTAAAGAGGAAAATGATTCCAATGTGATTGTTAAGCTTATTTTTGGCTAATAAGTCATTTCATTTATGGAATTATTGAGTTTATTTCGCAATGTTTTCCCTGCCAAACTGCTGCGGCACCCCTAGCATCCCCTCGCGGCCCCCCAGGGGTCCCCGGCCCCCAATTTAAAAAACACTGTTATAGACTATAATCACAGGTTTCTCAGTCAAACTTAACATTCATATGACTTTCCCTTTCCCTTCCCTGACTTAAATCCCCATCACTGTAATAAACAACAGCTGGTATCTGACTAAAACACAGCATGCAAGGCCGGAATTGTTCATTTTAAGCGTGTAGGCCTAGCGTCATTAGTGTCAGTTTGCCACTCCAGGCTTGAACACATGACCTACATGACAGTCAACGCACCAGTTCGGGCATGGGAGGCACAGCACGATACCCTGTGTTGGCAGTAATGCAATACAAAAGAAATTAATTAATGTTGTAAAGTAATGCATTATTTTTTGCAGAAACTAAGTAATGTAAGGCATTACAGAGAAAAAAAGCGGTAACTGGTTCTGGGATTGTTAGTGGGGTTGTCACCTAACCTGATTTACATCATCTGGGCTGCGTTCGGCTACGTCACGCGAGAGCATATCAGATGGCAAGAGTCAGGTAACGTGTAGCCTATGCTGAGCAAGATCTGGCGAAAGCAATGTTACTTTTTACATGCTTGTCTATGGAATTCATTCAGTGTTATTGATACTTCATGTTTGTATAATAACATTTCGCAGCAAAAACAGCCTATGTGTATGTAAAATAAATATGGTCCCTTTAAAAAACATATACAACCCCACCCAGCATTTGGCACCCCTTAATTTTATTTACAAAATGTGCAATATATCCAGAAATAAATGGAAATATATCCAACCATTCCAGTGTGGTTTTGGATGTGTGCTTTGGGGTTTTGTCTTGCTTGAATACACATGATGTTCTTAGATGGGGTTAAACATTTTGCTGTAAGTCATGATGCCTGTGATACCTGTCGTGTGACAACAAAGCAGTAACACAATATTATGGATTCGACACCACGCTTGATTTTTGGTAGGGTAGGGTAGGGTGTTCTACTGTTTAGTCTTTTATATACAGTACTTGCAGAGTATGGAAGTATACTGTTTTTGTGCTTTACCAGAAAGCTTTATATGGAAATAAGGGTCCACACACAACCCAGCTTTTTTAATGGCACCTGGTTTTATTTTTTTAATTTTTGTATCTTTGAAGCTATACAATTTGACAGGTACCAAGATGAAATGCTGTCCCAAGGGATTTAAGGGATTTAAAGTATTTTAACGCACCTGACCAGAGCCTTACGGATTACAAAAAGGAAATAGAATTGGTCATAACTTTTGATATGAAACATATAGAGACAAATGCTTGTGTCCACAGACAGCTCCTTTGAGATGTAACAGGTGGCTGTTTGAAACACAAATATCATTATTCATTGGCTAATTTGTATCCTATGGACAAAAACAATGTCAAATATCAAAGGTGCTCATGTGTGATTTTCCACATTTGAGTCAAATTAGCTTTCCACAGTGATCTTCAGTAAAGGGTGCCAACACCAGTGACACCGGAAGCTTTACCTTTTTCTATTTTCAGATTTTTTTTTTTTACTTTCGTGCTTTATTTATGATAGGACAGTCACAGCGGGACAGGAAACGAGTGGGGAGAGAGAGACAGGGAAGGACTGGCAAATGACCCAGGCCGGTGTCGTGCCAAAAAGCGATTCCCTGCCAGAAAACGAGTGACTTTACGTATTGCCACCCCTGTAACTGTGGACTACAGAGGGTCAGCTGCATCAAAGTCACTGTACATACACCTGGCACCCCCCACTATCATCCCATATTTTTTGGGGTGAATTTTGCCCTTTGCAATCCCGATTTACAAGGGGCAGTTGCATTCTGGCAACGCCTTGTAACTAAGCGGTTGCCAGAAAGTGACTGCCCCCCGTAAGTCAGGATTGCAATGGGTAATAATCACCAAACTTTCTGGAGTGACAGTGGTGCCAGGTGTATGTGCAGTGACTTTGATGCAGCTGACCCTCTGTAGTCAAGAGTTACAGGGGTGGCAATCCGTGAAGTTACTCGTTTTCTGGCAAGGAATCGCTTTCAAACCATCAACTCCTTCATACCACCGCCCATCTAGCCTAAACAATTGTTTTTGATCGGTTTCTATGAAATGAAGCTCCTTGTTTCATGTCAAATTATGTAGGCCTATGAAATTAATGGTTAGAATGTGTGAAACATTCCACATTTATCCATACTTTCTCACACGTAGGGTATGGGTCTAAATTGTCCTTTAGATTACGCCTGTGTCTACCCTACCCAATCTATAACCCAAATTGACTGGGAGACGCATCTGTGTGCTTTTACCTTTAATGCCAGCTGCCGCAACTAATGCATAGGCTTTTTTTACCATTAGCTGGCGGTGACCTTCATGCGGTTTTCAAGGATGGAGGCATTTTAAACGTATGTACATGCAAATTTTATGTTGTCCCATGCCTGAAATACACATGCTGACGTAAATGTGTGTTACCAACTAAATGTTTGGTAGTTGGTCTAAATACTGTAGCCTACACCAAAAAAGCACCCAAGTTCATTTGACTGTGCAATTCATCTCTCAGTTGGAGAGTGAAAAAAAACTCTGACGTTAGTGCCCATGGTTGACACATAGGCCTATAGTAAGTGACAGTAGCGATATTGAGGAAATTGATTCAGATTTGATAGGAAATGGGGATGCGATATCTGATGATCCCATAGATGGAGGTCAGTGGATTCAAGCAATGTTTGAAGATGAACAGGAAGACTTAGGCCCTACTTTTTTTAGTTTGTTGGCTCCTAAGACGAATGGGAAAGAGTAAACTTTCACCCTTGCGCAAAGATGCTCTACAAAAGGAAGCCTAAGCTATATAAATCTTTCTACGTGCTACAGAGACTAAAAAAAAGTAAGCATTGACAATTCTGTTCAATTTTTCTGAAAACCAATCATCATAAGTCTGTCAATGCTTGTATGAGTCATTAGTAGAGCAGACTCTACTCTCTGAGAAAGCTGAGGTCTTTCAATGTCTGCAACAGACTCCTGCAGATGTTCTACCAGTCTGCCATGGCCAGTGTGCTCTCCTATGCTGTGGCATGCTGGGGTGGCAGCATTAGGAAGAGAGATGCTGGACGGCTTGACAGGCTGGTGAGAAAAGTAGGGTCTGTTGTCGGCACAGAACTGGACGCCCTCACAACCACTGCTGACAAGAGGACACTTAGCAGATTGGACTCTATTTTGGACAACTACAAGCACCCCCTGTACCCAGTCTTCGACAACCAGAGAAGCCTGTTCAGCTACAGACTGCGCGCCATCTCCTGCAAGACAGACAGGCTGCGGAAGTCATTTGTACCCAGGTCCATCCAGCTATTCAACATTGCACAGAAGGACACACAAAGAGAGATTGTCATAGGGGACTGGACTGCATAACAAATCCCACTCCTGCCACTTTATTTACCTGGACTCTTAACCCTTTACCCTTTACCCTTCGACTCCTCTTCACTGGACAGTGCAGTCACTGGACAATGCACAGCTGCTTGTGTGTGTGTGTGTGTGTGTGTGTGTGTGTGTGTGTGTGTGTGTGTGTGTGTGTGTGTGTGTGTGTGTGTGTGTGTGTGTGTGTGTGTGTGTGTGTGTGTGTGTGTGTGTGTGTGTGTGTAGAGACACAGTTGGCGACTTGTGTAACCCCCTGGACTACTGATACTCCTGGACACTTTGTTTTTGGCCACCCAGCACAGGTGACACTATGTGCACTTTATTTTTGGTGTGTGTGTGTGTGTGTGTGTGTGTAGTGAGACAGGGGGGCGACTTGTGTTACACCCCCCCCATCTCATCTCTTTTTCCAAGGAATACAATGGACATTGTACTAGGCAGAGAGACTATGGACACTCCTGGACACTTTATGGCCACTTTGTCTTGGCTTCTATGTGCCACTCAGCTAAGGCACATGTGAACACTGTGGACACTTTACACTTTATCTTTGGTGTGTGTGTGTGTGTGTGTGTGTGTGTGAGAGAGAGAGAGAGAGAGAGAGAGAGAGAGAGAGAGAGAGAGAGAGATGCCTTGGCAAATATATGTAACAGTGAGCTATATATGATGATTATTTTATGTGTAATATGTGTGTTACGTCTTGTGGGCAATGTCTTCATTTATGTATGTGTGTATGCTACTTGACACCTTAATTTCCCCCTGGGATCAATAAACGATACTCTACTCTACTCTACTCTACTCTACTCTACTTAACTGAATGAAGATTTTCTTGACCAGGGGTTCCCAGTGACCCAGCCCAAGTACACGTAGCCAGCATCGTCCACTGTTCCCTTCCATACCATAGACTGTATTATGGTTGAGTAGGCCTACACATTTTAACTGCTGTTAACTACAAGCATTTCATAACTCATTTTTTTATTTTAAAAAGCATGGATGAAATGCAAACATCCACATGAAGAACTGCTTTTGTTTGGAATGGAGAACACGCAAAAAAGATGGCAAAACAGCAACTAATCAAAATCTTTACATTTTCTGTATTTTTTAATAAAAACAAAAACACAATAAATCATTTAACATTCTTTCCCAGTTTCCCCTCTCCTCCTTTTGGTCCTTCCAAGAAAAAAAAACGTTAAAAAAAAAAAAACTGTGAGTGTGCATGTGTGTGTTAGTCAGAAGACAGGTGTGTCTGGAAAATGTAATATCATTTCGCCACAATTTTTTCATGATTGTCTAGAATACACAAAACACTTTTGTGAAGTTGAAGAGCTGCAGCTCAGTTACAGGTAAAAATTGACAAAATCACAACTGCTCTACAGAGGCTGGTTCAGTAGTAAACATGGTCAAGTTAACCTCGAGGTAGTGGCAAATCATCTAATAGAGGAGCCTGGAGTGAAGTGGAGTCCTGATTTTCTGAACTAAATGACATCTGGAGGTTTAGTACTTCCTGTAGGTTTAGTACTTCCTGTAGGTTAACTTAGCCAGGTTTATCACTTCACCATGTTCCTCCTGGAATATCAGCCACCCAAGTTTGTTGCTGATAACAATACTTACTGAAGTTCTACTAAGCCACTCTTTACAGATGCTGTTCACGTGATAACCTCATATGGGCCTCATACATCACTTGAGGCTGTTTGCACGAGAAGCTTTGCTTTAAAACGACTCCAAACAGAGCAACGACAACAAGAGTGGTTTAAAGCGCACATTCACAATGCAGCGACAATCCAGGAATATTGCGTTGAATGAAGCCCAATAGTACTGTGTACATGCCTGCCTAGTTTGGGTTCTTAACGGTCACAGATCTGGTCTAATTATCGTAAACATTCACTTTGAGAGCGGGAAGGAAAATGTATTAAAAAAAATAAGAGATAGACACACTCATAACAATCACAATCACAATCACTTGATGACTGCAAGCAGATTGAGTGTATCATATCGGGGCAAAAAAAAAAAGAATCCGACTGGTTCAAGTCAAATAAAACAAATGATAATGTACAAAATACAACCAACGAAAATTAACATTTAAAAGTAGAAACTGCAAAAACTACAGATGACAAGACTGATTCATTCCACATGTCTATTTCTATTCCACAAGGAAGTCATTTGTCAAAGTAAATCTCAGGTTGTGAAAAAGAAGAAAAAAAGTGTTATCGCAAGGACCAATGTTGTGACAGCAATGGAATGAAAATTGATGTTAAATACAGTTGAAAATCCGACATTACCACATGGTAAACTTTCAGAATCATTTCTCTGGTGAAACCCCTCCATCTCTCTTTCTCTCTCTCTCTCTACCACACCTCCACATTATTACACAGCTTCCCTCTTGGCTTCGTCCAGCATCCACATCATAGAATAACCATTTTTTTCCCCAGCCACCTGTCAGCTATCAAAACTCGGTAGCACACTCCAAAAAACGTAACAGTGTTTTATGCATGATTCTTTCCCCCGTCTTGATCCTGAAATTTCTCCACAGATTACAGTCTTTTTGTCCTCCTTCCTTCTCTCCCTCTCTCTGTCTCTTTCATTTACTCTCTCCACATCGTCTCTCACTCAGTCCCTTGTCAAACATATGGAACGTCCCACGTCGCCCCCTCTTGGTTTCACTCGTACTCTGCGATGAGCACCATCATGCCCACTCCAAAGAGCAGCGCCAGGATCTCCATCAGCGATTGGCCGAGGCTGGAGCGGCCCACCAGCAGCTCGGGCAGCACGGTCACCGTGGCGATATAGACGAAGCCGCCGGCGGTGAAGGGGAGGATCCAAGCGGTGGCGGCCGCGCCCACGCCCTCTGCCAATAGGGAACAAGACGTGCCGGCCAGCGCCCCCACCGCCGTCAGCAGCTGCAGACACATGGCCTGGTGGGAAGAGCACAAAGAGGTCATTAGTAGCAGTGGCATCACTATTATTATTATCACCAGCAGGAAAGATGACAAAGGAGCCTTTCTGATGGCTTTGTCCTGGGCCCAGCCAAAGCTGTCAGCGGCCCTGATTATCAGTAATAGCATTTAGGCATCATGTCTGACCATTTCACTGCAAACTCAGCAGCCGCCAAACTTTTTCTGCTGCCTGGGACCCCCTATTGGACCTAAGAATAAAGTCCATTAATATAGCAAATTCAAATTTGAAATTCACTGGCAAAGTAAATATATTTGGTAACCCCCAATAGGACTGACATGACATTGTCATAACAATGACATAACACTTGTCATGAACATTCAGGAAAGTGAATGACTGCAGTCATTAATAGGCATGTGGTAAATTATGTTACTTTTTACTGTGAATCTGGAGACATGTTACCAGTGGACTAAAAAGGCGGGTGCTGTCCCAAGCTAATGGTCATCATGGCTAATGCCAAATTGTCATGACACCTGCATGTTTTCATGCAAAGTCCCCTCTGTCCATGACACTCTTGCAGTACCTCCACTACCCTCCAAGGAGGTCCCTATGCATCAGATAAACAAGCACCTTCTTCTTGGTACAGTAGAACTGGACGAGGATCCATGAAACGGATAAAGTTCAAATCTCCTGACCATTAAAATGTCCAAGTTTACTTATCTTCCTAGCAGTGCTTGACAACTTTTTCGCTTACCAGCCATTTTGGCTAGTGGTTTTCCTGACTCACTAGCCATTGGGCCTTTTCACTAGCCATAATTTTCTTAACCATCATAGCAGCTTTAAAGAATTATATAATAGGCTGTAATAATGTGATGTAGGCTAATATAATATAATATAATATAATATAATATAATATAATATAATATAGGCCTAATATAATATAGGGCTTAATAATTAGCCTATAATTGTTAGGCCTATTAACTGGTCCATGCATGCATGCTATGGAAAGAACAGATTTACTGATCTGAGGAATGGCATAGGCTATATTGACCATGCAGAAACACCAAGCACAGTGTTGTGGAAGGGCACAAATGTAAGCTACACGAGAGCAAAATATTTGCGCCTTTGATCTGAAAGGCACTTTCTTCATATCATATAGCCTAGGCCAATCTGTGGAGGTTGCCGTCCAAATTGATGCGCAAAGTAGATAGCAAAAGTCATTGCCAAGTTCGCCTCTCCTCGGTCATGGATGTGGAATAACACCTCTTCTGGAATATTTTCTTAGTGTCCACTAAAAAGCGCACACAGATGCGGTAACTAGGCCTACGATGTCCTTTCATTTCGTTTAATATTGAGTTGTTTAAATAAACGGACGCAAGGCGAAACGGGCAAGGGACGTGCTTAATGCAGTCTGGAAGGCTGCAATAGGCTACTGCTCGTTGTTTAAGCCCGGTTTGACAGTCGGGAACAACAGCACAAGAAACATGGAGGAATATTAAGGTATGAAGACATACAGGCAAATCAGAAAATAATTTAAACCGAACATTATTAATGCCGCATGTGTCCTTGTCTTATCACTGCGCTTATAGTCTCGAGACTTTCACAAGACAGGCTGGCGTGTTTTCCTCTCGCCTTGGTCATTTTAATGTACACTACTACTAAGTATTGAACTAATGACAGATCGCAAAACACGTCAGTTGAGATGAACTTGGCTACTTTATTTTCACGACAAGGTTTTCAGTGACATTTCCAAACGCACGCTGATATGCCGGTAGCTCGTTGCCACTCCTCTTCGCAAGACTAGTCGCTCTATCAGATTCTTGGCATGCGTGACACACAGGTGACACGTGACACAGGTGCTTCATGGGTATTGTAGGCTCGCGAAAGCGCATTGTATTGCTTTTGTAGCAAAGACGGTCCGAGGAAAAAAACTACAAAATGCGGTGCCTCATCATTCAGAATAGTAACGGACCCGCCAGAATGGCTAGTGAACCTTCGGTATCTACTAGCCAACGCCGATATTCACCCGCATTTGGCTACCTGGCGTGTGTTAGTGTTAAGCCCTGCTTCCTAGTATAAGCTGCTTCTCAGCTCTTCAGAGAAGCAGAGCTTTCTTAAATAAAACACATCTTTGCGCTGGCTAGACATATCTTATAGGTATGCTGTACCTTTCTCTTGGTGCAGCCGGACTGGACGAGGATGGCAAAGTCTCCGATCTCGTGAGGCACCTCGTGCAGCAGGATGGTGATGGTGGTTACCATGCCGACGGCAGGCCCAACCAGGAAGGAGGCGCCGATAGCCAGACCGTCTGTGAAGTTGTGCGTGAAGTCGGCCGCCAGGTTCAAGTAGCCCGACACCTTAATGTCTGCAGGTAGAGAAAAGACGAAGACAAAGCCCATACCAAAGTAGTTAATATTATAGAAAGGAAAATATTTTCAAAACAACAAAATAATCAATGAGGAAATTTTAAAAAGAACACAATCACAGGTTCAAGTAGCCGGATACCTTAATGTCTGCAGAGACAGAAAAGACGAATGCAAAAACCCATCCTGAGTTACGGTATAACACATGGAAATGTCATTACCAATGTGAATACGAAAATACTCAAATGTACATGACATTTGGAAAAACAACACTAACCGCATAGGCACCATACCACACAGATATACCGTAACTCCTGGACAATAAACCGCAGCTGTACCCTAAATTAAGTAGAAATTCTGTAGTGTCCACATTATAACATGGGATATTTATAAAAACATTCCAACAACTTCCATCACTTTGTACTTGTCACATATATACCTTAGCCGCATCGTGGTGTAATCTGCAGGGTTCAAAGCATATGACAAAAGTAGAAGCTTATAGGCCAGAAATTAGGGTAATATGTATACATGAAACACACCTGTTCCCTTCTCCTCTGTCTTGGCTTCCTTCTTCTCTTCCTCCTCCTCTTCTGCATCACTGTCCTTTGCTTTGGCAGCACCTGCAAACACCAGATTATGTGGATCTCAGTAGGGGGCGCAATACTATCATGGCCAACAGTACAACATGGAAAAATGTGAGGTCAATAAGGAAGTTTGAGAAATTAATTACTTGGTGGTCAATTGACAATTGACGTCAGGTGCTCCACTATATGATACAGTGTTGGCATTAATATACATTGATAGTATGACAAAAGCATTATTCGTTTCTTTGTTAGGAATATTGACAATGTTGCCCCCATATTCTCATTATTTAGTGATCCATCCATCGATCTATAGTATTCATCCGTGCTCTCCTACCATGGGAGTGTCCGTGTCCGTGTGAGTGAGAGTGTCCTCCCTTCAGCAGGCGGACAAACTTCTCCACCACCAGGAAGGCAACGATTCCCCCCAGCGTCCACAGGCCCACAGACATCATATGGGCATGGTTAGCACCTGGGGAGGGAGAGAGAGAGAGAGAGAGAGAGAGAGAGAGAGAGAAATATTGTATAAACAAACATACAAATATGTATGGACATCATAGACAACTGTATCACTGCCTCACTTTGCAATGCTTCAACCACACACCCTCCACATATCTGCCATGCAAACCATCTGTTGACATCCTGTACAGTTATCTGTTTAATATCCTGCCTCCATCTATATGGCCATTGAACAGTGCATTGTGCTTTCTGTTTTATAACTGTGTAAGTAAAAGTCAACATCTGCTGCCCTCCATCTGGATGCCACAGGGTGCTGATACAGCAGACATTTGTGTGATCTACTCTACTGTACAGTAATAGACTGTGCTGTACAAGACCATCTACAGCAGCTAGTAGAGTCAATACTCAAATTCTAGACTGTGTCTTGGAATTATTCCTTGAATGT
Organism: Engraulis encrasicolus; assembly: GCF_034702125.1. Taxonomy (NCBI): domain Eukaryota; kingdom Metazoa; phylum Chordata; class Actinopteri; order Clupeiformes; family Engraulidae; genus Engraulis; species Engraulis encrasicolus. Next base: position 5,337,333 of record NC_085876.1, read on the forward strand.
ATTTCTTTCATTTGAATGACAAAATAGATTCAAGAAAAGACTGAGTGTGTTTTTTTCACACTAACTTCGACTTATTTTGTTGAGCACCGGTGGTGCACAAAGAGTCCATCCAAGTGAAAATGGCTGAAGATGACACACACCCTGTGCTAGCTGTGGTGGCGCTATTGGAGTGTACCGTGAGAGTGGCCGTGGTCATTTGACTCTGCCTTGGCGTGTGAGTGGCCGTGTCCTTCATCGCCATGGTGAGAGTGGGGTTCTATCGGGAAAACACAGAATTGTCAAGTTACTTTACAAAACACATGATGACTAATTTGCCTCAGTATTCACTTGCGCACGCACACATATTTCGTAAACATCAAACTAAAACGGTGCAAGAGAAGCGAAAACAAACAATGCTTAAAAGACAGTTTGCTCAAAATACAGCCAACACAGCTGTAAGTGATTTGGGGTTTCATGGATGAAGCTTTAGCGTTAAAATTGGCGTTAAGACCACACAGCAAACACAATTAAGCATTTACATTTATGAGGCAAGTCAAACTCAACGTGCAACTCTGCACTAAACAGATGCGAAGTGGCAATAGAGGGCAGATTTTGTTTTCTGCATGCCACCTGCAGCTAAAAATACAGCCAGTGCTTACCACACTGCCGACAGCAGTCTGCTGCATTGTTTCCAATGGAAATCTACTGTGGAACAGCAGTGCACAGCGGCCACCAAGGCCGCAACAGGGTACCTTATCAGTTTCCACTTGATAACACGCATATCAAACCTTACTCTGGCGGGAAGCAAGCGGCCCACTAAGGCAGCCATGGCTTCATGGGAGTTGGGATCAGAATATTGCATGATCAAATCCCGAAACAGCAGAACAATGGGGGTGGCGTTCTATACACATCCATTTTCTGGCCGTTTTCTTGCCTTTATGGAACGTACTGGAAACTTCCTCCGCCATTGTGACACAGCACTCCACAGTACACAGTGCTTACTGCACACATCGAAATTGCATTCATGCCCCACCCGTGCAAGGGGGCAGCCCGAACAGCCCCCCAAGGGAGGGGTGGTTCAATGCTCAGGATATCTCTGTCATGAGGGAGAGCACTGGTAATTACTCCCTCCACCAACCTGGCAGGCCGCGAGTCAAACCGTCAACCTTTGGGCTACAAGTCTGATGCGCTAACCGCTTACCCATGACTGACCCAGCGCATGGGGGATGAGGTGGAGGAAGGCGTCTCCCAGCAGTCCCAGGAGGCAAAACTGAGCAGCAATACTATGTAATGTAGTGCACTAACACAGGGTGGGTAAGTGGAATCTAAAGTACTATACTAACACAGGGTGAGTAAACTGAATGTACGTAAGTAATGTAATTTGATGTAGTATAAGGCACTAATCCAGGTTGAGTAAGTGTAATGAAATATATAGGGATGCACGATGTCAAAAATTTCGGCCGATACCGATATCCGATTATGATATTGCGGTTTTGGCCGATGACCGATATTAACCGATACCGATGTTTTTCTTTCTTTTTTAAAAAAAAGAGATGACAATGATGCAAACAAACAGAATTTTTGAATGTCGTCTTATTTCCAAAAACACTTTTTAACTCCCTGTGATGATTAGATAAAAAATAGAGACAAAATAGAAGACAAACAGTGAAAGTCATCGTCAAGTCCATTCTTTTAGAACCGTAACATACAAAAAAAAACATCGGCATTAACATCGGCCCAGTTTTACCCATCAGACCGATGTCCGATGTGTTGAATATTGGCCGATATCGACCGATACCGATACATCTGGCCGATACATCGTGCATCCCTAGAAATATACTATACTGACACATGACACGGTGAGTAAATTTAATGTAATATTCTATTGTAAAAGGCACTACTCCAGGTTGAGTAACTGTTATTATGCAATGTAATGTGCTGTGCTGTGCTGACCCAGTGCGTGGGGGATGAGGTGGAGGAAGGCGTCTCCCAGCAGGCCTCCAGAGGCGAAGCTGAGCAGCACCTTCAGCAGGTTCTGGTGCTGATCCGTGTTGGACTGGACCGGGATGAGGAAGAGGATGAGGAAGGGGGCCGCACTGATCAGCAGAGTGGCGCCGATCGCCTGGATAACAGAGGGAGGAGGAGGGTACAAAGAAACAACACAAAGACTTAATCAGAGGCAATCACACAGGCAACCGCTTTTGTTTCCCTGAAGGCTTGATTATCGTTTGATTGTTCTTTTTTTTTCAATGTGACCAAGCCATTATAAACAACAGCTTTTCAATGTTTTCTGAATGCCTTTGAGTACCTTTCATTCTGTCATCTAAACTGAACTATCCAAAGCACCTTGAGCAAACAACTTTCCAGGAAGTCCAGGAGGCACTTCTACACAAACATTTTGGGGATTTCCTGAAGTCTGGTTCTAGCCAAGAATGGGTCTGTTTTGGGCATACAGAGGTGCAACTGGCAACTGGTACACACAAAACAGGCTTGAACAACTGATTCCAGATAGTTTATTGCGTTCTCTTTTCTCCCTCTCGCATTCTCTCCTTCTCCCTCACTCATGATAAATTAGAGAAGGAAAAAAAGAAAAGCATGTCTCTGTTTTGTCACTGGTGCAACCACAAGAATACTGTGGGTTTTGCACTTCACTTTGTGTGGTGTCAGACCCTTGCAATCACTTTCTAAAAATAAAACTGTGGAATTCAGAGAAATCTGTGGCCACTTCCAACAAGGTTGCTCATTGCATCACACCACAGTGTGCAAAGCAGGCAGGACATTCTGTCTCCAGAATGACTCACTGGTCTAAGTTAAGAAATCAATGAATGAAGGGCAAGTGTTTGCAGTACTGCTGGATAACACAGCTCTATGAAAGTTTCACTTTCCCTAAAAGATCCAACTGCTAGAGACTACAGAAATCACATGGGTTGCTGGACAGTAACACCAGCCTCACAGAAAATAGTGACTACAGAAATTTGTAAGCTTACTAAGAGAGGAAGTCCTGAAAAGGCTGATAAGCTAAGTTACCATTATTTTTCAGCTTACTCAGAGAAGATGTACCTAAACTGGTGCCCGTTACTATTACATTTCCACCAGCAGGATATCCTGATAGTAGTGCCATCCTACTCAGGGAGGATGTCTTAGGAGGCTGGTAAGTTAATCCTTCCTTGAGTAAACAGATATCTGTTTACATGAGGATAACCAACGAGATAGGATGAGGATGAGAAAAGACGTGTAGCACTTGTTAACGCACACAGGTGTACATCAGTCACAGCAGTACCAGGATCTGCACTCACTTTAACGGCTTACTGACTTAACACTTTCACTTCCTTCACAGAGGAAGTCTCACATTACATTGCTTATCCAGAGTGACTTACAAATGAAACCAACCGACCAGTCATTTCACTTGGGTGGGCCAGGGATGTACAGTATGGGGTTGAAGAATCCATCGTAGATGAACAACAAGTGGCACTTTTTTGCCCAACTAACAAGCCTCCCCTGTTTGGAAGAACCCCAGCAGCTCAATAATAAGATAAGGGTAAACCATTCTGATGCCAGAATGCATATCTTCACACAGGCATGCATCCACACACACACACACACACACACACACACACACACACCATGTAAGGAAGCCCTTGGAGGCAGGCCGTCACCCCGCAATCACTGATCATCAAAGAGACAAGATAATAGTAGTAAGAGGAGAGCCACAGGCATTATTCATGGTATGGACTGTAAGGACAAAGACGGACATGCCCACTCCAAAGCAATTTGTAAATCAGCTCAATGGTCCCACAACTCAAGATATGTTTGGTATTTGCGCATTTAATAGATTAACAAATTGCATCACCCAGTGCTTCTTAAGAAAACGAGCCCCCCCAGGCTCTTCTATTAGATGATTTACTTCTTAACGTAACCTGGTTTACTCCTGAACCAGTTTTGTAGTACAGGCCCCTGAAAAGATAACCTTAAGATTGTGTATTGTTGATGTAATTTCTATAGTTGTTTCAGTAAAACTGTATGAGGGGTCTGAGTTATTTCACCTAGCTGACTAGCTAATGTTCTGTGGAAATGACTGAGCTGTACCTGCATCCAGAGCTCCACCAGGTCACGCTTCTCTGCCGCACCCTCCTGTTTGGCTGGCTCTGAAGCGTGGCCGTGCGAATGTCCGTGGTGATCGTGAGAGTGTCCGTGGTGATCGTGAGAGTGTCCGTGGTGGTCGTGAGAGTGTCCGTGGTGGTCGTGAGAGTGTCCGTGGTGGTCCTCAGCCTCCTCGTGGTCATCATGTGCGTCGTGGTGGTGATCATGGCCCTCCTCCTCCACCTCCACCTCCTCCTGGTCCTCCTGTGTGCCGGCATCATCATGGTCCTCCTCCGGCTCATCCTGTTGTGCGTCCTCATGGACCTCTTCTACAAGCTCATCTTGGTGGAGGTCAAGGTCCTCCTCCTCAAGCGGCTCCTCATGGAGATCTTGGACCTCCTCGAGGTGTTCCAGGGCCTCCTCAAACTCATCGTGTGCATGTCCGTGGTGATCGTGTGCATGTCCGTGGTGATCGTGTGCATGGCCATGCCCATGGTGATGATGGTGGATCTCCTCCTCTGCAGTAGGAAGGTTGGCCTCTGCGCTCCACTTGCTGGCGCCGTGGAACATCCTTTGCCCTTCGTGAGAGTGCCCGTGCCCATGATCATGATGGTGTCCGTGGCCATGTCCATGTCCATGATGATGATGCCCGTGGCCATGTCCGTGATCATGGTCACCATGAGAGTGGGAATGTGCCCCGGTTTGTAGAGTCTGCGAAAGTACCAGAGCCACTGCCAACAGCACCATTGGTGCCAAGGAGCATCGGGGATGCCCTGCCATTCTGCCTGGCAAAAGAAAGACAGAAGTTTTAAGGCGTAATTTGCAAAATATTAATTGCAATGGGGAAAGGTTTAGTAAGCTTAATGGGCTACTTCATCACTCCCTGAAATGTATAACGGATATAACATTAAAAATCAATGTCATTATGTGACATTACTTTTTCTAGTTGGCTATATGTTGTTTTTCGTACTTGCATAGTGAATTTACGCCAGCCAAACACCGACAGCACAGTACTTTAGTATGCATGTCTATGCCAGCTGTTTTCTGTAGAACTACAGGATAACTTCAACCAAATAAACAAGCTTAGGATGGGCAAGAGCAACGGCGAAAGTTCAAATGACTAAGACGCGGCATTAACAACAACGAAAACACAGTAAGTAGTTCAAAAGAGTACCGGTAAGTGGGATTACCTGCAGGGTACAGTACAATACAAAGAGCAAACAAAGATCTTCGTAGCTGTTAGAGCTAACTTGCTAGCCGCTAGATAAGTTGCTAACATGCAGCATTTAGGTGGAATGCACAGCAATGCATCGGGTGATATTCTTCCAATAAGGAAAATACTCTAGTCTACTTACAAGTCTGCTGACCCGTTGATACCCGTTATAGTGATGATGAAAACTCTGTCCTGGTTCTGTCTACCTGTACGTGGTGTTCATTGAATGCAACAACACTTTCAAAGACGTGGCATATCATCAACTGAGTGTAGTCTCGCGTGAAGAGCAAAGCCATCCCATACAACGCACTTGTGCCGGGGAGATCTCGCGGGGTTATGACATTTGAAAACGGAAAGATGTGAGGAGAAGAGAAGAGAACCACTGGAACCACTTATCACGAAATCTCAGCAAAATTGTGTAAGCTCGTTTTTCTCTGGTTAAAAAACACCCCAACCACAATGATCATCTGTAGCCATGTTTAAACGGCCTTACAATGGTAGTAGGCCATTTGCTGCCTCAATGTTGATAACTTTCATTTTGTTGCAAATTAGTGTGTTTTGTAGCAATTTTATTTTGGTTATGTTCAGGTTTTACTTGACATGCGAGTGTTGATGATTGATGTAATGTTCATTCAAATACTTTTTTTAGGCCTATGCAGAGATGAGCGCCTGATGTTATGCCCTCAGGCAGCCAGATGAGGGAAGTGTTGAGCTATAAATTCACATCCCCATGCACAGAAAGATTTGTTTAGGAGACATCCCTATTTGCTGCTTCAATGTTGATAACTTTCATTTTGTTGCAAATTAGTGTGTTTTGTAGCAAATTTGTTATTTTTGGTTATGCTCAAGTTTCACTGGACATGCGAGTTTTGATGATGATTGATGTACTGTTCATTCAAACACTTACTGTAGTTAGGCAGATTAGAGTGTATTATTTAAGAAAAGATGTATTTAAGGGTGTATTAGGCCTATTTAAGAAAAGTACGTTATCCAGCTCAAAATCCAAGATGGCCGCCATTTTTCAAGATGGCCGCCAAATTCAATGTAATAGAAGTGTCTTTCAAGGTAGAATTTCGTAGAATAGACATGTTCCAATTACCACAGCTTCAAAGTTTATATGTAATGTCTAGAAATACCCAATGGGGTCAACTGTATTCTAATATGGCTGAGTTTTCAAGATGGCGGATATTGAGTCATTCAAAAAGTATGTTTTCGAATGTTTTCTGGCCATAGACATTCTTCTAGATCATAAAGTGGGTGATAAAAGTTATTTTTTCCCCCCAAAGGATGTCTATGAAAAGTTTGTTATCTGGCTTCAAATCCAAGATGGCTGCCAGGTTTTTAAGAAGGCCACCAAATTAAATAAAACAAGAAAATGAAAGTATTTCCAAGGTAGAATTTCAATTAATAGAAACATTTTCATGTCCAAAGTTTCAAATTATGCTGTGTCAAAATATTCAATGGTACAATCTTCCAATATGGCTGATTGCCTTCAAGATAGTAGATCTTACATCAAAATCAAATCCCCAAACCGTAGAGCGAATTTCACTGAAATGTCAGCAAAATTTTGCTCTGTAGGTAACGGGCCGTTATGTGATTTAAAATGAGTATTTTCAATGGGGTTTTTTTGGCCTCAGATATTCTGTATCAAGAAAAATCCAGTCACACACTGAACCAGTAAATTAAGTGAGTAATCTAAACTATGTGTATTTTGCAATATTTTATATGAGTGATGTCGTAGCACGACCAGGGCACACTGGTGACATTACTGCTGTAAGACTCAGCATGGGGTTCAGTGTTGGCTTGTAGTGTACTAGCTGTAGTTGAAAACTTCACTAAACATTGTGTATTTACTGTAGATGATGGTACACTCAAGTTTCCCAAATGCTATCTAACAAGCCCTTGTGACAAAAGGAGAGCAGGCCCTTTCAAACAAACACATCAGCACTGAAGGCTTGTGTCCATGAAGAAGCTGACACAAGGATCTTCACACATGCTCTCCATGCAGCCAAGCAACAGATAAAATCTTTGTTGATTATGGCATGTGACACAGATATTGTTGTTGTTGCCATCAGTGTGTTTACGATTCTTCAGGATGCAGGCCTGGAAATGGTTTGGGTAGAATTTGGTCGGGGTCGATCCCTTAGGTGGTTGCCAATTCATGATATGGTGCAAAATCCTGATTTCACTGGTTATATTGGTTGTGATGTTGTGTCAGCTTTTTGCGGGAAAGGCAAGAAATCGACATGGCAAGCATGGGAGGTGTGCCCTGAAGTGAGTCCGGTTTTCAATAGCTCAGTCAGTACCAACCTACCATACTGAAGACCTCAATATCCTTGAGAGGTTTGTTGTCATCATGTATGACAAGCACAGCGCTAGAGCCAAGGTTGATGAGGCAAAACTGAAATTATTTGCTCGGAAGCAAAGGTCTTATGATTCTATTCCACCAACAAATGCATCTCTGGTACAGCATATAAAACGGTCTGCATTCCAAGCCGCCTACATATGGGGCCAGGCAACTATATGCAAAATGCAGACTGAGGACCCTGCCAACTGGGGATAGCATAAAGATGGTGAGGTCTGGAGAGTGTTCTGATCCACTATTCCACCCATCGCTCAAGCCTGTCAGCAGTTGACTACAAGACAGCAAGACAGAATGCAGAGGATTATGCAAAAGTTTTCGCTTCAGCCTGAAGTCCACCCAGATATGCACTTGGAGATGTGAGAACTAAAGAGTAACAAAAGCACTAAAATAGTGGTCAGTCAACAACAAACCGTTTACTGACTCAAACATTTCCTTTTTTCACGTGACCCAGAACATCTTTTGGCAACACCCGAGATGAAGAGAACAACTTTTCCCTCCCCATGTTCACTATGTTGTAGTTATAGTAGGAAGTAGAATGTCAATGAAATTTTAGACTCTGTGCAAAGCAGTAACAATGTTGTAGCAAAGTTTTTAAAGGGACAGTCCACCCTGATTTTCACACATTTGCAGTATTTCCCAGCATTATTCATGAATGTGCATATCATTTTCGTCTATGTGTTTCCATTGCCTAGTTTAACTCTATAGCCAAATTAAGCGTAGCAATGCAAGTCTATGGGGGCAAACAAAACATCATCAAATGTACTTATAAAGTACTTTACAATCAATGTAAAATTCACCAGAGTACAAAACAGCTATTTAATCCTGTCCTGTGATCATTTGTGGCTTGATGCTAAAGCCTCCATTCACTTCCAGTGATTATGCTAAGCTATGCTAATAATTCTGATCCAATAAATCTAAGTACTGAAAAAACTGAGAAGAAAATGAAATGCACATAATACTGCAAATATGTGAAAATCAAAAAAGGGTGGACTGTTCCTTTAAACTAACAGTGAGTGCACTACATTTCCATTTTTATAATAATACTACTTGATAATCTTACTTTTTTGAATGCAGAATTGGACTGTCCATGTCCCAAAACATCTAATTTGATTTTGATTTAATCAAAACAGGACTCTTTTGTCACAATATAGCCCAAACAATGATCGAGAATACGTCAAATGGCAGCCATCTTGGAAAATGGCGGCCATCTTGTTTTTTTACTTGGATAACGTACTTTTATGTTAAAGTAGGTTCTAGAGCACTAGTGTGCCAAATATGGTGCTTGTATGACCAACTGAAATATTCTCTCACTAATCTGCCTAACTACTGGGCCTATGCAGAGATGAGCGCCTGAGGGCCAAAACATACCAAGGCGGAACGGAACGGTCGCAGGACGGACGCGGTCTTTCTGCTTAGTTTTGGCCGGCGTGCTTTTCTCTGCCTTGCACACTGACAGCGTCGGCGTGCGCGGCCAGTCCTGTTCAAAACCCTCCCCACAGCTAAAGCTAGCATGCTACTTTGCCATTCATTTGAATGAGACACCGCCGGTCGCCGGCGTGAAAAATACGCTCGAGTTCTATTTTCCAAATGCAGCGCGGAGCCGGCTCCCGCGCCGCTGACGCTCGACTACCGCCGGTTGGTGTGTAAGGACAGATAGGTTTCAATGTATTTTCACCGACGCCGGTAAAAAACGCGGCCGTTCCGCGACGCTTTACCGCCTTGGTGTGTAAGACCCCTGATGTTATGCCCTCAGGCAGCCAGATGAGGGAAGTGACTGGGATGTGGAGTGGATTTTACCATTTTTAAAAAATCCTATTTTGGGAAGAGTTAGTAAACAAACTGTGCATTCCAAGACGATTGTATCCAACACACTTTTTTCAAAGTAGAAATTTAGTAGGGCCTATCTCCAGTGATGAACTTGGATGCAGACTTTGACTGTTCTTTTGTCCATCGTCAACAGCAGCATGCGTCCCTATTGAGTGAGATGTCGATGACATGCCATCCAATGGCAATCGTTAAAAGACAGATGTTTACAGTGAATACTATGGAGACATGGGTATTAAAGTAGTTTCACTTCCATCGCATGGAAGAAAGGGGGTTGACATGCATGGGGGAATATATGGAGAAGCGACAGATATACCATAGACAACTGTATCAGTCAATTGTGATGGAGAACTTCATTACATACTGCAGACCATGAATTGCTATCAGTTTATATCATGAAATTAAGTGATGGAGGTGTCACTTTGTCAAAAACAGTTACCCTATGCTTACATGGCTCTTGCCCGACCTGTAGTTCCGCGCAGCTTCGTGAGCTCATGTATGCTGAGACCCACCAGTGGCCTCCAGACTTACACACACAGAGGTGTGGTAGGAACCAGGCTAACCCTATGCTATTGCCATCCAAAATAAAAACCATGTTACACCACATTAATTGGATGGGGATGACCACCCCAACCCCAACCTATCTCTGGAGAGCCATGTATTGCCCATGGAGCGCATCTTATTCGCCCCCCAACATAATTGTAATGTTATGTGGTTTCACATGAAATATGACATGTTTCATAAAGAAATGTTAGAAATGACATTAGCAATACAATGAAGTAGGTGTGGGCGATATGGTAAAAATGTTGTATCACGATATTTTAACATGAAATCACGATTTGATTTTTTATCACGATCTTCCATCCAAAATATAAAAACAACAAAAAACAACTTTCATATACTTGCAATTTGTAATTTGCAGTCAATAAAATGTTAACACACTGATGATACTCTCATAAAGTGTACAATTGGAATACAATAATGTAAAGAATAAAGTGAAGACAACAACACAAGTGAGAAAACGTCACTCTGATACTGATAATAAGCATCCTCACTGCAAGACGATCTATACGATTTCTCCACTTTGGCAGATTGGAGACGATATTTTACTCAATATCGCGATTCACGATATAATATTGTCATATCGCCCACCCCTACAATTAAGTTATATTTTCAGGGGACTTAGTGAAGGTGGGGTGTCTTTGTAAAGGTGGTGGCCTTCATTATTGACCCATAAAGGGCAGGGGGAAGTCCTGGTCTGTGTTCATAGTACAGCCCTAGGAGGACTTTATAAAATTTGAAGTGGCCCCTCAAATAAAAAAGGTTCCCCACCCCTGCTCTAGACCATAGAATAATAAGACCTATATGCCTACTGTAGTATAAAAATGTATAAGACACCTTTTGCATGTTTTCATTCACATCGCATACTTTTGATGTAATGCAATGGATGGGCGTGATTTTAGGGGGGGGGGGGGTGATGGGGACATGTCCATACCACTTTTCAGATAAACCCAGCTTGTCCCCACCTCTCTTTCACAAATATAATGCAAAAACAGCATATCCGGACAACTTGCCATTGAAATGTCCCCACCACTTTTCGAGCCAAACCTACACCTTTGCAATGGACGATGAGAAAGCAATCAAACCCAAGCATTAGAGATGCAGTATACACAAGGTCAAAGTTGGACATGTGTCCTTGTGATATAGTGTTAAAGGGAGCTCTTCTTTAGCATGGTCACATCTTCTATAAAGTGGTATGGCTTTTACATACATTTGGTGAACTAAAAAAATTGTCTTTTGTAAAGAGACGGCCTTGGGTTTTTAGCCTGGTAAAGTAGATGAACCCACAGCTGTAAAAACGTGGTTTAGTTAAGTTAAGTGAAAGCTGAAACTCTCATTGTCATTGTGACAGCACTCCACAGTACACAATGTACACTGCACACAACAAAGTTGCATTTATGCCTCACCCGTGCAAGGGGGCAGCCCCGAACAGTGCCCCAAGGTAGCAGTGTGGCAGGATGCTACCATGCTCAGGGTACCTCAGTCATGGAGGAGGATGGGGGAGAGCACTCCCCCCCCACCAACCTGTGGGGTCAGGAGTCAAACTGGCAACCTTTGGGCTACAGGTCTGATGCCCTAACCGCTTACCCACGATTGCCCTAGTACCACACCATCAAAGATAATCCAAAAGGATGCAAAACCATCCATCACAGTGCTCTGTCACAACGTTTTTTTTATGTTTGATTCTGAGTAGTAAGTCGTTAGGTCTTAGCACGGTGACTGCACTGGTCCATGGTCATTATGCGCAGTTTATAACTGTAGGCTACATGTCTAGGTTTCAATGTCAATCGTTGGTTCCAAAACACTATACTGTGAACACATTACATTCACTGACTGGATGCACAAGTATTCACATAGCTGGCAATGAAGTAACTTACTCTTTGATTACAATAGTCTGTTCCCGCTTTGGTGCCTTCAGCATTGCTGAACCGAACCAATTATAATCACCGGCACCAAAATGAAAATGACCCCATCAATGGCGACTTCATCTTCAGAGTTGAAAACAAAATCAGATTCACCTTTGAAAATGCTCTTTTGGTTTGTAGAGCTTGGGTTAATGAACAGCAATGGCATTGCTTTGAGGTTGATCTCCGTCAGCAGTGTTGCTCATAATTAGAGTAGAATAGAAATAGAATAGAAAGGATAGAATAAGAAACATGTGGTTTGAAATCTCTTATCTAAATGCAAAATGAATGTTCAATACAGAAGCTAAACTAACTAACTAAACTAAACTTGACTGTCCATGATATAATTACTTTGAAAATGCCATGTAGTCAAACCATCTCTTTTGTTAAGTTCACTCTCAAAACAGAGGACACACACACTGCTCTCAACAAGGAGGACAAAAGGTCTCATTTCAAAGATAAACATAACCTCTAAGAGGTCTTCCACGACAAGACAAAGACAAGAATGCTATTTGCTCATCTTATTATTCTTTTTTTGTATTTTTAGGTAGATTGGCATTCTGCTGACTTTGAGTTGGTCATACGTGTCTTCGAAACATCCTTCACAGGGCCACACAGGTTGATGCAAATTTCACAGAAAAAAGAAACATAATTAATATGGCGTCCTTTCTTCTGACCGCCTAAAACCAGCTGCAGCTTCTTCAGTAGACACCAGCAGGTGGTTCAAGTCCAAGGATGTACTACTGCATGGGCCTATCGGGTCCAGGCACAGGGGCCCAAGAGTCAAGAGGGCCCTGAAGGCCACGGCTCTACATTTTATTTTTCATATTGCGTTAAAATCACACTTTGAACAACTGTTTTTTTTTTCAAATTTTATCAGAAAACATACCACCAAATCCCCAACAACCTAGAGCCCCATTTAGCCTCACACCCTGAACCTTTTTGTAAGCCAGCTACCCACACCCATAGAGTGGGGCCTCTGTTGTTTTCTGGCCCAGGGGCCTATGGATTCACAATCTGTCCCTGTTCAAGTCCAACCACCAAATCTATAACGTGTGGTAGGCTACGCCTGCACTGCAATATTTTAGAAAGTTAATTAAGACAAGAAACACATAACAGATATTTATATTCTTACAGCCATAACTGTTTTAAATGTTGAAAATAGTTTAATAGTTTACCTTTCTCTGATTGTAACTTTGACATTTTTATTGTTTTCTTTCAATGGATTGACAGTTTACACTGTTGAAAATGTGTTTTTATCAATGTTTGAATGTTTAAAATATAGGTCCTTCTCATTGTATCAGATAGGCCTACTGTCTTCCCATACTGTTAATTATTAAGTTAAAACAATCTTTCTCTCTTAGGACATATTGCATCTGAGCCAATTAAAGGAAAGAGCTTGTGTTATTCTCTAGGCCTACAACTATGCAAGTGAACTGTGTAATGCAGTTGATAAAAATGGTGGTAGATCAAAATTTTTGAAAAAAAAATGTACATAAAAACACATAAGCAATACCCATTGACGGTCCATCCCAGACCATCGTAGCTGTTACATGTCATATTGAATATTATAGAAAGCGAGAACCTCGTCTGAACCTCTTCATTTTCTGATTCTATATCACTCTACCCTTAAGTCCAAGAGTCCAAGTCCATTTGGGTGTCTAGACTCATCCCTTATAGTCTGTCAATTCCCTTCATTGTAATTTAGAATAACAAAGTTTGAACATCTGGTGACTTGGTCTGGCTTGGTCTGGGCCAGCCGGACCCTCTGCTCTCATGAGGTCTGTTGGTCTGGCGGCCCCTTCACCCACCCACACCACATCACACGCCACACCACACCACACCACACCACACCACACCACAGCCGTCCCATCCGCACCACAGCGTTCATTTTCTCACCCTGTCTGTCCACTCTCTCCTCTCCTTCAAGTTCACATCTCTCCTCCTCTCTCCTTCTGTCTCCAGGACCCAGGCGAGGGCACCGCGTTGACCCCGGAGCCAAAGGCGGGATTGAGGCTCCCCTATTGTGATAATGCTAATTACGCTGGTCAATTGAATATCCCCCCCGATTCGATTACAGGCATCTGCATATTGAGCATCTGCCCCTTCAGAATCAGGCCGCACTGCAACCCCCCCGTTCCCACCCAGCCTGGGCTCATACTCCCTATACGCCCCTATTTTGGGGTGCCCCATGACCCCAAGGGCAACCCCCCCCACCACCAACTCAGCCTTGGCCTGCCCAGCCTGAGCCCCCACCCCGCCCTAGCCACCCTCCCTGACCTGCCAGACCTCTCCATAATCGCAAAACCCCGCCCTGTAGAGACAGGCCGGACTGAGTTCAAGGTCTGCGTTCCCCTTTCTGCCTTTGCCTTCGTCTGTGGCCCTCAAGAGCTCGAACCCTGGCCCCAAGTAATCATATGCACCGCTCTTTTTCTGGACATTCAGGGAGGTGATTGGGGGGAGTGGGGTGCATGGATGTGGAGGGGGGGGGGTGCTTTTGAATATTCGCAACCCCCCCAACCCCAAAAAAAGCATGACGGTGGTCTGAAGAAATCAGAGCCTTTCGATGCTAAATCAATTCTCCTTCAAAATAGAAAAAAGGGAGGACTGACTGCTCCTTCTTCTGCCGTTCGTTGTTTTTTTACTCCCTTTCTTTCTCTCTGTCTTTCTTTCTTTTTCCCTTTTTCAAGACCGTTTTCCTACTCCATGGATCTGATTTATCAGACCTTCTGTGATGTCTGGGAGTGATACCAATGCATGTCAGAAGGTTAAAGCAACTGAAAATGGGCTGTCAAGAGAAGGCGTGTAGTGGTGATTCGTCTCTGGCGGCAGGACTGAAATAATGATTAAAGAGCCTAAAGGGACAAAAAAAATGTGATTTCACAAACACTAAATCTAAGTTCCTAACTCTTTGCCGTATAAACCTTGTCTTGTTTATTCCGCATTCTGTCCTCATCAACGTGCATAAGTAATAATGCAAATGATATCAAGTGGCATTAAGAAATAATAAGACATTATTCAAACATGTTTTGTGGAACCCCACAGTGTGTCTCTATTAAACATACATGTAATCTCAGAATCAACAAATGGAGCCAATGGTGGGAGCTGAGAAGGACTCAACAGGGGGTTTAAATACGCTTCATCTCCAGCCCACTATTAATCAAAATGTGGAATACTTAGGTGCACTGTGTAATATTTGTAGTACCTTCTTTCCAGAATTCATGCTGCCCAGTCACAAATGTTACCTTATTCACAAATACTTACCACGACCATCAAATTTTAAGTATTCATTATGGCTTGGAAAATTGCATTTTTCAGATGGATCTTCTTCATTATGAATTTACAGACATAGACATACGTAGATATTTTTAGTTGCAAAACTTTTGTCATACTACCTACAGACAGTACTCTGGTCACCATTCTACACAGTGCACCTTTAATGGTCTAACTTGTGGGATAAACAGAAATGCATACTGTATAGAACCTGGATTGGGTTAATGACTATATGATCATTTTACACATTTAACTTGGTTATGGTAAATGCTTCCAGGTCCCTTCTGTGAGGGAAAAGACACTCGAACGGAAAACATGTTCACTATTCACAGTAGTTATGGATCATTGTATCAAATGAATGGCTGTTTCAATCAAGCCTCTTAAAAAATAGGTCTCGAGCTTTTCACTTCTCACATTTCTGTTCAGCTCAGACATTGTAGGCTATAATATCTGTCACATGGCAACATGATATTTAAATCATGCATGTTTGTATAGCCTATTTTAAATGTATTCAGGCAACTAGAGGTGAAATCTTCCCATTCTTCTCTCACCTCTGACATCATAACACATGTTCATCCACAACATGGATGAACATGTGTTATGATGTCAGAGGTGAGAGAAGAACAGGATGGCTTGGCCATAGAAATGTTATAGTCCCTATTATCGCCCACTTTGTTTTGCATCTGATGCAAAGAACAGAACTGCATCTGTGTTGTTTTTTTTCTCTTCATTTTAACCCCTTGGCGCAGAGCCTATGTTATAACCTTACTGTCTTCAAAATTGTAACTTAAGGCTCTCTAATGTCATAGCAATGTTGTTATGATGTAGTTGAGTATTTTCAGCAAGTAGTGAATAGACCCGCCGGCGACCCCATCTGCAGTAAGAGGCTATGAAGTTTTTGTCTCCCATTGCACCAGATGACAACAGAGAAACATGTGAAATTACTCCTTTTTATAGAACCAAAACATGTTTGTGGGTCTAGTCTGGTCCTGACCATTCCATAAAACTACCATTTAATTTCGTATTCATAAGCCAATCTCTTGGCGGAAGAACGTAGGATGACGCGCGAGGCTAGGTGAGGCAAGAGGAGGCAAATATTTACATTTCGCACCAGGAACCTTATCACAAGTTGTACCAAGTAAAGTGACCAATGAGTGTATTTTGCATCAAGGTCAATAGAAAACTCAATACCAAAGTCCAGCGTCCAGCAAAGATTGACATGAGAGAGAGAGAGAGAGAGAGAGAGAGAGAGAGAGAGAGAGAGTTTTAATATTAAAATTGAAAGAGAGAAAAACAAAGAGAATTGTCACAGCATAAAGGAGTGAGACAGGGCTGCAGTCTGAGTCCACCTCGCTGTTCTGGGTCGCCCAACAGGGATTACAGCAGCTTCTTGATCAGTTAGAGCATATTGCCTGACCTGGGCCCTGGTAGTAAGTCCAAACAAGAATTGTTTTTTTGTTTTTTTAAGTGCTGGTGGAACAGATACAGGAACAGCTTAGCCCATAAAATGCAAAACTTATTGGTCTGGTAATTACATCAGGTTGTGTCAGCCTGGCTGTGAATGCACTGAAAGAAAAGGCCTGCAGTGAACTATGCACCATCAAACAGAAGCTCCATAATCAAGTCTGGTGCAAAATATTTGATAATTCAGCCTATTGCGCCGCTGTATGGAAGTGAGATGTGGGGTCCACTCAGTATGCATGACTACACAAAGTGGGACAAGCATCCAACTGTGTCCCCACATGCAGAATTGGCTCTAACAATCCAGAAAAGATCCCTAAAATTGTGGATATATCCCCAAATTTTGAATGTCTCCCAGAAGCTGAAAATATGCTGTGAGGGGCCCTGACCTAGCCTTGCGACGCCATCCTATGTACTCCACCCAAAGATTGTGGCTCCTGATTGACGGAGTCAACAGTCGGCTTTTCGGTGGTTCTCCTTTGTCTTTGCAATGGAGCACACCTGCTCTTCAAATCATTACATTAAATCTACACTTAGCTGATGGCTTCATACAGTTATTTTAGACATTTGGCTTTTACAGAAGTATGTGGGATCAGGTGCCATGCTCAAGGGCATTTCCGGAGAACACCCTCATTCTTCCAACTGTATTGTGGTGTTTGAACCTGCAACCCTGGTCACAAGACCACATCAGTAGATAGCTTGTGTGTACCTGCGTCATTAAAAGTAAAAAAGGCAATGGGATTATTGTGTGATTAGTAATTGGTCCAGTGAAATTGATTCACGTAGCCTGTCAATTATTTATCACCATGACTTTACATCCAGAATAACTAACGTCAGACAACCGTGCAAGATGTTATTTCAGTCCTCACCTCAGTGTTATTGACATGCTTTACATTTGGATTTCAGCATCAAGATCATTCATCGTGGGACTGAATATGTGATGACAGGCCTACATGAAACTTGTGACTATAGAATTTATGAACATTACACACTGTGCATGAACCATTTTAAAATAGATGAGCAAAAGTTGACCATCTTTTCTATATTGTTTGTCATCCGCAAATATCAGTGGTAGTGAATGCACCTCTTCCCATCACCTCTGTCAAAACATTAAGGCAGTAACCTGCTGCTTCAGAGAGTAACCGAGAAGTCAATCAGCCTATAAATTGTTGCATTAAAACTTTTTTTCCGATTCTATATTTTTCTGACCATGCCTGTTATTCCCTCTTCATTTGGATGGTACACATATACAGACACTCACATAATATAGATCAATTTGGGAGGAGGGGGGTGCTTTTACAGCGGACGGTGAAGATGTGACCTGAAAGTTGCGGAGAGATAGAGTATGACTGGGAAATGCCCAGGCCCAGTCCCAATAGGCCTATATGTACAGGTGATATACAGTGCCGCCCAGCAATATTGGCATCTATCTTATTTTAAAAATGTGTAATATCCAGAAATTAATAGAAAATACACAATGTATAACACCAGGATCTTTTAATTGGAGGTACAGTATTAAGAATAGATTTTTTTTTTCAAAATACATTTTGCAATTTCAAAGAAATCTTCCACACACCGCGCTCTTCCGTCTTGTTGGTGCGTCTCTGAAGTAATCTAGTAGTAGGGAATGGATCGCACTCAATTTTTCTTCTTTCTTGTGGTTTTTATTTTATTTTAACTTTGCAGGGACTGACATGACAGACGTTTCGGCTGCACAGAGCCTCACAGAGCCTTCTTCAAAAAAAAACATTAATATCAATATTAACACTCCTTAAAGGTGCACTGTATAATATTTTTAGTAGTTTATTTCCGGAATTCATGCTGCCCATTCAGAAATGACATTTCACATTCCCCCCAAGATTTTCAACTACAGTTGGAATCATTGCTGGAAAGACTTTTAAACAGTGTTTTTGTCCTTTCCCAATAATTCCACTATGCTTTTGGATGTGTACTTTTGTCTTGCTGGAGCGCACATGATCTTCACCCCAAACCAAGTGTTTTTGTACAGGTTTAAATATTTTGCTGTAAATAATGATACCGGTGATACCTCTCAATGATACCTGTGACATGGTCGAGGCCAATACCAGATGTAACAAAGCAACACAATATTATGGATCGGACATCATGCTTGATTTTTGGCAAAGACGTTTTGCAGAGCATGCAAGCATACTGTTTGCATGCATTACCAAAAAGCTTTTGTTTCATGTGACCTTAAAACACTTTAAAGGATTTTGCTTTGTCCATGTTCTCTTGTACAAACATCAGGTGTTCCCTTTTATGACTTTCAGTAGCCTCTTAGTACAAATGGGGTCACCGGCGGGCCTATTCATTATTTGCTGAAAATACTCAACTACATCATAACAACATGGCTATACATTACAGAGAGCCTTAAGTAACAGATTAATCCATTGATGCCTAAAGCACCTGCAAAAAACGCCTGGTGAATGCCTAAGGCCTTGTTGGGAAAGTTTCCCTCAGCCAATAAAAACCTAAATATCTTAGCCTCTGATGCACATAAAAACATGAAATAATTTGCATTTAAAATCTCAAGAGCCTGAATGCAGCGTATATGTGTCTCCAGGTACCAAAGGTCAAACAACATATACCAATCATCAGGTTAAAATGGGTTAAGTTTAGCCATTACAATGTTGTTGACAGTAGGCCTAAGGTTATAATAGGCTCTGTGCTAAGGGGTTTAGCAATGAGGTCTGCCTTGCTCTCCACCGAAAATACCCTATGCTTGTTGAACCAACTACTCAAAAGGGTTCAGAGTTGGCCTTCAGGTCTGTAGATGTTAGACCTGGTGATTTTTCCAACATTTGTACCAACTTCTGCATGGTTCTGTCATAAATTCCTCCCAATTGCCTCCAGATCCAAGGAGGTTACAGTTCCATGTTTGGCAGAATTCTGGGTAACATAACACAATTGAAATTAGTATATCTTTTGAGATGACATTTTATCATTTGGTCTTGGTTTTGCAAATCACATATTTCTAGTGGCCCCAGCTCCTCTGTCTTCACATTGGTGAAAGAGGAACACATGTAACACATGGCTTTTTAAAACACAGTTGGCTTATTCATGTCCCATAAAAAAGCATTTTTCACAGGTGATCTCTAGAGATTTACCATATTTGAGTCAAATTAGGTGTCCACAGTCAGGGCCGTCACGAGACATTTTCAAATACTGGGATCAAATACTGCGTGCTGTAGCATACTGTAGGCCTACAGTGAGAATGCTTCAAACTCTTCAGTTTGTTTTCATTAATCACGGTCTTGAGGATAAATTAGGTTGGTGTATACAGACCGAATTTATCACTGTTGATTATAGGCCCAGATCAATTTTCAATTTTACATTTCTGAACAAAATAACCCTCTGTGTCCTCAATGGTAGTTACGGCCCTATCCACAGTGATATCTTTACGGTGCCAATACAAGTGACTGGAAGCTTTATCATTTCTTAATATTGTTGATCCTTTTGCTGCTTTGTATCAACCATAAGCTATTCATTGTAAAACCACAGTGGACCTTATTTTTTGTTGTTTGAAGATATATCCAATCATGTCCTTAACCTTCAAGGGTGCCCATACTGCTGGGCGAGGCTGTATGTGGTGCACCACTGCACCCACCATGTGTAAGGGTTTGGGTTTGAGTTTGGTGTGCAGGTGATATTCAGTGTCCCACGTACAGAATGAAACTGTATTTCAACACCTCATGTACAAAATGTAACCCATTAAGACACGGCCCCTGTTATAAATTGGGCTAGCTGTTACCAGAATGGCAATTACCAAGTCGCAATGTATTGCAATGTATGCCTACTAAAGGCCGTGTGCACTGTCATAGTGGTGTAGTACCATGGACATTTTTTTTCAATGACTATTACAGCATTTTACTGGTGGAACGGCATTTGTTAGGGGGCTACACAGGGGCATTTTAAATTGAGTGCAACCAAAAGTACTTGGCAAGAGCCCCCCGCAATGGTGGGTATACTGTATATTTGAGCATTTTTTGAAGTGGGTATACTGTATATATTTGTGCTATTCAAAACAATGGATCAATCAATTTTAAGTGGGCCCTGAAATTTAGAAGTGGGTATACTCTGTATACCCACGTTCTATGTAGACTACGCCACTGGACATGACTGCTATTGCAGGAATAGCTATACTTGGTGATGCTTTGACATAATATCACCATAAGCTAGAGGAACTTTGGTAACACGGAAGGCTTCTCTGTTACAGTGTACTTACAGTAGGTACAGTAGCATAACCGGTGTGATAATATGTAATAACATGTCCTGTTATTGTTGTACTCACATCTCCCCTGCTAGCATAATTACAGTCAAATATGAAAGGAGATTTTACAACATGATGTTGCCAAACTGCTACACTGTCATAGAGGCAACAAGCTGGGCTGAGGTCTAAGGCACCCTAATGCTGAAGTAGGTGAATTTGTGCAAATCTAGGCCTACTACATGTTATTACTTGTTAATCCAGCTATTCCATTACACCCACTTAACTAATTGTAATGGTGAACTTGTAGCCCCATAATGCACACCGTTCCACCAGTGGAAAGTTGTAATAGTCATTGGAAAGTTAACTACCATATTCTACAGTGTAGAATCTACACTACCATGACATAAAACAGGCCTTTTAGTAATACACTATGACTTGTAGCCCAAAGGATGCCGGTTCGACTCCCAACCCACTAGACCAGAGTCACAATGACTGTTGGGCTTTCATTGCCATTCTGGTAATAGCTCATTTATAACACAGTGTCCTAACGAGCCAAAGAAACATAAAATAAATAAATGACTCACTTAATTCATAGAGATGCTATTTAGTGACAGCCATGACATAATACAGTATAGGGAGCCATTGACATTCTACCATTTGTATCACCGTGTTCTTGAGTACACCATAATTGCTTCTCGCAAAGTCCACTAACTAAGTGGCTTATATTATACAGTATAGTATGATGATCTAACATTACATCTTATTTTGAATGTCATCATAACTTACTAAATAATGATCACAAGAAATATTTAAAAGGAGATGTGTTTTGTTTGCGTCTTATCTGTATGTATTTCTACTCTCTACTGGTTGTGGTGATGCGTTGATGAGCATTCATCATCACACAGTGTTCGTCCGTGTCTGTCCGTCAGTTAGATTGAGACATCATGTCCCTGACCGTGGCGGCTGTCATTTTTCTTCCGTCACGCAGGAAGTTTCATCCTTGTCCCTTTTCCTTTGGGGCCTATCTGTTAGCTATAGCTACACGCAACGTGACATCCCCAAAGCCTTTGTGGACACTTTGGCCTCCCTGAGAACACGGTTCTCTGCCGATCCACAAAAGGTGTCAAACGGAGACATTGGACTAAAAGTGCCGTGTTCCCCCCATGGCTGGCCTTAATCCTATTAAAGCTGGCCGTTTTAGAACAGATCAGCCCCCTGCTATCTTCCCTTCTCTCCTAGCCCCACTGGGCCCTCTGAAACCCGGGCTGCTCCATCTCATTTGGCTGTGGATGGTTGATGGGGCTTCACAATCATGCACAACACATGCACAGCAGGTAGGCTATATGTGAATGTGTGCTACAATGAAAATATATGATTGCATTTTATGTAGGGCTATTATATTATATTATATTATATTATATTATATTATATTATATTATATTATATTATTAACTCTTTTTCTATAAAATAAAAGTAAAAAAATGCAGTGTTAATTCAATAGTTGAGAGAGTTGATTTGAGATTGTATTTGGCCCCAGAGTACACTTCATGTTTAATTAGCACTGCATATTATACTGTGAATGCAATGTCAGACAGAGGCTAGTTTCAATTTACTGCTTTTATGCAACCAAGGGTTCCACATTCTGTTGCCAAAATGTAAAACACATTCGTCCTGTCCATTATATAATGATTAATTAACTATTTTATTTCTGATTTTAATGATATGCATTTAAACATTGTTTAAATCGCCCTATTTTTGGAGATTTGGTTCGAATGGTGGTAATCTCATTGCCGTAATCTCTGTTTTGTTACAGCCATTGAGTCTTGTCTAAGCGTAGCGTTTTTGCAACATTGAGCAATTTTGAAATTTAAGGCTTCTTGCCTATTGTGCTGTCAGTGAGCAGGATTTCTGATTCAAAGGACCAGGCCTGGAATGAAACATTTGAAAATGCCCAATTGTTTCTCCAAAGTATCACTTATCTGACGCCTGGCTCCCTCACACACTCACACACTCACACACACACACACACACACACACACACACACACACACACACACACACACACACACACACACACACACACACACACACACACACACACACACACACACACACACACACACACACACACACACACACACACACACCTCCAAGCCTGGCTCAAAAGGCGCATTTTCGGAGACATTGACCAGAGTCAATTGCCTGTCAAATGCTATGCGCGATTAGGCACCAGTGGCTATTGGTCCTTATACTATGTGGGGTCTCCCATAGAACTGCATGCATGGTGGGCCTCAGCCATGGTGAGACCCTCACGACTGCAAACACATACACACACGCATGAACACACAAACGCACACACACGCACACATGCATGCATGAACACACACGCACACATGCATGCATGAACACACACACACACACACACACACACACACACACACACACACACACACACACACACACACACACACACACACACACACACACACACACACACACACTCACACACACACACACACGCACACACACACACACACACACACTTTCATGTCACCACACAGTTCAATGCGGATGTCCAGTGCGCTGTCCAGTCGATGGAGCCCTTGCTTGCAAAAAAAGTGAAAAGCAAAAAAAAAGTTGAAGAAATCCCTCCCTTTTTTCTCACCCTCGTCTCCTCTTGTGCTGTCCAGCTGCCTGTGACCTCCGACCTCTAACCCTCACTCCTGACCCTTGGACTCATTCCCACGCCACGCCCTTTTGTGTGCTCCTCGCCATGGCAACCCAGCGAGCAGAGCCTCGGCTACCACGGTAACAGATGGACAGGAGCCTTGGAAATAACTTCATTCAAGCCGGCCGCGGACAATCTGCCCCCTGGAACCCCCATCTCCACACACACACACACACACACACACACACACACACACACACACACACACACACCGACCCGCAAACCCCCCCCCCTCCCCACACCCACCACCACACCCACCTCACTTGGCCCTCTACCCATCTCCACCACCCACACACCACACACCACACACCACACACGGACCAACCGACCCCTCAAAACCCCCCACGCCACACCACTCACTTGCCTCAGCAACACATAGCCACCACCCCCCTACCCCCACCCCACTGCACCCCAATTCCTAAGCAGGATCCCCCTTGGTCATCTGCTCCTGATAAAGTCATTACCAACAGGCATTGCAGATTCATCTTGGCATGCAACATGGGCATACACATGGATATGCACGCTTGAGATATTGTTATCGCATTATTGCAGCGCAGCATGCATGCGCAGACCGTGCCATGCACCCGCCAAGCATGCACATGCCTCATCCCTTGGCGTGAGGACACTTTATACACGTCACGCTGAATTATTGCATCGTGTGCACATGTGCAAGTGAGGGGATGCATGGCGTGAGCTTATTCAACGCACTGCCGTCTGCATCGTCATATTTATTTGTGGCACAGGTGTGTGTGTAAGCATGTATCAGATGATACTGTTGTCACCCTGCTGAAGAAACGTATTTGAAAATATGTACTAATAGGCCAACATGTAGTATTAATGTGTTCATCACATCATCTGATGCCAACTTATTTTCCCATACAGTGGAGAAATTATAAGAAGACTGTGTGTGTGTGTGTGTGTGTGTGTGTGTGTGTGTGTGTGTGTGTGTGTGTGTGTGTGTGTGTGTGTGTGTGTGTGTGTGTGTGTGTGTGTGTGTGTGTGTGTGTGTGTGTGTGTGTGTGTGCGTGCATGCGTGCGTTGTTTGTTTTCCTGTCCGTCCTTTTCACCGAGCCAAGTTCCAGTTTACAGCCCTTGTGGGATTGTTGGAAAGAAGGAAAAAAAACACCAACACAAAAAAGACAAAAACAAAAGCACAAGGTGTCAAAAAACACTTCCCCTGCTCTCTTGTGTTGTCCTCCAGAGGAGCTGAGATGCCCTTTAACCCAGCCGAGAACAAACAAGAAAACAAGACACACCACTGAGGACACACTTGTCTAATGAAGTCCCTCGTTCTTAACGGTGCCATTTCCTGCGTATTTTTTGTCTTGTTTTTTGTGTCTTTGAAAAGAATCCTGTGGTGTCCCATTGGCACTTAACATCAGTTACCAGCATGGTCACTGTATGTAATAGATTAGGGACACTTTTGACTAAGATCGTACTGGTGTAAAGCTAATAGCCTTTCTATAGTTTTATATTGGGAATTCAGTTCAATATCAGTTACCGGCATTGCCACTGTATGTAATAGGTTAGGCCTTTAGGATGGTTGACAAAGAACCTTTGCCGTAAAGCTAATAACTTTTCTATTTTTTTTTACTCTTTTGGAAATTTCTACTTCACATTGTACTTGTAGGATTCTACATGCATTGCATGAGTATGAGTAGTATATGAGTTTGTTTTTTTCTCAATATTAACTCAAGATAAGGGCTTACTGACTTTCTGACTTTTGCCTCGACTTTTAATAAAAACAACTGTTACACTGTATGTGTGTTATCAAGTTTGTAATGTGTATGTGTTTTCTTTTTAGTCAAGGACCTGACCATGGCTTTCACTTTCCTTGAGCCACATCTCAGAGCCATCGGGGGCTTAGAATCAGAATCGCACAAGTTCACCCACTTATTCAGGTTTTTTTCCTTTTTTGAATTTGCAATCACTCCATCCTGCATCTGCATCACTATCTTTCCCTCTCTGTGCAATCCCCCCATTCCCCCATCACTCTTCTCCTCCATCCCCCGCCCCTCCATCTCTCTCCCTTTCCCTCTCTCCCTCAAACTCCCCCTCCCCT
Organism: Engraulis encrasicolus; assembly: GCF_034702125.1. Classification (NCBI taxonomy): domain Eukaryota; kingdom Metazoa; phylum Chordata; class Actinopteri; order Clupeiformes; family Engraulidae; genus Engraulis; species Engraulis encrasicolus. The sequence continues at coordinate 5,363,011 of NC_085876.1, forward strand.
TTTTGCTCAATTCATTGTGCCAAAGGAGATTTTCTCCATTGAGGCCCAGTTTCTTAGGTAACCCCAGTGCTGCATGAAATGAGAAGGAGAGAGAGAGAGAGAGAGAGAGAGAGAGAGAGAGAGAGAGAGAGAGAGAGAGAGAGAGAGAGAGAGAGAGGGTGGGCGAGTGGGAGGGCTAGAGGGGAGGGCTAGAGGGTGGGAGGGAAAAGGAGAGAGGGGGAACGAGGGAAGGAAACTCGGGGTACAGAGAGAGGAGCAGGCAAAAGTGTCCAAGACACACGAGGGAGAGGTCGCACCAACAGCCAACGGAGAACAAGCCAAAGACACACAGGGACAGAGAAGAGACATGTGTACACTAGAGAAGGTGCCGCATGGCACCACTCACCCGGCAACAAGCGCCAAGAAGTTCCAAAAGTCATGGAGGAAGAGAAGAACGAGAGGATCCGAAAAAGGAACAACACAGCCAACCGACAAAGGATGGTTTTCAGAGGAGCAGGGATCTTTTTTGGCGGAAAGTTTTTTTTTCTTTTTCAGTCCTGTGTTTTAAGTGAAACACAGCGTTTGGTTTAGGGCCTAGGTTTTGGCATTCGTGCCCCTTCTCACAAGCGGAAGAACTCAAAGCCTTCCGTCTTTCCTGCATGGTGGTAGCGCAGCTGACCTTTCCGTTACTCTCAATGTTCTTTTTATTTATTTCATTTTATTTTCAGACAAAAAAAAGGAGGGAGGAAGGGAAGAAGGCCTCTCAGGCACCTGCTCCAGCTCCTGCTACTACAACTTCCACACTTCCAAAGTGTCTTAGGGACTTTTTGAACACGCAGGTCGTAAATACCAAGCATTATAGTCTCTGCATAGATTGTGTATTTTGAGGTGTTTCTGTTTTTTTACTCCTCCAAAGGAAACGCAGGTGCCATGATAGTAACTATCCTCCTACTGTGGGTGGAGATCACAACTAGGGGAGCACCTCCTGCTCCCAAACTCTGACCCAAGGGGGTCAAGCAGGTGCAATGCGGGGATGAAGAGAGAGAGAGGGTGAGAGAAATAGGGAGGAGAGAGAGAGACAGAGAGAGAGAGAGAGAGGGAGGGAGGGGAGGAGGAGAGGAGAGCAGCTGACCAACTTCTTGGAGCCGGGGCCCGGTTGGTGAGGGAGTGAGAGTGTGGGTGAGTGACGACATGGTAACATCCCTGGTAACTGTGACCATGTGGCTGCTAGCTGCCTGACCGTAGGCCAGTTCCCAGCCAACTATTCGACATTTCAGGTGAATTATTTGAGATATTTTTTTTTTAGAAAATAATTATAGCAGCCATTTGTTGTAACGTAGAGTATTTTGCTGAGAGTTTACTTCTATTTCAGTTATGTTACTTATCATGTTTTTCATGACTTACTTAATTTTTAGGCAGGAAGAGATAAGTAATAGATTAATTTATATATTTATTCATTCATTCATTCATTGATTTACTTAATGAATTTGTTACTACATTTTTAATTAGTTACTTGCTCATCAGTGCAAATGCAGTGCATTTTTGCACATTTTTGCAATGTACTTTGCAATATAATGTTTTGCAATACTTCCTACTAAATGTGTTGGTGTAGTGGTACAACTTTAAGTGACTTCGCTAGCTAATTACAAATTCTGCGGTCCCTTGCTGTTTTCTAACCTATTTGCCTCCTCCAGCGCATCAGAAAAAAAGGGAGCCCCTTTATGGCTTCTCTTCCTTTCATGCCCTCTCGTGCTTGTAATTTTTTCTTCTTTTCTTTTTCACTTTTTCTTTCTTTTTTTGTTGTTTTAGTATTTCTTTTGTGAACGGGGCTGTGCTGGCATGCCAAGTTATTATTTAAGCCCCTGGCCCTTTGATCCATTGGGGGGCCGAGAAGGCCTTTTGAGGAGGTCACTCTGCTACTGCCCTGAGAGCTGACCCCTGCCTCCGATGCCCATTGTCCTCTTCTGACCACAAGGGTCAGCTGGTTATTGAGCCTAAGCCATAACGTTTGGGCTCCCCTTCTTTTGGCTCCTTTCACTTTCTCTTACTCTTTTTTGCTTTCTTGCACTCTCTCTCTTGCTCTACCCTTTTGCCTTTCTCTCCGCAATGACCTGACCTCCCTGCCCTTTCATCCGTATGCCCGGCCATTCGTCCACTGTGGATTGGAATAATCTGTCTATCTATCTATCTATCTATCTATCTATCTATCTATCTATCTATCTATCTATCTATCTATCTATCTATCTATCTATCTGCCTGTGTATCTATCCATTCACTTGTTCGCTTGTCCGTCAATACAGAGGAGGAACCGGACGTCTGGGGCTGATTGTCCAAACGCAATTCTTGTGTATGCCTGTGTGAGAGCAGGAGTTGTGGATGGACATCACGCCACTGACGCTCCCCCAGCATCGCATCACCACCACCACCAGCCCCCCCCACCTCCCTTGCCATGCCGCCCTGTCTCCATGTCACGCCTTCACGCCTCCAGAGACAGGAGGCAACGGCCACTCACTCACTCACTCTCCCTGCCTGCCTGCCTCCGACGCCTCTGGACCACTGAAGGAGAGGCCTCTCGGTGGCATGTTGGCCTTTTGTGTGGTGAGTAGCAACAGCCGCGAAAAAAAAAGAGACAGAAAGAAAAAGGAGGGAGGGAGGCGAGAAAAAAAAGAAGTATAGCGCAGCACACTACCCGAACCAACAAGGCTCCCAGCAGGGTCTCCTGTCAGCAGCAGAGCCTGGGAGCCGAGAGGCTGGACGCCAGTTACACTCCACTGACACCACACAGAAAAGAACTGAGCAAACAGCATAGACATGGAGCATGGTAGAGAGAGAGAGAGAGAGAGAGAGAGAGAGAGAGAGAGAGAGAGAGAGAGAGAGAGAGAGAGAGAGAGAGAGAGAGAGAGAGAGAGAGAGAGACAGAGAGAAATTGAGACTGATGGCAGAGAAAGATGCTGAAGAAGAAAGAGGCAGAAAAAAGAGGGAGAGGAAATTGTGTGAAAGTAGCAGAGCAAGAGGGAGAAAGAAGAGTGCTGAACACACTTATCTTCAGAGTGGCCAGTTGAACATGTCTGATTAGCTTTGGCGTCCATGTATTTCCACCACCTCATTTCTGCCACTGTTGCCACACACACACACACACACACACACACACACACACACACACACACACACACACACACACACACACACACACACACACACACACACACACACACACACACACAGTAGCGTGGCAGCCGGGTCCCGGGACTCACATGCATGCACGTACACGTACGCATACGCGCACGCACGCACGCACGCACGCACGCACACACACACACACACACACACACACACACACACACACACACACACACACACACACACACACACACACACACACAGAGCAGCGTGGCAGCCGGGTCGTGGGTCTCTCTCACCGGCTCTCAAAGGAAGAGGGTGGGAAGAGGCAGAGAAAGGGGATGAATGAGTGTGTGTGCGTGCGCAAAGAATAGGGCAGCGCAGAGGACAGAAAGTGAGAGAAAGAGAGAGGGATGAGGGATGAGGGGTGAGGAGGAGAAGAGGGAGGGAGGGAGGGAGGAGGGGGACACAAATGCAGGGAGAGCGGGATTAGAGTAGGAGCACAGAAAGACACAGCAGCGGAAGACAGGACAAAAAAAAAGAACAAAATTAGAGATTTACAGGCAGATGCAAAATAAGGCCTTAGGGTGGCGCATTGTATTTTAATTGGTTTGGTTTCTGTTATGAACTGAAAGTTTCACTAACTAAGTTGCTATCACAGACTGAGGCTACAGATTGGATGTGTGGATGAAATGCTAAATTTAAACTGACAAGGAAGTAATGCAAGGAGGGTTGAGAGAGAGAGAGAGAGAGAGAGAGAGAGAGAGAGAGAGAGAGAGAGAGAGAGAGAGAGAGAGAGAGAGAGAGAGAGAGAGAGAGAGAGAGAGCATGCAGCATTAATATGCTAATGGCCTGAGTGAGCACACAACAGACGCACTGACCAAGCAAATCACTGCTGGACACACACACACCGAGGCTAATCTCTTGCGCGCACACACACACATACACATACACACACACACGGTTATACACCACAAAAGTCACACACATGAATTTGTATGTTACATACAGTAAATTGAATGTCAGCATTTACCAAAATCTTTTTAAAATTAAATAAAAATGGCACACACACAGGTATCTTCTTATGTAGGCCTATAGATTGTCGTTCTGTGATTAACTTTTCACCATTAAAGTTTGGGTCGGTGCACTGTTGTTTCTCTACCCCGGTTCCCAAGAGCAGGCTGGCATATTTGCTGTAGAGATCTTTGACCATCTGTGGCCAGCCCATATAACTCCTCCTAAACTAACCCCCATCCTTTACACACGGACACACACTCCCACCCACACCCACACAAAGAGAAGAAAAGAAACCCTAACATCTGACGCAGCCAGTTCCCACTCCAAGTAAGTTTTTGTTGTTGTTACTGTTTAAAGAAATATAATTGCATCAATTGCTGTGCTGGTCACTTTCCTTTTTGTTTGCATTTGGTTAATAAAATAAAAAATAATAAAAAAAAAGCACACTTGTTCATCGTTTGTCATATTTCACATTTCTTACTAGTTTCTTTCATATAACATAAAGTGTGTTGCTGTAACCAAAATTGCAAAAACTTTGAACAATATTTTCCTTCTACTGTATATTGCTAAGCATATTGCAGTAAAAGTTGGAAAATGTAATAAATAAAACTAAAAAAAAAAAAACTTTGAACAATTTTCAAAAATTTGAAACATTTTTAACTGAGAACCCAAATAAATTGTATCAAGTCAGGTATTGACTATACCACCAACACAGGAGGTAGATATTGACATAATGTTTTTATCATTTTAATTGATTTGATATTTTTGCATTATATTCTTAACACTTCGTGAGAAAATATTTGGCTTTTCTATTCAACCATCTGGACTGTTACCAATACCATGTACTTAAAAAAATAACTTAGCGCGCTGCACCACAGCGCCCCCCACATTTGGGCTTGCATGCCGACGGGGACCCCTGTTTGAGTCCGGCCGGGGTCGTTTCCCAATCCCACCCCATCTCTCTGTCCCACTCGCTTCCTGTCACCATCTCAGACTGTCCTATCAAATAAAGGCATAAAAGCCTTTATTACACTTAGCTGCCGCTTTTATGCAAAGCAACTCAGTATTTTTTTAATATATTTTTTAAAATATATTTTTAGGGGCTTTTATGCCTTTATTTGATAGGACAGTCTGAGATGGTGACAGGAAGCGAGTGGGACAGAGAGAAGGCATAAAAGCCTCTAAAAATATATTTAAAAATATATATAAAAAATAACTGAGTTGCTTTGCATAAAAGCGTCAGCTAAGTGTAATGTAATGTAATTTTCCCTGGTGTACAGGGGTTGGGCCCAATATTACACACACACAAAAAAAGTCTATTTGTCACATAACCACCAGATGTCGCTGTTGTTGACTACAAAAGCCGAAAGGTATACAGCGGTGTCAAGGGCCGAACTCAATATAGCCTACTTTAAAAAATGTACCAATTGTATAAGCACACACCTAATATACTCAGTTGCATTTCACACACACGTTTTCCATGCATGCTAGTTCAAATGTTCCTGCACATATTGTGTTGCATATGAGTGTGAGCTGTTTCATTGGCCTGGGCCCACTCATTGCTGTTACATACCCAATTTCATTTTCAAGTCTTGTTATTCATTTGAAATTCTCACGGGACTTAAACAATTTAATGACTCCGCAGGCCCTAGCGTACAGCATTGGTCTCCAGTTTTTCCCCCCAAAGCCCAAATTAGTAGCCTTGCGAGCTATCCTACGTACTTCCGCCAAAGGATTGGCTCCAAATACGAAATGGTAGTATTATGGGATGGTCAGGACCAGGCTACCAAAGTAAGTAGTGCTAATGAGGCTGAGAGCCAAACAAATTGTCAGCCGGTATGGCCACAGATAGGACATCTTTTCCAACCTCATGGCGGCCCAAATGTTTGCCATACTTGGGCCGGATCTGTTGCCTGGCTCTTGCCCGACCTGTAGTTCCGCACAGCTTTGTGAGCTCCACTACTAGGTCTGGGAGCGTGTAGCAGGATTCCATTGCTACAGTCAAAAAAATCTCAGCATTTATTGCTTCAATATCAACAAATTCTTTCAAAACCATTTTCTGTTAATCTCTACAGCGTCAATATGGTCTATAATATGACCTGTGACTCCTCAATGTGAGCTGCCAGTGATATTGAAGTGATACATGCTCGGCATTACTTTTTGAGTCCAGAAATTGAATCCTGCCACATGCTCCCAGACCGATGTGTGTGTTTGGAGTGCCACCAGGGGGCTCCAGAGCACACACACGGAGGTCTGGTAGGAACCAGGCTACCGGATCTGGCCCATGGGCCTCCATTTGGAGATCACTGGTGGCATACCAAGAGTACGCCCTAAATCATGCTCTACAGCTCCAGGACAAAAAAAAATGTATTTCCATAATTCCATCAATAATGTTAAACTTTCATGGATTATAGATTAATTGACCACATTGAAGTATCCCAAACATTCACTTGATTATTCACATATTTTGACCTTTCAGTTCAACAAAACCATGAATGAAGGTGTTAACAAAATTAGAACGAAATTTTTCAGAAAAAAGTTCAGGTAACAAAGCAGATTATGGGAAGCCCGGATATCCTTGATGCTTTGCAGTCCACTTCGCTGTTTTTTCTTTTTTGATCTGGTAACCCACACTTGCCTTTTCATTACACCCTGTAGACTCCCATGCCAAGCTTTGGTGGTATGGACATTCTAACTCACCAGAAATAAAACCCCATTGAAAATGAATGGGGTTTTGTTTCTGGTGAGTAAAATGTCCATACCTCCAAAGCAAACGCTGTTTAAATAAAATTCAGAGAATGTTCATCACGGAATGTCAGCAGTTGATACAAATCTGAATGAGGTATGTAAAGCAAATTTTTCGTATGAAGTGTTTGCCACGACATTCGTACCGGACCGCTCTCATAAGTTACATTTAGGGTTCTGACAGCGCACCGTCAAGGTGGTTGTGCGAGTCGTTTACCTACTAATGACTCAAGCATCGGCTGACTCGGGACAGTGATTAATTAACTTTCAATCCTACCTAGAACCCCTCTAAGTCAAAGGGTGCATTTCAATATGCAGACTTGGTCCTCCACTTGTGCTTGTAGCCTCGCAGAAAGTTTCCCCGCTGACATGGTCTGAGAGGACTGGAGGATCTAGCAGTTTAATGTACGTAGGAAAGTGATCTGTAGTGGACCCCTAATGCAATATTGGCCTTCATCCCAAAATCATGTTTTTTGAATAATCCTTGGTCATCCATCAAAAAAATATTTCTGGTTCTTGTGGCTTGGACATATTTCCGCATCTCTAAAGCATGTTGAGGGTGTATGTACTCTAACCCTGTGCTGATGAACTTTGAAAAATTAAATAAATAAAAAAAGGCATCTGCACTTCTAGCCAAATCTCAACTCAGAAGTTCAAAAAGAACATTCAAGCGTATACTCATGGAATTGTCATTTAAGCATACCGAATGCCTTACCGAATTCAGAACATGCACATCAGTCACTTTTTTTTCTACAAACCCCCACGGTACCTCTAGAACCCCCTCAGAGGTAACAACCCCAAGTTTGGAAACCACTACTATAAATGGCAATACCATGCACTTAGGTTTGAGGTTTGCAACCGCAACAAATTATGAGCACAATGCATGTTGCATGTGAATATTCTGCCCTGATCATATTTTTACCTGGCCAATATTCAGCCATATCCAGATGTGAAGAAACCACAGGAGAGGAGCAAGGCTTTTGTGAACTGTGACATTTATTGACACACGGGGAGCAGGGAGAGATTTACTTCTTCTTGGACACACCAACGGTGCGACCACGACGACCGGTGGTCTTGGTGTGCTGGCCACGCACACGCAGACTGGAAGAGAAACAAAGAATAAACGTTAGTGAGATTCCAGACTCTTTAAGTACATCTCTATATAGGTAGAAGTTTGTGTTTTTTTGCAAAGGGTGAAAAAATAGCAGTCAAGTGTATGCATGTAATGACATTGCTATCACAATGACAAATAAGCAAACCTTTCAAACATTGAAATTAATGAGCTAAAATATTAGTTTACAATAAAATCACTGACAGCTGCTGCAACAGACGTACAAAGACACTGCCACGATTTCCTTCATACACTTAAACTCAAAAGTGTATAAAAATATATCGCACCCATAGTGCGATAAACTATGACTGGGGTCAAAATACATGGACAACCTGCTTGTAGATATACCTCAGGTGTTTAGTCATGTGAATGAAGGGACACAATGCAACACTTGGTTACTTTTAATTCTTTAGTATAAATTCACTTTGATCAAGTCCAACAACACATCTGGGCAGGCATGACCCAACTTGCACAAAGGGCACCACCAGCATTCAAACACACGTGTCTTTAGTCAACACCACCTCGGTCCATATGATCAAGATCATTGTGCAACACTAGCTGCTGGATGAGATGCTTATGGACACTCAGAATGAATCATTGGGGAGAAAGGCCAAGATAAGGTCAATTTTGGACAACACTTGATATTAGTGGTGTCGCTGTTTCCCAAGCTCAGACTGATCAAAACCCCCATTTCAGGTTTCAGGCATCACATCCCATGCCACCAGGTCACTAACGCTTCATGGAGGCTGTACGAGCTTCTGTGCTCTTTAGTGTACTGCATCAGAGCTTTCAAGTCATTTACTCTTGCCAAAACAGCAGTCAGACATGTCAAAACGGACGTCTGATCTGCAATCCAAGCTCATATCCATCCATTCAACACTTCACTACTCAATGTAGTGAAAGGCCACCAGTACTCATGACGGCATTAGCTTGCACGTCTTCAGATGATACAGCCGCCCAGAATGTGGGCTAGCCTAACGATAAGGCAATTTGGCTGGTACATGCATGATGACTTTGTTAACACCTCACAGGTCAGTGCGGTGATATTCACAGAAATAATCAAATCTGTGCAGTGCACATTTTACACACTGAAAAATGACATTGCGTTATTGTTAGAAACTGTAACGTGTGAGTATACATGCACACTCCAGCAATCTACCAAATTTTGAGCATTCCTGCACCCTCACAGAAGAAGTGGTTAATGTTGTGCCTATGGCAAGAGATTTCCAAACAGCCCTTACCCCCAGAAGTGCCTGAGACCACGGTGAGCCCTGATTTTCTTCAGTCTCTCCAGATCTTCTCTCAGTTTGTTGTCCAGACTGTTGGCAAGAACCTGAAACAGAAATCGATACTTTTAAGTCACCAATGACCACAACCACTTTCGAAAGACGCCAAGTAGCCTAGTAGAGAAAGGGAATTACAGTATTAATAAAAAAGGTCAAGACATAAAACATGTATACAAAAATGGTACTGAGATACATTGCCACAGTCTGAAAAAAAGTAAAATCATGAACCTACCTGACTGTACTTGCCATCCTTGACGTCCTTCTGTCTGTTGAGGAACCAGTCGGGGATTTTGTACTGGCGAGGGTTCTGCATGATGGTGATCACCCTCTCGACCTGTTCAGAGCAGGAGCACAAGACAATCACCATGTAGGTTTGCAGACACTGATTAAATATTAAGTCCAATTCTTGCAATATGATGTACTCATTACAATGTTTCTCAAAAAGTGCATGTGCACTGAAGATGGGATGTACCACCACAATGGTCATGCAAACCTGGATTTATGCATATGCACAAAGAAGATCCATTTATTTCGCTACATACTTGTAAATGAGGGCACAGGTGTTCTTGCCGTGCCCAAGTAAACGTGCATCACCTCAATCACACTTTCATCATGGACATGCTTCTTACCTCATCATCGGTGAGCTCTCCGGCTCTCTTAGTGAGGTCGATATCTGCCTTCCTCAGCACGACGTGGGCATATCGTCTGCCAACACCCTGCAAAACAGTTACACTCATTTAGTCATGCATGGAGGGTACCACTTTTCATGAATAAGTCTCATGATTAACTACATATACCATTTACACTGTGCATACCTAAGCCTTAGGTAAAGTGCAAGTACGCAATATTAGCTGATGCTGCACTGTACATTAACAAACACAACACGTTACAATGCTGCTTTGTCATGTGTGAAGGAGCCATGGCATAACACCTTAGCTTAACTCCACACCATGGTATCTAAAGCCAGAAGGCAATAGCCACATAACCAACCCCACTCAAAAGGTGAGGGGTTTATGCTTACCTTGATGGCTGTGATGGCGAAGGCGATCTTCCTCCTACCGTCAATGTTCGTGTTCAGAACACGAAGAATGTGCTGGAACTTCTCGGGAATGACCAGAGACTGAAATAAACACAAGAAACAACAGAAATCATTACTGACCAAGCCATGCAGCTCACAACTATTGCCACACTCAAGTCCCAACTAGCATGGAGATCCAAGCTTCATCAACGTTACGCTGTTGAGACAGATAGACGGCCTAGGATTCCTGAGAGCTTAGTAGTCTTCATTAAATCCGTTGTTATTTTCTTAAAAGTTAGATGCACACATAATCATTACTCAGTCTCGCTGGTAGTAAGCGTGCATCTGATTCCACTACTCGACCAGCTAACCTAGCAATGCTAGTCTATTACAGGACCAATATTTATCCAAGTGAATTCAGCCTTTCACGTGGATGTAAACTTTAGAGGGAAACTGGACATGGACCATACACTGTCTGAACGTAATGTATGAGACAACGGAGCAGAATGCATAAACTTCAAAATGCCTGATCTCCACACTTGAACGCCGAGGCGGGCTTCCATCACAGGGTTACTAGCTGGCATATCCATATTGTGATCCTAACCTAAATATAACGCCTAGTAGAAAAATATGATATTCAATTGAAAGCTAAAAGGATCCAAAAGCCATACCTTTCAATAATTGAATATAAGAGACAGTAAAAAGGGCAGATGATAGTAGATTTTCTTTACAGAATCGAGAAGCTAAATCTCACACTTACCATCTTGGAAACAGGTTCCGGGCGAAGAGGAAATTCCCTAGTTCTCGCGAGAGTTTATCGTTGTACTTGTAGGAAACGAGTCCATCACTGATGTGTTGCTCGTGTTGCAACATGTACCATAACTTCATTATTCACCCAGAAGTAACCCAGACAGAATGTATAGCAAAGCTACACCATCATTAAACATACATATAATTTCTATGTAGAATGTTATTTTATCTAGCTATTTACATAGGTGTTTGACTATTTGGTTGTGACAGCGTTTCAGGGGGAGTCGTAAACAGTGTGGAACCATATTTTTTGTACAACAGGAACTATGGCGGAGGTGGTGGCTGGTGAAGAAAGAGCTGATGTAAATACAATGGAAAACGCCACAGCAAATGCAATGGCGTATTTACAGGATGAGGTAAATCTGTTTTACCAAGTGGTTATTTATTGCTGTTTATGCATTTGATATGACATGGAAATCTAGCTGAGTGAAAGCCTTCTTCCTACCAGATTCACTGTGCTCGTCCTGGCTAGCTGCTGTGGGAAATGGTATCAAACATTACAGACAAATTCAATGTTCCGGGAGTTTCGGGATAAAATGACACCAGAAAGTGCAGTTCAGTGTGTGAAGTGTAAATGCCCTCTTTGTTTTAAATCATATTTTGTTGACGTGTCAGTGATCTTAACCTTTCTGTTAGCAGACTAGCAGCTGATAGTCCCTTTGCTGTCAGTGTCATCTCATGTCATAAGAAGTTAATGTTGCTGCTATAAAAAATACTATAATAATTAGAAATGGCCTTTCCTCGTGCTGATAAAGCTTGTGTTTACTAGGTGGCTATTGTTAATTTCTTATCTCAATATTTTCAGAAGACTGATTCTGACCTGGTGCCTGCCCTCAACCTGGGCGAACTGGACTTGACCACTGATGAGTTCATCTTGGATGAAGTGGATAGTACGTTGTCTGTCAAATTTACATCATGAATGTCCATTATAAATATGCACCTACTATACATCAGATACATTTGTAATGCATGTGGTAATAACCATATATTTACGATACCTTATAGTACACATCCAGGCCAACCTTGAGGATGACCTGGTGAAGGAAGCTCTAAAAACGGTAAAATACTGTTACACTGGCTGCTTTTCAATACATTACATCAGGGCTATTCAATTGGAGGCCCGAGGGCCACATGCGGCCCAGATGCAGTCCACATGCGGCCCAGGCATGGCCCCCAACTGAAGCAGTATACATTTCAGTTTTGTTACTGCAGTACAACACATTATATTGCGTGTGAATCTTCTGCTTGTCTTATACATTCACATTCAATGTGGTTAAGTTTTAGGTTAGAGGAACATGTTTAACATTTGTTTGTGGACTACTGATTTTAAGTGTCATTTCAGTGGTCGTGATGTCTGAAAATGTGTGGCCCGACTGCAGTTCTTGGTTTCGAAATGTGGCCCAGATGAAATTCTAATTGAATAGCCCTGCATTACATGTTACTTATCCTGAGGTATTGGTTCAAATCGATTGTGATACACGTGTTTGTTAATGCTCTCTTACTCTCCCCATTGTCTAGGGGGTTGATCTTCGGCAGTACTCTAAGCAAGTGGAAACTGAGCTACAACGGATTGAGCAGGCTTCAATTAAAGACTGTATCCTTTATTTCTACTGTTTTAAGTGCTTCACTTTACTACCTAAGCTTAGCTAAGCAAATGTAATATTCAATATATGGAATACATTAGTTTTTCTAGTTTTATAATATTGATCCTTAACCAAAGATTCAAAGATATCAAAGAGAGTCAGAACATTGCATCTCTTCACAACCAGATAACTGCATGCGATTCCATACTGGAGGTAGGTCTTTCTACAACCTTATCACCTTGAATACTTTGGGCAGAATGGGACAGCCATCTTTGTAATGCAACACAATAACAATTTACTTGTCACACAACAAACAATTGTGTTCTCATTTCATCTCTTGTCTTGTCTTGTCTTGCCTTGCCTTGTCTTCTCATCTCCTGTCTTCTCATCTCCTGTGTTCTCTGCTCTTCTCTCCTCTTCTCTTCTCTTCTCTTCTCCTCTTCTTTCCTCTGTTCTCTTCTCTTCTCTTCTCTTCTCTTCTCTTCTCTTCTCCTCTTCTTTCCTCTGTTCTCTTCTCTCTCCTCCTTTCCTCCACCAGCGTATGGAGGAGATGCTGAGTAACTTCCAGAGTGACCTGTCGTCCATCAGCAGTGAGATCCAGACGCTGCAGCAGCAGTCGGTCAGCATGAACATGCGTCTGAAGAACAGGCAGGCGGTACGCAGTCAGCTCAGCCAGCTGGTGGACGAACTGGTGGTGCCAGGAACCATGATCTCGTAAGTCTCCCCAAGTCTCAGTTCAGTACACTGAAGATGCACTTTAATATGTCTCTTGGTAACCACAGTGAGGAAGGCCAGTGGCGTGGAACGTTAGTAAAACTCCCTCCCGAAGCCTCATACAGTATCGTAGTGCTGAGCTATCAGACTGGTCCTTTAGCTCAGCTGTATCGTCAGAGATTCTTTAAGTATATAGAGATATGCCAACATAATAGGTTTCTATGGGCACCTAACGTGACCAGGTTCCGGTCTGCCTAAAAGGGCGTGTCATAATGCTCCTAGCATTGAATAGAGCAGTCCTTAGGTCTGCCTAGGTCTGCCTAAAGGGGGATTCCCCCCCCTCCCCCTTGCAATAATAGAACCCGGAAACAATGGGCCAATGGAACCTCTCTCTCTCTACTCTCTCTGGTATCGTGCTGTGCCTTCCATGCTCGAACTGGAGTGTTGACAGGTAGCTGGCGAGTTCCAGCCCCGAGTGGCGGACTGCGCAGAGAACCTCAGCTACACATGACCTCCTAAGTCTCCCCAAGTCTCAATTCAGCACACTAAAGATGCACTTTTAATATATCTCTTGGGAACCATGATCTTGTAAGTCTCTGCAAGTCTCAATGCAGTACGCTTAAGATTCACTTTACTATGTATCAATTCAGCAAGCTTAAGTAAGCCAAACCAGTGTGCTTTATCCCAAGTCTCAGTCCAGTAAACCAAAGCCAAAAGTCATCGCTGTTCTTTTTGGGAAAAAAAACACAAACTTACTTTACCATAGTAAAGGTCATGCTAGAAAAATACTAGTTTATTTTTCAGTTAATATTCATGAAAATATAAAATTTGGCATTAGTTTCGATGAGCAGCATAGTTGCAATACCTACTCTTACCACGATCCTACACAGCGCGCCTTTAAATTTATTGCACTATGTCCCCAAAAACTTGTACTGTATCTTTTATCTGTCTTACCACGGTTACTGATCAAACATTCAAATTTTTTTCTGGTTTCATCCCTCAGCGTGATACTGGACAGCCCCGTCACTGAGCAGGAGTTTATGGAGCAGCTACATGAGCTGAACAACAAGATTAACTTCGCCAAGGAGCTGAGCTTCAGAGAGACACTGGCCTGCTCGGACATCCAGGACATCGTGGACAGGCTCAAGATCAAGGTGGGGTGCGCTGGGAACACTGGCGTCTGGTGTAGACGTAACCAAACTGGCCGGCACATTTAAACATTCTAACCTTGGCTTTAGTCATTTAGCAAGGCATTTTTAGTCTCATGCAGTGACCCTGTAAACGGGGGGTTGCACACAACATAGGTCTATTCACCTTGTTTTAACTAGAGAAGCCCATCCTTTCCTGTTTCACAAGGAATGTGTATTTGTTATATGCACGGATTTACTCGGTAAAGTGAGACATGCAGTGAAATTAATGTTTGTAAGCCTATACTGTAGCGGTATGTGTCTTGGTGGAATGCAGTTGGGGGATAGCTATCTGATGAAGGCCAGCAATGGAGGTCAGAGGAGAGGGGGGTAGATGAGCAAGGTTGTGAAGTTTTGTTGAAAATGTAGTTGTTTTTGCAAACGTATGCCACTGTCTTTGTTTTACAGGCGGTGACAAAGATCAGGGAGTTTATCCTGCAGAAGATCTACTCCTTCAGGAAGCCCATGACCAACTACCAGATCCCCCAGAATAACCTGCTGAAGTACAGGTAAAGGCAGACACACACCATGGCCTACAAGCCCCGTGACATTGTGTAGTAAACAGTTAGCAGTCAACTGAGGAGTGACGAAATGCCTGTTTTCACTTAATATTGTAGTTTGGTAGGTACAAAAGTCATGACGAATGCCATAAATAAACAATGAACGGGTGGAAATGTATAATAATAACGATAACAGATTTCATATCTGGATTAGCACCAGCCTTCTTCATTTACTAATGTGTTAATCTGTCATTTTAACCAATTGCATTTTTTTACATTTCGTTTTAAACTTTCAGGTTTTTCTATCAGTTCCTCCTGGCCAATGAGAGGTCTGTTGCCAAGGAGATCAGGGATGAGTATGTAGACACCATGAGTAAGATTTACTACAGCTACTTCA
Organism: Engraulis encrasicolus; assembly: GCF_034702125.1. NCBI lineage: Eukaryota > Metazoa > Chordata > Actinopteri > Clupeiformes > Engraulidae > Engraulis > Engraulis encrasicolus. The sequence goes on from NC_085876.1 coordinate 5,378,478, forward strand.
AGTCCTACAGCAGCCGGCTACTCAAAGTGCAGGTGAGACAGTGGCACCGGTGAAGGAGACGCAGAGGATGGGAGCACGTCACCTCAGTGACACGGAAGACATCAATTATAAACATACTAAGAACATCTAAGTAACAACAGATTTTTTTTTTAAATATTTTTATGGGCTTTTTGGGCCTTTATTTCAGATAGGACAGTGAAGGTGCGACAGGAAGTGAATGTGGAGAGAGATGGGGTAGGGTTGGGTAATGACCCCGGCCGGAGTCGAACTGGGGTCCCCGTGGGCATGCAAGCCCAAGTGTGGCTGGCTTAGCACGCTACGCCATCGCACCCCCCAGTTACAACAGATTTTGATAGTTTGCTTTAGAAGTTCTTTTGATATAAGAAAAAGTAAAAAAAACAAAAACACACACACACACACCCTTTAGTTATTGCAAGTGTGAAAATCTGAAATGTTGTATCGCCTTCATTTAAGGGGTTTTAATGTCTTTAGTTGACACTTTTAGTTGACTTAAAGAGACATAATAAAATAAAATACATTTTATTGTTCATATCAAATCCATGCCATCGTTTTAAGGTGTTTCCTCAGAGCTATTCTGCTTCTCTTTCTTGGCTGCACAGTATGAGGATGTGGCTGACAAAGATGACCTCATGGGCGTGGAGGACACGGCTAAGAAAGATATCCTTTCACACACGCGCATGCCAGCCTCACCACTGATGTGTTCAACCTCAAGAAGACAACATCGAAAAGTAGTTGAAGTTACTACATTAGTGTCACTGTCAATACACCTATAACATTCTTGTATTGGTCACTTAGCTTTATCATACAATACAACAACATAGCATCCCTCTTATTGCCACCTATACAATATGAACTATACATACAAAGTACGTTTAATCATATTGACAGCACCTCACTCATTAGTACAGGTTTTGAGTGTTAGGATCAGTGCGTCAGGTCAGTGCTTATTATAACTGAATGCCAGGCTGCATGATTGGATGTAGTAAATTGGTGTTCTCCTGTGTAGTGGAGTGTCAGGGTTGGGTGGCAGTGAGTTGTGTGTCCTTGACAGCGGTGCAGGTTTCTTCTCCAAGCCGTCCCTGAAGAGCCGAAACACCATTTTCACTGTTGGCCAGCGGGGGGCAGTCCTGAGCCCGGCAGAGCTGGAGGGACCCATCCTCATCCCTCACACCGCCCAGAGAGGCGACGTCAGGGTAAATAATGATGCACTTACACCTGCAGCAATAGAAGAGAGTGAAATGTACTGAAATGCACACAAAAACCTGTCATTTGAACAGGGGTGTGGAGATGTTTTTATAGGCACTGCATATTGGCTCTTATTGGCACTTTAAACCTATAGCAAAGAAACAGGATAAAATGGCATGTAATTTATCACCACTTTACGCCTGCAGGTGAGGTTTAGAATAAAGTGGAGTAAAAACACAATGTATTGTCTTTTATCATCCACACATGATATCCATATTATGAAGTGACACTGAAATGTGCGATAATGTAGCCTATGTATTGGGTCTGCCTGCCTAAACTCTTATTAAACTGTTACTATTCTCATGCCAGCACTCTGCTCTGTTAAGGTTAGGAATATGCTTGCTGTGTGACTTTACATATAACATAACCATGTGGGAATGAAGGCACATACTTGCAGCAGTACTATCACAGCAGATAGTGGGCAGATAACCAGCATACTGTATTTTATTTTCCACCATTGTTTGACTCTACTGAGACCTCGTGGAAGTTTGCAAAATTGACATAAAAGACACATGGAAATGCATAGCCTGCTGCAAGCATATTCCAGCCCTTGGAGCACTTGCATTTCTTTCACCTTTCATGGTGTAAGTACAACACTAGCACATGATAGTACATAGGTGTTACACCATTTACTCCATTGTACCTAATAAGGTAGCTAATCGTGTTGTTACTAAAAAACACTAAAAACCTAACACAAACTTGATCCAACCAGTCCAGAGTTAGCTGATTGTAAGATAAGCACACAGGTCTACTGGTTAACCCAATAAGTTACTATGTTGGAAGGAAGCTGTACTTCTTTTTTTAACTTTTACGTTTGACACCTCTGTAAAATGTCAGCCATTATGTCAAGTTTTATTGACTGAAATGAAGTAGAGCAGCTCTATTATACAGTGATTAATCTATTGTGTATGAACCCTTTATCTCAATCTTCTTCTCCCATCTCTAGTACCCATACGAGACGCTGTTCCGTAGCCAGCACTTTGCGTTGCTTGACAACGGTTGCCGGGAGTTCCTCTTCCTGTCGGACTTCTTCATGGTGACCGGGAACTCCGCTCTGGACCTCTTCAACTGCATCATGGGAAAGACGCTCGGCATGTTCCTGGTAAGACGGGCACATCTCTTGGTGAGGCCTGAATGGGGAGAACAAATCCTGCGTTTATAGTTCACACTTTGTTCATCTGTTCTAGGAGAGGCAGAAAAGAGTTTTGAGTGGATTTTGTTTTGTTTTGTTTTTTTTGGGATCATCTTTAATAACACAGATTTTTATATAGCTGTCTGAATGCGTAGGTAACATAATCTTATGTATTTGTAATTGCATACCAATGCAGAACAGTATATGGTGTGGGGGAGCAAATTGCGGTCAGAGTTTCGGAATGTTTTTTTATCTGTACATATGAGTTTTCATTCTGAGTGTGCAGTAGGCCAGGGGGCACGGGGGGCAACAGGACGTGAGGGGTGGGTATGTTTCGATTGTAGGAGGGGGGTATGTTTCGATTGTAGGAGGGGGGTATGTTTCGATTGTAGGAGGGGGTGTGAAGTGGATCTGACTCTACTGTAGGTTCTGCCTTTGTATGAGTGAACATCAGAGCCAGATTAAGACGACCCGGAGGCCCCAAGGCTACTTGTTGTTGTGGGGCCCCATAGGACGGCAAATTTCTCAACAAAGTTCCATAAACTGTGTCATAATTTTGAACTTGGAAAAAAGATAACATGTCTGCCAAATGTGGAGAGGAGAATTAACAAGATTTAAAACTGTACTCAATTGATGATTTTTCAATTCCGCATCTTGTCACAATTCTGCGATTTTTGACTTTGGCCAAACGGGGGCCCCTGGCATGTGGGGGGCCCTAGGCGGCAGCCATATCTAGCCTTTGCATTAATCTAGCCCTGGTGAACATGCTCTGACTACATTCTGCCTTTGTGTGATCACTGATGCTCTAACTGCAAACTCTGCCTTTGTATGTGTGAAGACGGATGTTTTAAATGTATACCCCCTGGCTTTGCATGTGTGAAGTCGGATGCTCTAGCTGTAGACTAGGAGAGCTGTGGCTCTCCATGTATGTGTTTGAAGACAGATGATGTACAGTAACTGTGGACTCTGTTTGTCTCTCCGTGTCCCTGCAGAAGAACATATCCACCTACGTGTCTGACTGCTACGACAGCATCGCCGTCTTCCTCTGCATCCACATCATCCTACGCTTCAAGACCATCACCACCAAGAGGACCATCCCAGCCCTGGACAAGTCAGAATTAAATTATTATATTATATTATATTATATTATATTATATTATATTATATTATATTATATTATATTATAAGCAGAGCTCTAAATTTACGTTTTTCATCACCAGCCAAAATGGCTAGTAGATGTTACTAGTAGATGTAGGCTAGTAAATATTACTAGCCAAACACACACTCACTAATGGGTCTAAGTGACTGGCAAGTATTTTTTTTCTACCAGCCAAACTGAATTTTCGCGAGCATTTTGTTGGTTGTCTGGTGTTAGTTTAGAGCCCTGATTATAAAGGATAAGTGGTATGCCCATCCACCAAGAGCATCCTCCATGTCAGTCCTCAATGCCACCGCAAACAGTCTGATATTATATTATATTATATTATATTATATTATATTATATTATATTATATTATATTATATTATATATTCACTAAGAGGACCATCCCTGCCCTGGCGAAGTCAGTCTGCAACTCCACCCCACCTTTATATTCTATTGTATTATGTTCCTCAATTGTATGAGTCATTGTGGAACATGTGAGGGTGGAAGAAACTCAAGGCTGATATTTAAAAAGGCTAAAGGGTATGATTGTGTGTGTGTGGGTATGATGGTGCATCAATCACGCTACAATCTTACACGTTCTGTGTGTGTGTGTGTGTGTGTGTGTGTGTGTGTGTGTGTGTGTGTGTGTGTGTGTGTGTGTGTGTGTGTGTGTGTGTGTGTGTGTGTGTGTGTGTGTGTGTGTGTGTGTCTCCATAGGTATTGGGAGGCAGTATTGGAATTGTTGTGGCCACGGTTCGAGCTGATTTTGGAGATGAACATCCAGAGCATTCGCAACACAGACCCTCAGAAACTGGGAGTGCTGGACACTAGACCACACTATGTATGTACACACACACACACAATCTCTCTCTACGAAATGCGCACGCACATACACTCTCACACACGTTTACATTGTCTGTTTCTTTCAAACACACATATACACACGCATGTACAACTCTGAACTCTGACACCAAGCCTCTGTTTTTGGTCTTTCCCTCCTTCTGTCTCAACAGACAGACAGACACGCACACACACAGACAATCTGACCTCTATTCATAGATGTAGCAAACACGTTGTGGGTTTTGCCTTTTACCCTTTTATGGATGTAGTGAACAACTGCCTAACCACATTATGGGTACTTCATCCCACACACAGGTGCAAACACACTCCATTTGTCTTTCTTTTTCTCTCTCTCTCTCTCTCTCTCTCTCTCTCTGTCTTTCTTCACCTCATGCACACAAACACTCTTTCTGGGTTTGCCTTCTTATCTCTCCCTCACACACACATAGTACACACACACACACACACACACACACACACACACACACACACACACACGTCTAAGTCCTGCTCCCTGTGCTTGTGTTGCAGATCACACGACGCTATGCTGAGTTTTCCTCAGCCATCGTCAGCATCAATCAAACCTTCCCCAACGAGCGCACCAACACCCTGCTAGCTCAGCTACAGGTGAGCCAACACTTCAGTATCCATTACATTGCACTTGACTAACGCTCAGGAAGCAGAGTGAGCATTCTGATAGGCAGCTAAACGGTCAACAGGTCGTAATGGTGAATCAAATCGATTGAAACCTTTTTGTTGTGAATTTTTAATGGTCGCCTCTGGCAAATTCTGCTCCTCGTTTGCATAGGATTAAACTTGCCTCAACATTTTCGCTTTCACAAAGTTGGCTTGCATCTGTCCCTGGCGTAACGCTGTTACCCAAAGCACATCATCAACTATCCCTCCACCATAGGATACCCCCATGTTTGCTGTTCTGTTCCTTCAAAAAACTTTACCCGTTTTTTAGACCAATTTCCTCTTCATGTGATATGCAGATGAGGGAGGTGATGTTTTATCATATTAACGTATTAACTGATGTTTTTTGTCCAGGTTGAAGTGGAGAATTTTGTCCTGAAGATGGCTGCAGAGTTTCCCTCCAGGAAAGACCAGCTCATCTTCCTCATCAACAACTATGACATGATGCTCAGCGTTTTAATGGTGAGAACACAGCAGCCAAATTCATTCATATTTTACCATTGACTGCAAATTACAATATCGAACAACAAAGTACCATTCTACTCCAAGATGAAAGTTCAGAAAACACAGCACACTGATTACGCGTAAAGCGCAAACCTGAGGACGCACCGGGCGAAACATGTTATGAAAGCGAAATAAAATAAGAAAAAAACAAACGTAGTCAGTCAGTGTGCAATGTTTTCTGAACTTTGAAATTTTCCTGCCTCACATCTTCACTTCGTCTTCATCACACTTGGATTACTGAAGGCTTGTGCACAAGGACTCTCTTGAATTCCATTCTACTCTATTTGCCGGTTTTGACCATAGACTGAATACAGTCGATGTATTTCAGTCTTCATGTGGTCGACATCACTTCACTGGGAAATCTGAGTCACTTCAGGTCAAATGTTCCAGTAAACCGCTTCAAATAGTTGGAAGCGTCTTTTTAAGCAAACAAGCAGATACATTGTGTACAGACAGTATCTCGGCGTCTTTGCCTCTATTTTTGAGTGTGTGTGTGTGTGTGTGTGTGTGTGTGTGGTGCAGCGTTGCATAACACACTGCAGTGCATGAGCAGCACATCTGCTCCTTCAAGCATTTGCCGTACTGTACAGGAACAGGAAGATCTGACCCCACCGCCCGACTCTACATCTATTTGTTATTTCCTTTCCTTTTTTTCCGTCTTACACTCATTCTCTCTCCGTCACACAAACTCACTAACACGCACACACACACCTTATCTATCTCTCGCGCTCTATTTTCTCTTCTCTATATTACAACGCATACCACTCCTTGTGTAATCCTTATATGTTATATTATATGTTCTGTAATGGTCCTCTACCTCCTATCTCTCTCTCAGGAGCGTGCGGCGGATGACAGTAAGGAGGTGGAGGGCTTCCAGCAGCTCCTCTTGGCCAGGACTCAGGTGAGCACCACTGCACATGGCCCAGACAGCCAGGGCTGCGCAGGGGTGTCAAACTCAAATTGAATGAGGGCCAAAATCAAAATCTGTAACGAAGTCGCGGGCCGCACTCAACATTTATTGAAAAATTGTGCGTGCATGTACTTATACTCATAGGTACATTTCACACACACACTCTTCCCCATCATACACAGTAGTTTAAATGTGTCTGCACATCCTGTGACACACCAAATTTCATGTTCAAGTCTTGTTATGGTATACATGGTCTATGTGGACGAACTGTACATTTAAAATGTTCTCGTGGGCCAAATAAAATGGCTTCGCGGGCCATATTTGGCCCCCGGGCCTGAGTTTGACATCCCTGGCTTAAGTAAATAAAATAAAATACAACTCCAACTCCCATTGTCATTGTGACACAGCACTTCACAGTACACACAACGAAATTGCACTTATGCCTCACCTGTGCAAGGGGGCAGCCCCCAATGGCGTCCTAAGGGAGCAGTGCGGCGGAACGGTACCATGCTCAGGGTACCTCAGTCATAGAGGAGGATGGGGGAGAGCACTCCCCCCCACCAACCTGGCGAGTCGGGAATCTCGACATAGTCGTAAGTTAGCAAGTTACTTGGTTGTAATGCAATTTCCCATTGGCAACCTACTGACTTGCCAATTGTCATGGATAAGCGGATTAGAATGGTGGCCCAAAGTTGCTGGTTCGACTTCAGACTCACCAGGTTGGTGGAGGCGAGTACCGGTAATAAACAGTGCTCTCCCATATCCTCCTCCATAACTGAGGTACCCTGAGCGGGTACCGTCCAGCCGCTTTGCTTGCTAGGGGCTGCCCCCTTACACGGGTGAGGCATAAATGCAATTTTGTTGTGTGCAGTGAGCACACTTTCACTTTCTTTTTCAACTGGTTAGCAAGAGAATGCTTTCCTCCAGCAATATTGTGGCTTAGGATGCCACACCATAACACGCATAATTACCTGACTGATGTTACGAGATGAATAATTCATGGTGCTTTTAAAAAAAAAATGCAAATTGTGTTTTGAGTTAATTATAATCCACTATAAAGAATAATTAATTATGCAATTGCACATTGAAAATAAGAAGATTTAGACATAAAGTAGACAAAGTTTAATTGCTCTATTGTGTGCAGTTTTACCAAAAACACACACAGTAACACAAGGACCGATTCTCCTCTTTTGTTTGTGTGTGTGTGTGTGTGTGTGTGTGTGTGTGCGCGCTGTGTGTGTGTGTGTGTGCTTTCATCTACACAGGAGTTTATTGAGGAGATTTTGTCGCCGCCGTTCGGGGGCATGATCGCGTTTGTGAAGGAGAGCGAGGCTCTGATGGAGCGAGGGCAGCTGGACCGGCTGAAGAACGATGAAGGTTTGTGCACACACACCGCCTGGCCCATTCATCATCACTGCTCTATGCGGCACTCACACTGCCACATTATCTCCCTTTGTTAATGTACTTTGACTGCAGAATCATGCTGCTGCTTTTCAGCTTGAGCTAAATGTGTATTTTTGTGAAATGTATTTTTGCTGTGGTGCTTTTCTGGTGTTCTTCTCCCCTCTCCTACTGTCTTCTCTGCACTCTTTATCTCCATCTTTCTTTATCTTTCTCTATTTTTTTTTGTCCCTCTGCTTCTCTGTTCTCTGTTTATTCTCTATTGGTCTCAATCTCTTTTTCTCCTTTTACCTTTTCCCCTTATCTCTCTCTCCTGTAGCGCGCATCACACAGCTGATCAGGGGTTTCTCCAGCTCCTGGAAGCAGTCTGTGGAGGCCATGAGCCAAGACGTCATGAGGTCCTTCACCAACTTCAAAAATGGCACCAGCATCATACAGGTACAGGCGCTTTCTACCCCGCTCTCTCTTTATGTTTCTGTCCCACACGCACACACACGCTCAAACAAAGCATGCACGCATGCACCACGCATACACCATAATCTCTGTCTTTGTGTCTAACACACACACACATGCTTATGTACACTATTTTTGTTGTGTATTTTGTCCTATTTTTTGTCTTATAACACATGCACATGTACACACACAAACTTTGAACCCACCCCAATCTGCTTTTTCTTTGCAATCAGAGTTGTGTAGAATGGGTGATTATTATAATAATTATTATCAGTCATTTGCCCAATTTAGTACTCATCTAACATTAAATATTTGGTGGAATGATACAAGATTAAGATGTTTTTTTGTTTTTTTAACCAAACTGACTTTTTCCACCTAGCTACAACTAGTAGTTTTCCTGTGTGGCTTCAGTGAAACTCTCTTCACCCTCTTCACTGAGTGTTCTATGTTGCACTTCTCCTCCTCTGCCACCAGGGGGCCCTCACCCAGCTCATCCAGTACTACCACGGCTTCCACAAGGCACTCTCCCAGCCCACCTTCCGCAGCCTGGCCGTGCGCTCCGAACTCATCAACCTGCACCACCTCATGGTGGAGGTCAAGAAACACAAGCCCAACTTCTGATCACACGGACTGAGCTGTCTTCAAACATGCTAAGCTAACGTACACAAACTCATGCGAGAGAGAGAGAGAGAGCGAGAGAGAGAGAGAGAGAGAGAGAGAGAGAGAGAGAGAGAGAGAGAGAGAGAGAGAGAGAGAGAGAGAGAGAGAGAGAGAGAGAGAGAGAGAGAGAGAGAGAGAGAGAGAGAGAGAGAGAGAGAGAGAGAGAGAGAGAGAGAGAGAGAGAGAGAGAGAGAGAGAGAGAGAGAGAGAGAGAGAGAGAGAGAGAGAGAGAGAGAGAGAGAGAGAGAGAGAGAGAGAGTTATGAGCATGACTGTGGCTGGAATGTAACTTTTTGCTTCTAAATTCCATGGATTGGATTTGGAGGGGGACTGTTGGGTATTTCTCTTCTGGAATGTTTTCCTTTTGAAGTAAAGAAGAAGAGAGGAGTGGTTCTGCACATCACAGAAGAAGGGGAACATCCAGCTGATTGTAGTAGTATGAAGGTGGTTATTAAGTGAAAATCGTGGTTTTCTGAATGCAGAGGAAGTCGTAAATCTGACTAAAGAAGAGCCCATTGGTATTTTATATTGTTTAAAGACTGAATTGGTTTTGCTTACAGTTTTACTTCTATCTCTGGGATATCTAAACCAGGTGGTTCACTTACAGCAGTTGTACTGAATATCATATACAGTCCCTGCGTGCTGAAGTAAGTTGCAAAATGTGAACACTGTGTTAAGATGTATCTGTATATTTCTGTAGAGGCTTCTGCTATGTAAAAGTGGTGTGCGTGTGTGTGTGTGTGTGTGTGTGTGTGTGTGTGTGTGTGTGTGTGTGTGTGTGTGTGTGTGTGTGTGTGTGTGTGTGTGTGTGTGTGTGTGTGTGTGTGTGTGTGTGTGTGTGTGTGTGTGTGTGTGTGTGTGTGTGTGTGTGTGTGTGTGCGCGTGCAATATAACATTCCATTTATTTTAACCATGAAAAAGAAAGTGTTAATGTTTTCAATGGATATGAATGGGTAATCCGGTATGAGTAATATATTTAACTTGAACAAATCATTGATCTCTGTGTGATTACACTAATGTATTTGTAATGGATATCTGGCAACCAAATTAAATTAAATCTTAAAATATTATCAATCTGTTCTGATTAAGGCTTTTTCTTAAAGTTTAGGTTGGGCCATTTACAGTGGTGCAGAAAAATAAAGTGAATTTCAAGTCAGGGGTTGCTTCACATAGACATTTCTGTTAGGGAAAACAATACAACACAGAAACAAAGTACATGGAACATATGGATAAATAAATATATACATAAAGTGCATATAAAATGCTACATAGTAACAGTGAGTTGAGAAAATGGGAAAACACCAAAGAAGAGTTTTTGAAAGTGCCCTACTCGTTTAATTTGCTTTACCACATCACCTGAAGCAGCCTAGGCTCATTGCACAACCATGTCAAAATCAGTTGCTGAAATAACCACACCCATCACTCACTTTTTTAGCGTCAAAAGAAGATAGCTATGATGTAAAGGAAAAGATGGAGATTTAGCTATTTACTTAAAAACAACTGCACACGTCTAACATCATCTCACTTTTGAAAACACACACACACACATGCACGCACATACATACACGCAGAAGAAACTATATTACAAAAACTGAGCAGATAACCGGCTGACTCACATAATCATTAAATACATCTACAGTCAGGCTAATGATATTATGCAAAAGTGTTGGTTGATGTTGCTGGTGTTGTCTTCTGCTTTATATTGGTAAATCCTATTCTGAATACATATAAACGCTGATTTTCGCAGGACTATGACCAATAAGGTATTACAGAAAACCTATAAAGGTAATGAGTGGATTATGCAAGTTTGCTTTTTGAGAGTTGTTACATAATAAATACAAAAACAAACATGTCAGTTTACTATTCCTTTAATGTTCAACTTTCAATATGAACCTATAACTATTTTGCGAGCACATTTAAATAATCTACATTTACTCTAAAACCTTAACTGATCTTGAATACACCAAACCATTTCAGTTTTTATTTCTACATAATGCAATTACGAAATAACTTGCCTAATGTGAAGTCCCAACCCCTCTTTGCACCTATGTTGCTCTGTCTGAATAGAACCACTTCTTCACCATCCCCAGGAGACTGAGATGGACATGCCATTAATCGCTTCTTATCAAAGCTTTTGGGTTATAAGGAGGATGTGCTGAATCTTGCAGAATGAGATGAAGCATTATCTTGTGTGAAAATAAGGTTGATCCCCTTTGACTTAGTGTTTAGCTAAGGCATGAAATGTGTGTATAAACATTTCACACAATTTGCAGAATTCAGCTTTTTTTGTCAAAAAGGGCTTCAACGAAGACACAGCCGATAAATCCCTTCCAGATAATCATCAGAAACTCACTATAACACCACCCAGATGACATGTGATGCCCCAAAGAAGAGGTGAAACTGAATTAAGCAAATTATGTTGTTTTATAATTGTATAATTGTTTTGTAAATTGTGTTTTAGAGATGGATTTCAGGCTGTGGTTCAACAAGAAAGCAAACACCTGGCATAACAACTGAATTTTCATGCTAGATAATGCTCCTCCATCTCACCCTGCAAGCTTCAGCACATCCTTACCCCCCAACCGCTTCAAGAGGAATCAACTCATGGATTGGCCATCTCGTCTCCTGACCTTATCCACACTGAAAACCTCTTGCAGGTGGTGAATCAGTGGCTCTAGGCAGACAGAAAGCAACACACAAGCAAGGAGGAGATGGGAATTAGTATTCAGCACGTTATGTATATACAATTAACTGGGTTTAAAGGTTCAAGACCAGTAAAGGTTTTGGAGTCCCATGGAGGGTGGATATAGTAGATGTAAATAAGATGACGATGGGCTCATATTAAAGGGGAAACATTAAAGGAATATGAGACTGGCATGATTTTTTATTGGATCAACTCTAAATGTATTGATAAAAGGTAAAAAACAGCAAATCTCCATACCTTATTTCCACTTAAAAAGTAAAAGCACCTACATTTTTTCAGTTATCTCCAAAAAAACAAGGTTGCATAATAGCATTAGCCTGACTGCATACTAATGAAAACCGTTTGTGATTAATGAGATTACACGAGTGCAGAATATAGGCTATTCTGATATGTCATACCATAGAATAAGCTACCTGCCAAATTGGCTAGTGACACTGAAATTGTTACCAGCCACAGCCAAGTTTTACCAGCATTTGGCCGGTTTGCAGGTGCCATACCCATTTAGAGGAAGTGATGCAAGAGTGCACAGAGAGGGAGGAGGCAGAGAGCTGGACCAGGTAAGCTGCTGGCTGCCGAGTAGCCTGATGAGGAAAACAGACATACAGACACAAGAGATCAAATCAAGTCTAGTCAAGTGTACCTTATTGTCAAAAATCCATGTAACAGGGTTAGCGCAGAAACTGCAAATAAGACATTGACAGTAACCACACACACACACACACACACACACACACACACACACACACACACACACACACACACACACACACACACACACACACACACACACACACACACACACACACACACAGGGTGGAACTGAAGACAGTGGAATAATTACGAGCTAGGAATTAAAGGTAATATGTATACCAACTGCATAGAGAAGTATTAACTTACTCATTAAACTGTACTCAAAACCAAAAGTGTTTTTTTTTCACTTCTGACCAATCAGGGCGCCCCTGGCAAGAGAGGCTCCTAGGCTGCAGCCATATTTACCCCATATAGCCCTTGATGTCAATTTAGCACCATTACTTTTGCATCTGTTTTTTTAGATGCCTTGTCCAGTACATTTACTCCCATATCACAAGGGGCAAGACACATAACATGGCATTCCCCAATAATGGAGCTGAAATGACGAGATCCTGCATATTTGCTGTTTCGAGAAGCCATTTTGATTAGTATTTTCACCAAACAGACTCACCTGTCAAAAAATCTTTCTTCTGAAAAGTTGGCTCAGTAGTTTCTGCATCACAAAAGATACAAAAATGTCTTCCATTATTCAGCAAATATTTTGTAATCCAGCTATAACATACCACTGCACACTTTTGTAATACAGCTATAACATAAACCCCAGGATACTGGTTTGCATCAGCCTAGGCCCGTCCCTAGTACCTGTGACAGGGCACAAAGTTTCATTTCTCAATGCCGGCAGAGCTTTAAAGTCACGATAGCCAGGCCAGGTTATATCTTAGATTAGAAGCTGATAACATTTCCACAACATTTGGCTTCCCCGCCCAACCCTTCCCCATCACTCTCCTCTTATGAAACGAAACAAAAAAGTGTTGGCACATACTTTGTTCAATAATCAAGCAAGTAATCTTGTGCACTTCCCAGCATAAGCCAGGTGTAAAAACAGAAAATAGTCTGCAACACCGCTCATCTTCCCGGTGTTTTTACTTTGTTTTTAAATACCAGTGACGGAACAACACAGGGTCACAGGGCGAAACACTAATAGGACCTCCATACAGCTTGTCAAGGCCATAATATGGCCCCACAACCAATACAAGAAGGTCCTGGACCCTTCCCCCCCCCCCAAAGTAAAAAAACCAAAAAACCATGTTATTTCCCTCACCTGTCACGGACACCATCACCGTACTCAGTGCCAGTCCGTGTTCGTCCATCACCCGGTAGGTGCCCTCGTCTTCCCACCCGATGTCTGTAAAGATGAGCCTCTCCCCATCCTGCCTCACTCTGGAGGAACTGGAGCTGGATGATCTGGACCGTGTCTCCACACCACCTCTGGACCACACTACTGCCCACCTGGGGTGCTGCTCTTTCTGGAACACCACCTGCTGGGCCTGGGGGGTGTGGAGCTCCAACAGCAGGTCACTCCCCTTCCGGACAGTCTGTTTTAACTTATAGTCTAGAGAGGGAGGAGGGTAGACAAAAAAGGTTGTGAAACACTGATTCTATCCCTTCCTGGTGCTGGACCAAACAAAAGATCCCTGAAAGGAAATATAGGTTCGCAACACTGATGCTCCCAGACAAACTTTAATGGCACAACGTTTCGGACTCCCAGTCCTTCATCACAGTGAGAGTCCGAAACATTGTGCCATAACATTTTGTCTGGGAGCATCAGACAGTGTGACGGACCTACAGTATATTTTCCTTTCAGACATTATTCTATCCCTTCCTGGCGTCCTCACCTCTGACAACCAAGTCGACGCTTTGCAGCAGCACCTTCCTCTTCACCTTGGTTTGGCCCACCACCAGGTAGCTCTGGTAGACGCCAGAGTCCACCAGCCGGGCGTCCCCCAGGAGCAGCGAGCAGTTCCCCCTCTGCAGCATCTCCTGGGGCACGTCCGCTCGCCCCTCAAAGCCCTCGCCCTGGAAGGACAGAAGAGAGCTGCACAATGAGCCGACTTTTCTTTGTTAACTTCTTTTGGGATTTTGTGCTTTATTTATGATAGGACAGTGGCAGAGGAACAGGAAACGAGTGAGGGGAGACAGGGAAGGGACTGGCAAATGACCCAGGCCAGAATCAAACCCAGGTTGCCGGCATAGTTCAAGTTCAAGTTTATTTAGCCATATCAACAGTATAAAATACAGTTGTTAGGAATGTTTTTGGTTTGCTCACACATACAACTATAGACACAAAACTTGGGGTGTAATGAAAGAAAAACAGCGGATACATAAATAAATAAACAGGGAATGGCATACAAAAACATTGGAGACATTGAGAAGTGCAATGGAATATTTAAAGTGCATGGGTTGTATAGAATTTTTTTAACATTGTGCAAAGTAAACAAGAGAGGTATATGGCCAGGTAGTGAAGTAACTGTAAAGTGCTAATGCATAGTGGCAGATGGCTTGTGGGTAGGTGCTGTCCCTAAAGCGTGTGGTATTGCATGGGGCATTGCGGTACTTTTTCCCTGATGGTAGGAGTGTGAATAGGTGGTGTGCTGGGTGTGTAGGGTCAGAGGTGATGTTTTTGGCTTTCCTGACAAATCTGGTGTTGTAATGTGAGGCTAAGGCAGGAAGACTTTGGCCAATGATTTTGGAGGCCCTACGCACCACTCTTACAGATGTTGCTTTTCTTGACTGGTGGAGCTGCCATGCCAGACCAAGATATTGCCTAGTAGTAACCTATGCCCTACCGCCAGGCCACGGTAGGGACAGGAATCGACTTTGAATCATAATCTTCATGCCTTTTAGTGGGTGGGAGAGAGCGATGGGGGAGGATCAGGAAATGACCTCAGGCCGGAATTGAACACAGGTCCCAGATCAGAGTGTCTGCTAAGTTTAATGTAATGCAATTGATCAAAACTTATTCCTGATAATTATTTTGACCAAATCGCAATTATCAGCCCTTACCTGGAAGTCCTCGGGCCCCATGCGCTCGAACACCGTCTCTGACATGCTGAGCCACTGGATGTACGGGGAGTCTGAGGGCGGGGGCAGGGCGAGCTGGTCAGGGGAGGAAGAGGAAGGGGACAAGACCATGCAGGGCAGCACTGCAGACTGACCCACGCCACAAGAGATGGAGATCAGGGAGGGTGAGCAGTTGACATGGGAACCTGGGAGGAACAGTCAGGAATACTGTTTTGTCTTTTATATTCCACATTAAGGATAGACCGATATATATCGGTATCGGTATCAGGCTGATATTTGCATTTTTTAAGTGTATCGGTATCGGCCGATACGCGTGTGGTTTTGGCCGATACGCAATATTTATTATTTTATGTCATTCACTTTTTTTCAAAAGCACCAAAACACTTAATTTTTTATTACTTGTTTGTTAGACATTACTTGATTGTTAGAGTGGGTGTTTAAATGTTACAAGTTCTACCTAAATTGGATAATGTTAAAGGAATGTTTATTTTTAACTTGAGACCTGGAATATTTGTCATTTTTTAACCTTCCTTTTAACCCATATCGGCCCCAAATATCGGGTATCGGAAATCGGCCAAGGATGATGAAAAGAAAATCGGTATTGCATCGGCCATTAAAAAACCTGTATCGGTCGACCCCTATTCCACATCTTAACAAATGTTTTTTTTTAACAAAATGAAAGCTGCGTGCATGCTGTATTTGTATTATCACATTAATGGATACTGCATACCACATACAGTAGCCTACATGCATGACCAAGCAACTGCACAAAAAGTTGTTGAGAAGAGTAGTGCTATACTCACACAGAAGTGTGCCAAACAGAAACCAAGGAAACAGGGGAATGCTTGGAACTGAGTCTGTCATTTTCCTGGTCTGTTTTCGGCTGTTGGTTACGGCTGATAAAAGTTGAAAAGCATGTTATACACGCATTAGGCCAATAGACATGTAGGCTATTTGATGGTAAATACATACAGTAACTATTTAGCTATGAGACTGTCTGATGACGTGTCTGTTTTTCGCAACTTAAACTGAACTTGTTTGTCCTAGCTCATGTGCCACATCCTCAACTGTTTGTGATTAGATACAGTATCTGCACAGGTGGAGATTGTAAACACAAAAAATACATTGATAAAAAAAAAAACATAAATCAAACCAAATCATGTCAGACCATGAACTAAGAAAGAGAGTAGGGCAGCATTCTGTCGGTAGGGTAGGCCTACCCCATAGGCCTATTCAGAGAACATCAATAGATGAATGCTTCCATTGCATTGGTTTTGTCCCCAGTGCAGCCTGTGTTGTCTGTAGGCTAGGCTACTGCAGGTGGTGTCCTGGCACACTGGAAACTTTTAAGACAGGAGGTAAGTTATCTGGAATTCAAATGGGGCAACCTGAAATATAGGCTGTGTCTCAAATGCCGCACTTGTGCACTTCGGGCACTGTTTTTCAGTGCCTAGGGTGCTCACGCTGAAAATTTCAGTTGAGTCAGTGCACTGAAAGTGCCAGGATGATGCCCTAACAATGGCGGAAAAATGCAGTGCTTGAATGATGGACACTGCACGCACTAAACGGCGGCCATGTTGACAATGACACGGAGGAAATGTGGCATTCAGTTCAGTAGAAGAGTTTGGTGAACAGTCTCCTAATTCTGTAAGTAATGTTGATGGGACACCAACCTTTTCATGCCAACCACAGTATTGTATGTGTGATTGTTGTCCTTTGGGGTGAAGTGCATGGAAATACAAGCACCAGACGCTGTGCATTGTAAACAGTAGCCAACTCATATTTTGGCGAGCTAATGCCATGCTCAGTCGTCACTTCCTGAGAGGGCACAGTGCATAGTGCTCAAATTTGTCCACAATACTATGCACTAAAGACCTCAGTGCATTGTGTGCACTGTGCACTGACTGTCAGTCCACTGACAAAAGTGCGTCATTTGAGAAACAGCCATAGACTTAATGGTGTGTAGCCAGGAAGTCCTGTTGGGGAAAACTACAAATTATTATGGCGTCTCCAGGGCACCGCCTCTACCTGGCGGTGCAATGAGCCTTGAGTCAGGGCGCGCAAGGTAATCACTGATATTCAATTCACCTGGGGGGCGTCACTGAAAGAATTGTTTGCTGTCGGCGTTTGTGTAGGCAACGCCAAGTTCATGTGCTGGGAACTTACCTGTTTGCCGTTTAAAAATACATCTGGGGTAGGTCAATTTCAATCATTAAAAGTATCAATACACTCTTTAATTAATATTATATTATCCGCTACAGTGATGCATCGTAATGAATACTTACCTCGCGCTTTGCTGATCCCTAGTTGACACAAGTACCTCCCAAGACGGTGTGAGCGTAAACGAAAAGACGCGTCTGTCCTAGTGTTGAAATGTTTCAGGTTGGTGGAGGCTTTTAAACTACCCAAGTATTATGATATTTAACAGGATGTTAGTAGTCACTAATTCCATCCTTCGCTGTTTCGTTCTTAGTGCATCCTTGGCCATCAGCAGCTATGGAATTCCTAATGACGTGTGTAGAGACGCATGACTAACATAACATTCTGGTAGGCACTATTGTGAATAAATACACTGAAGCGTTCATACTAAAACTGATGTAGGTGGGAAGTTCATAACAGAGGGTGACGCTGCATTCTGTTGATTTTTAGTAGGCCTACACCTGCGTGCGAGTATTGAGCAGGACCAGCGGTGTATCACACCGCACTGTTGAGCTTGACTGGGGCAGCTTACAATTTAATTCATAGGCCTATATTAGGCCCTACGATTAAAAGACCACATCTAACAGTCATAAACGTCTAGGCCTATAGCCTATGCCTAAAAGTTGGCATGCGGTCCCCAGGAATTTTGAATGTCAAAGTGCCGTCCAGCGCCAAATCATTCTAGCACTTTTCTGGTTTGGTTCGTTGTAAACAAGGGGGTGCCCCGCCCACTTGACTTCAGCAAAAACGAAACAGCCTACCGCCTACGAGACTCAACTCAAAACTTAAAACAGCTGAGCTGGCTGTCACGAACCACGCGACTAGGCTACGGTGCCAGGCATATAAACTCTCATGTCTGACATAGCCTATTGGCCTAATTTAAAGATGTAAAAGCTGAGAGTCCTATTGGATAGGCTAATTCAACAAAGAATTTCCCTCCTTCACCAATGAATTTCCCCCTGGGGATCAATAAAGTTACTCTACTCTACTCTACTCTACTCTAATAGCATGAGGAGAAAACAACATTGCCATTATGAATCTCCATCAGGGACCCTAGTGGTTTCATTTAGGGTATTTTCCAGTCTGATTACGCAGTCAAACCACCTGAAGAGTAGCCTAGACCTAAAGGTTTCACAAGTAGTAGGCCTATGTTTTGTTCAGTAGCCTAATGTAGACTAACATATTTCTATTTCTATCCTCTCTGCCCGAAATGAGACAATTTCAGTCAAAATTGATCACCAACCGTCCGACCGAGCAGGACATAGGCGATGTAATTGGGTATTGTTATGAATGGATAATAATGTCCTTACCCGAAGTAGGTTATCCCCTGTTGACATTGAAGCCAAATATCCTCTTCCTTCAGAGACCAGTGTAATACTGGCGGTCCAGTGCGCGCACTCATCCTTTAATCGCCTAGGGAAAGAAACGAAACTTACGGGAAACAGAAACTTAGCGGGCCGTTTACGGCGCTATCCAAAACTGTGGCGCTTGCAGAGTAGGCTACAAGAAAGAGACCACCCACGTGGCAGTGATAATTAAAACACACCTCCGACACCCCTCATGTTTTCGAGACTTCTTAATGAAATCACTGCCCCCCTCGCATGCACAACTCTCAATAACTCACTTGAACTCATCAAGACATGCAGCACTGTGCAGTTCAAGTCACACTGAACCTACTTCTACTAATATGTGAGTACTGAGTGAGTAGACTACTTTATAATGCTGTGGAGGCAAATGAGGAAATTGGACAGGCAGGCAGGCAGACAGACACAGACAGACAGACAGACAGACAGACAGACAGACAGACAGACAGACAGACAGACAGACAGATAGATAGATAGATAGATAGATAGATAGATAGATAGATAGATAGATAGATAGATAGATAGATAGATAGATAGATAGATAGATAGATTGATTTGTTGATTAGCCTGTTAATTGATTAGGCCTACTTCATTATTGGATGCTTGATTGACTTATTGTTTCTATTCTAGTTGCCGAGCAGGATGTCTCTGCTGCCAGCTCTGCATCCCATGTTCTTGTGCAACCTGACGACAATGTCACCTTGTCCTGCAATACTTCACCAGGTGTTTCAGAAGTCGATACGGTCACATGGATTCACCAGCGTGAGGATGAGCTAAAACGGGTGATTAACTTGGAGTATTCAAAAGTTTTGAAAACGTACTACATAATAACAGGTCAAGACTCAGCAGGCCTAACTGTGGAAGACAAATCATGGAATCTCGTGATTACCAAAGTGAATGACTCTGACTTAGGGCTGTACCACTGTCTGGTTCGAAGGGCCAAAGCTTTCATTGCTGAAAAGAGCATCAGGTTGACATTCACAGGTGAGTGTGCCACCTTATCTACAGGGTATCAGGCATGAGAGGCATCATGGGTATAAAGAAACCAGTGAATTCTCTCATCAGCATTCAGTATCTGTTTTAGTTTCCGGCTTTTACGTGTATTTTTTATTACATTTTTTAATATAGGCCTATTTATTGTCTGCGCAGAATCAGCGGGGTGTGTGCGTGTGTGTGTGTGTGTGTGTGTGTGTGTGTGTGTGAGAGAGAGAGAGAGAGAGAGAGAGAGAGAGAGAGAGAGAGAGAGAGAGAGAGAGAGAGAGAGAGATATTGATCGTACCATACATAGGCTTTTCATGCAGATGGGATCGTTACCGATCCGACTTAATATTTACTGAAAAAGCTCAACTACATAACAACATTGGTAGGCCTATAGTCTATGACAGAGGAGGGTAGACTAAGGCCCCGGGGGTCACATGCACCCCACAGAGCCATTTCAACTGGCCCCCAGAGTCTTCACAAGAAAGACAACTTTGTCTTTGTGTACCTAAGACAGGGTTTTTTACATTTAGCGTAGTTAAGCACATATGATACTGTTGTATTCATCTAAAATGTAATACATTTCAATGCAATGTGCAGGAATATCAGTTCATTAATTTATATTATTGACACAGGCATGTTGCCTGCAACATCTGGTCCTTTGGCCAATATTCTAAACCTCGTTGGGCCCTTACACACAGAAAAAAATCCCACCCCTGGCCTATGACATTGCCAAGAGTCCTAAATGACAAATTAAGACATAGTCATTACCATCATGGTAACAAGAACCTTATAATCGATATTCTGCATGAAACGGTTGTGCACCCAGTGTGTAAGCCCACAGTGGGAATACAATATCATAACAGCTGACTGAATTCAGCCGAGTCTAGAGCTCATCAGCCGGCGCTAGGCATAGGCAGACAAGGAAGTCGCCTAGGGTACCAAATGTCTTGGGGGCACCAGTAATACCAAAAAAACTCGAAACTCGAAACAAAACATTAAAGGGACACTGTGTGAGATTTTTAGTTGTTTATTTCCAGAATTCATGCTTCCCATTCACCAATGTTACCTTTTTCATGAATACTTACCACCAGCATCAAATTCTAAGTATTCATTATGACTGGAAAAATTTTCATACATGAAAAGGGGGATCTTCTCCATGGTCCGCCATTTTGAATTTCCAAAAATAGCATTTTTTAGCTGCAAAAATGACTGTACTTGGACCATACTAGAAAATATTAGTTTATTACTTAGTAAACTTTCATGTAAAGATCAAATTTGGCAATAGGTAGCCCAGTTTCAATGAGCAGCATAGTTGCAGTGCCTTTTTTTGATAATTTCCTGCACAGTGTCCCTTTAAACTTCACATTAACAATGAATGTTCATTGTCCCTCAGTCTATTTGTAGGCACTATTAGATCAGATGTGCTCGATCAGATGTACAGTTTTATGGTTACATATGCCAGTTTCTAAATGCACAAAAAAGGAAAAGGGGAAAGAGAGTGCTCGCCTAGGGCACCTATTTGACTAGAACCGGCCCTGATCATCAGACACAAAGGATGTCACATGCATTGTTTACTAAGGCATGAAGCAATGAAGTCAAGTTTAGAGTCAACCCAAACAAATTGGGAAATTACCCATAAAACACTAAATTGATCATCCACAAGGGAATTAATTGTGGTATATGTATATCCAGGAAGTTGTGAAAGAAAAAAAGTCTAAGTGCTTCAAATACATTTGACTTATATCTTCTGCAGATTCTGTGACTGCTCTGAGCTGCTTGTGAAACGTAACCCTCCCTATTTCCCCCTAGCCCCCTGTGTCTCGCTTTAGGAATCGTTTTGGGTGAAAATGTTTATTTCAGCACTTCAACCTTCACCACCAGACCTTTTCATGCGAAATCACCAAGTCTCTAGTCACCACACCTCCTCATGTACAGGCAGCTCAGGTTGTGGTTGGTTCAGGGCTGCATCAGAGATGGGGAGAGTGGGCTTCAAGTGTTGTCGTGTGGTTTTTTTTTTCATCAGAGGCAGGAGGGGAGCTGCAGGGGTCTTCTGCTGTGTACTGGGGCCTGCTCGCCTGCGTAGGCCTCGCCTCAGCCTGTCTGGGGGCCCTCCTCACCTTCGGTATTAGTCATCGCCTAGGTCAGTAACTTAACTTGTCTAAACACAAGTACAAATGTATGATTAAAAAATATATATTTTTTGATAGATGTTCACATGGAAAAGGAAAGTTAAAGGAAAACTCTAGAAGTATAAGCATGTTAAGACACCATTCCGAGTTGGCTGTGACTCAAAACTGTGTTGACCTAGTATGATGCCAATTTTCATCTTAACACTGGAGTTGTTCTTTAAACCGACCAACACTTAAGTAGGCCTATTCCTTTATAATTAATGAGGAAATTGTCGATATTCCTATTTTGTGCTATGCCATGACCATTTTATTTGTCCTTATCTTACTTTTCGCTGTGCCAGTAAAAATGTTTGCTGTTTCTCATTTACATTCCAGTGCTGGTAAAATCAGCAACACCCAACACGGGCAATTCTACAAATAATGATCTGAAGGTAATAGACATACGGCATACCACACACACACACACACACACACACACACACACACACACACACACACACACACACACACACACACACAGACACACACACACAGACACACACACACACACACACACACACACACACACACACACACACACACACACACACACACACACACACACAATACTTACACAATTATATAATTATACAAGTACATGTAAAAACCAATAAATACAGTTTTCCTCTTTTATCTTCTATTTATGTCCAGGATGTTGGTGTGCATTATGCCAGCGTGAAATGCCAAGGCATCAAAGGTTGGCATCAGCCACACCGCCAGCCAGATGTGACCTATGCCACTGTGGCCCGTCACGGCCATGCCAAGGGTAATGCCACAGCTTGTTAACCCATTTCAGCCTAAGGCACCTTGCAAAAACGCCTGCTGAATGCTTAAGCCCTTTTTTGGGACAAGGTGCCCTCAGCCTATAAAAACCAAAATATCTCTGCCTCCGAAGCACATAGACGCATGACATAAATTGCATTTAAAAGCTAGGACCTTCCTCTTGCATTAGAATGTATACATTCAGCTCTTACACTCCCCTATTTATATTAAAACAACTTAAATCTCAAGAGCCTGAATGCAGCGCCCATGCAGCTCCAGGCACCTACCGGTAGGTCAATGCAGCGTATACACAGCTTCAGGCTTCAATGGGTTACATGGATCATAACTGAGCACTGAGCACTGAGCCGGTTAATTTGGTTATGGCACAGCGTGTTGAATGGATCATAACTGGAAAGGTTCATTTTTGTGATGACTGTATAGAACTCCTGTTAAAACCTCTACTGGTAGACTATACATTTTGACTTTGAATTTAAAGATAAATGTGAAATTTCATTCCAACTATAATGTGTGTGTGAGTGTGCGTGTATTTTAGACCTGTTCAAAAAAAACTTTTTTTGTAATTTTGAAGCCAATTGCTGTGATTCCCATTCTCCAAGGTGTGAAATGGCCAGATATAAAATTATTTTGATTTTGGACCATGGGAAGACCTGCCTCAAGAGCCATAAAGTTTCAATGTTTATTTTAATCAAAAACGCCTGACATTTGGCCCCATTTTGCCTAATAACTTCACAGCCATTTGTCATAGAGCATTGTGAGTGGTGTCACCTGAAAGCTGACAATATTGCCTTTCAGATGATACCCAATATGTCAGTATCATGCACAGTTATAGTTGCCTTTAAAGCAGAAATGTGTTAAATTTAGGCGAATTTTGGTGGTTTCAGCTCAAACAATACACAATTGGACCCCAGAAAGGTTTATTAATTCACCAAAGTATAGTGCCAAATTGAAGTCTGAAAGAAAATATATTTCCTAACATTTCATATATTGCCAGTGACACATCCTGAACAGTCAGAACACAACATATTAAATCGTGATCTCTTGCTTACTCTTCCTGTGCTGTCGGAACACAATATTGGCCTAATTGATCCTGATCCAAGAGTTCTGGTTCCACAGACCAGTTGGGCACTTCCAAACAACTCATAATCTGAATTCAAGACACCAGAAAATAGATGATATTTGATAGAAACAGTCAATGAATCAGACACCAAATTCTCCCAGGAGAAGGTACAGGACAAAAGGGTCAGACACTATGAAAATAAAGTTCAATGTCTGCACACTTTGTATACTTAGCACACTTATTATACATGATAATGAAGTTTAAGGTGGGCGATTCCGATGGAATCTTTGTGTGTGTGTGTGTGTGTGTGTGTGTGTGTGTGTGTGTGTGTGTGTGTGTGTGTGTGTGTGTGTGTGTGTGTGTGTGTGTGTGTGTGTGTGTGTGTGTTCTGCTGATCTTCTCTTGAGTTCATCTGTCTTATTATCTGGTAAAAATAGCTGTTTTGACTGCCATGGCTTCTATCCTGTTGCTTGCCAGATAGTGGCAGCTGAAACAGTCCATGACTACAATGGCTGAGATCTTTGGGACACCTTTGGGACATAAGAAAATACATAAGACAACAGCATACATTTACTGTTACCAGAATGGCAATGACCAAGTCGTAATGTATCACTATAGGCTCTGTGTAATGTAATAGTAGTGTAGTGCTATGGTAGTCTTTGGTAAGTAGTAAGGTAATAGTATGGTATGTCTTTTCAACAACTATTACAGCATTCCACTGTGGAAGTGTGGGCATTATGAGGCTACAATAGTCTGGCTTTATGTTTTATGCTTAGTATAAGCCTGATATTTTGACTGTGTTTTGATTGCACCCTAAGACTGAGGTAGATCAGCAGTCGTTTTTATATTTCTTAAGGACACAACTGTTGGTGCTGTTTACTGAAACACTCTTACTTGTGTTTTTGTCCATTCCAGCCATGTTCAGGTCCACAATCTAACATCACAAACATCTTTTTACAGCTTCTGGCTCTTTACCATGTTTGGAGAGTTTTGTGTCTGATTCGTTCACCATTTCTATCAACGGGAGACTTTTTAAGTCAGCTGACTATTTTCAGGTGTCTTGAATTCAGATGAAAAGTTGATTGGAAGTGCCCATCTGATCTGTGGGACCAGAACTCCTAATGGTTAGGAGGGGATCAAATGCCTATCTCCCTCAATGTAATAGAAATAAATTCCTAATATATATTCTTTTAAGCTACTTTCTGGATTTGCTTTTTGATATTCCATCTTTCCATGTTAGAATACACCTACTATTAAAATTATAGACTGATAATTTCTTTGTGGGCAAACCTACAAAATCAGGATCAATTAGGCCAATATTGTGTTCCGACAGCACAGGAAGAGTAAGCAAGAGATCACAACTTTATATATTGTGTTCCGACAGTTCAGGATGTGTCACTGGCAATATATGAAATGTTAGGAAATATATTTTCTTTCAGACTTCAATTTGGCACTATACTTTGGTGAATTAATAAACCTTTCTGGGGTCCAATTGTGTATTGTTTGAGCTGAAACCACCAAAATTCGCCTAAATTTAACACATTTCTGCTTTAAAGGCAACTATAACTGTGCATGATACTGACATATTGGGTATCATCTGAAAGGCAATATTGTCAGCTTTCAGGTGACACCACTCACAATGCTCTATGACAAATGGCTGTGAAGTTATTAGGCAAAATGGGGCCAAATGTCAGGCGTTTTTGATTAAAATAAATATTGAAACTTTATGGCTCTTGAGGCAGGTCTTCCCATGGTCCAAAATCAAAATAATTTTATATCTGGCCATTTCACACCTTGGAGAATGGGAATCACAGCAATTGGCTTCAAAATGACAAAAAAAGTTTTTTTTGAACAGGTCTAGTGCACGCGTACGTGTACGTGTATGTGTACGTGTACGTGCACATGTGTGTGTGAGAGAGAGAGAGAGAGAGAGAGAGAGAGAGAGAGAGAGAGAGAGAGAGAGAGAGAGAGAGAGAGAGAGAGAGAGAGAGAGAGAGAGAGAGAAGCGCTTGAACATATAATTCCTGGCAGCTAACTTTGTGTGCAGCAAGTGTTGTAAACCTCTTTCAAACTGTACTTTTCTTATCAAAGTGTAATCTTTTTTTTCTCAGAATATATTTTAAAAACTGTTCATACCAATAAAGGTATCCACTCAAACCAATCAACTCGTGTGTTCAACCTGTCATCGAAGGACAGGCATTTTATTTTTGGTTTTAGTCAGATGGTTCATTACACTGTATTTCCTCCCCATAGCATGTCATGGAAGTCTCAGAATGACTCTTGTTGAATGACAAACTGTACCCATCAATTGTTTTCCATCGATCCACCAAAGTCTTTACATCCTGTTGTTCAACCGGAGGTCTTGGTAGATAAACAAAAGTTTATACACAGAGAGAATCTATTCTGAGTTTGGGTTCATTGCCATGGCGACTGTAGAATAGATGACGTGGTGACCCTTGTCTTGCATCCGTCCCCTTTCGAGCCAGTTCTTTCGGCCCAGTGAAGCGTAGTGGAGCTCACTGCTCTCCACGGGTGACACACTCTGTTCAAACATAGATAGCCATACAAAGGTACACACGCATACAGAAACACACACACACACACACACAAGAATGTGTAGTAATCTTGAAATCAAGTCATTCCACAGGAATCTTTTACTATTGTCTTGGAATGGTGAGTCTTTATGAATGAACAATGCTTTGGCAGAGAAATGAAAGTGAACATGTTTCATTTCGTGAGGCAGTTTCATTTTGTAGTAATGACATAAGCCGACTGGCACTGGGTTGGGTAGGGCTGGTTTATGGAGCTAACAATGTATTTAATTACCATGTGGTTTGATATGGGCATCAACCCATATTTTGCATTTTCATAACAATACTACATTCAACTCAGCTGACAGTCATTATCATATCCCAAGAAACTGACCACATGGGATACAATTTCAATGGGTGCATGGGCAATCCCCTTGAAGCAACCATGCCTTACTCATGGCACATGGTGCATGGGTGCAGATCCTGGAGGGGCTGCCTGGGAACCCCCCCGCCTTTCAGGAGTTGCGCTGCGCCCAATCCAATACTCTAAAATTATTTCATATTTAAGATATTAAACAAATGTTGAAGAGTTACATTTTAGCGATCCAGGAATCCCCCCCTCTCAAAACGAATATTGGATCTACACCCCTGGACAAACAATGGTACACCAGCCATAGATAAAGAAAAAGGCAAAGCTGGTTCTTTACTTTTCCCTGGTTACATGGTTCAGACTATCTGTTTAATCATTAAAGCTTTACTGAAAAAAAGTGGTGATGACTGTCAATTACCTGACACATATCCCTTTGTGTGTTCGGTGAACCTGTTAGAGGAAACAAAAGCATCAACATGATACGGTCACATCTAATATCCCAAGAGTTTTGCTGAATAAGTAACTGGACGTCTTCGCTTAACTTGACATTCAGGCTCAGGAGAATCTGTAGCTGCTTACAGTTAAATCATTTGGATAATATGAGTTGGATAAAGGTGCTGGTATGCTTGCTGTGAGCTGTAAATTACGCGCGTCACCGCGAGCAACCGGCATCACATGCTTGCTTCAAAAGCAGTTGACCAAGACGCAAAATACTGGCGGACAAACTCAATGAGACGCTCTTAAAAAGTTGCTGCCATTGTCGTTTTCATATCAAGCACATGCGTGGAACTACGCAGTCTATCTTACGATCGCCCCCAGCGAGTTTGAAGGTATTGCACCTGATGCACGCATTTGGCTGCAGTGTCCAACACGCGCGAAATTGACATTAAATACGCATGTTAACGCGTTCATGAACGAATCGTGCACGCGCTCGCGTATCTTGCAGCAAGCATACCGGCACCTTAAATGAGAATCATGACAGACAATGTCAAATATAATATAGAAATACTAGTACTGTTATTCTAAAAATTCAGGCTATAAGAAGACTAGCATTTGGACCTTATGAGATAGATATAAACTTTATTTATCACCAAGGGAAAATAGATATGTAAAGATATACACTGTGTCCAGTAGGATAGTGGTGGGATTAAATATGCATGATGTCAGGTACAGTATGTATGAGAGTGGTGTTACCTCTTATAAACGGCCCCTGAGGCTGCAGCTCTGTCTCCTCTGGAATGTGCCCGGCGCCTGTAACAACAGCACAAGACCTTGTGGGATTCTGAAGACAAAATACACTACCACACTACCATGGGATCCTTCTTTCAAGCTCTTAGAAATTCAGAGAATAGGCGAGTACATTTAGGGTTTAACCCCAAAAAAATTGATACAAAAGGTTTTTTTATGGATTCTATTACTATTGGACCTGCTAAATGACATACTAAAAATCTAGTAAAATCTGACTTTGGGAAATGAGTTTTTTTCAACATGGCTGCCATAGGCTTATTATAAGGGTCAAGAGACACTCCAGGTGAATAGGCCAAAAAATGTAGCTTGCCGATATCACCATGAAACTTAATCCGGTGATTACTCACATATTTGTGAGAAAAAAATGTATTGCAAGTTTTCTGAAATGTTATGTTTTAATATGGTAATTGGACTATATCTAATTAAATATGCATTAAATTTCAAAATGCAAAACCTCAAAATCTGAAAAAGCCAAGCTCAAAATTACTCTTTTATTTTGTTTCTAGTAAGCCAGAAGATATCTTCAGAAGAGATTATGGACATCTCTTTTTGTTTTGTAGTAAATCTAAAAATCTTTGTGCAGACACATCAGATAGCATTTTTTTTTCAAAACATGATTATTTATCATCTCTCTTAGATAAATAATTGAGTTTTATGTGTCTCAAGTTCTTCCAGACATTCTTTGAGTCTGGTGGTATCATTGTTAGCATGTATCAAGGGCAAGGTCAGCTGTCCTCAAATCATAGCCTCTCCACAGAGGTGTCCTAAGGGCTCGTGCTGGGACTCCTATTTGCCATGTACACCACATCACTGGGCCATGTTATCTGTTCTCACAGCTTCTCATACTACTGTTACACCGATGAAGCACAGTTACTTTGTGCCAGATGACTCCACGGTCACACACATTTCCGCTTGCCTCTCTGAACTATCCACAAGTATGAAGGAATGCAACCTTCAGTTGAGCCTTGCCCAAATGCACTGCTGGTGATCCCAGCCAAAGATTTAGGTCGCCATGCTATCAAGCTCAATATGGATTCTGCTACTGTTGCCTCAAATAAGGCCACAAGAAATCTAGGTGTCATTGTTGATGACCATCTATCATTCTCTGACCACATAGCCTCAGTTTCCCAGTCATGTCCTCTTTCTCATGCCCTAATTGAATACAAGGCCCTGACCCTTGCCTAAGACGCTACAACAGGCCCTACTCTGGCTTACCTGAAAGCTATGCTAAAGCCCTATGTCCTTTCAGGACATTGTCTGTCTCCAGTACCAACCGTTTCACCTTGCCCTCTACTTACACATGTAGTGGCTCCTGTCTATTCAGTTCAGCTGCTGAAAGACCCAAAATACCTAGTGACACCATGGTTCATCACATGATGTGCTCTGACAAACAGCACATGGATATTATCATAGCAGTAGTGTCTTTATCCACCCAAACAGCACTCCAAACAAACAGATCCTGAAAACATGTTAGTTCATGCCAATGTAATTATCATGTAGTAACCTTTATTTTTTAAAACTTTGATCTTGAAAATGACACCTTTCCTGAAGTCAGATTTTCCTAGATTTTTAGTATGTTATTAAGGACACTTAGAGGTAACAAAATCAGTTGAAAAACATTTTGTATCAATTTTTTTGGGGTTAGGTCTTTTTTTTGCATAGATGTACTCGCCTAGAAGTCCAGTTGCTTACGACTAAACTCTTAAAGGAGCACTATGTAAGATTGTGGCCAGATTAGGTATTGCAACTATACTGCACTTTGAAACCCAATTTGAGATAACATGACCTGAATGAGGAAGAAAGTTCAGACATTCACTACCATTCATTTCCTTCAGCTCTTCTGTGGATTATTGTATTATGTGTATTATGTAAATCCAGGTTGTTTAGCACTGTGTGAAAGTGATGATTTGGTGATAATTAATACTCCATTTACTGAAAAAAGTTGTTCTCCTTTTACCCGCTCCTTTTCTGCCCATCTTTTTATTCCTCCGTCTCCTCATTCGTTTTCTCTGCCACAAGATGAGAGACACCAGAAAGACGGACGCTACAAGCACACATAGTCCAACAACCGCCACCACAGCCACTGTGGGAAACAGACTCAATTTAAACAACTGGTGTGATGGACACAGAAATATATTGTTGCAAAGCTGACGGCACTGATTTATTTTCATGATGGAGCAGGCAGAGCCTACCTTTTTTGAATGTCTGACTTGTGACATATACTGTCGGAGAATCTGCAACAAACAATGATTCATAAACAATCATTTAAATGGCCTGCTATCCTGAACAACACATTCAGAAAAAACTCTCATCCCGTAGATTTAACAATATTAACTAGATTTTTTTTTTGCTTAAACTGTCACAATTCAAAGTGATGGTATTTCATTCTCTTTTATAATCACTAGTCTGTGTAACAGCTGGTAACCACTGTTACTAAATACTGCATATATCAAAAGAGTTACCAAAGATTTTAAATTCATTCTTAATGTGAAGTGAACTAAAATGATTTTTTTTTTAAGTGAGTTAATTACCTGTGACAACAGTAGGCCTATCAATGTACACTGTTGTTGTTGTTGTTGTGTTGATTACGGTTTCCTCATGAACTGAAAAAAACAGTGATTATACATAGAGTAGATGACAGTAATATACATACATAAAACACACACTGAGTTTGTGTTGGATAGTGTTTTCAACCAAAATGGAGACAATGTATAAATTAATTATTGGTAATAAACTATTTCAATGCATAAATGTATTATCAGATGCTTCGCAGTGTATATACTGTACATTATTTGTGGTATTGCTGTTATTTTTTAATGCAGAGCCTCACCTTTCAAGACAATGAGCCTGGCCACTAGCTTCATGTTGCACAGGTATCTCCCCGAGTCCTCCAGCCTTAGGCGGCCTATCTCCAGGGCCTTGAGCTGGGGAACAAAGCGTCCCTCTGGGTCATCACGCTCCCTCAGCACCGTCCCATTCCGGAACACAGTGAAGATGTTGACACGCTGAGAGGTCCTCTCCTTCTTGAAGGACCATACCTGTTTCCTCTCACCTTCACATGGAATGAACAGAGTCCTGCCTTCTGATATGGAGAAGACCTGACCTACAAGGATAACACAATAACAACAATATAATAAATATAGTAAATACACAATTGGCCTCTTTGTATGCTTATTAACATGTTTAACAGGTGGGACAGATGGGCAATGACCCACATATTCCCTGATTAACCATTGGGCTACACTGGGCCACAGTCAAGGTCATCCGAGATATTGTTTCAAGAGGCGACAGAATTTTCTGTACCCAGCAACACTTGATATACGGTCATGCAATGTAATGTCACGTCACTGATATATGGACAACATCAAATTAAGCGTTAAATCATTAGCATAATGGTATCCCATGTGTCTAGAAATTGTATTCTTCATTCCTGTCCTGTATTTCCATTTATACACCATGTAACCACTAGCATCTAATCTGCACAAAAAGGGCAGCTATCAACTCCTGCTGCTGACTCCCATGGCCCCTGGGTCAGACAACAAGGCAGCCCCCCTCCATGGGTGTTGCTCGTTTACAAAAAGACTTGGGGGTTTTAGAGCAGATGCTGGAGACCTTATGTTGTTGGAAATTCGGGGTTTGTTCACTGAGAAATATTGAAAATACAGTAAAAGCGTGATTTTGGCGCAACATGACAATGGAAATATAGAGGCTTCAGGCTCTAGGGCCCCCTATGATTCTTGGGCCCCTGGGCTTGGGCCCGGTAGGCCTGTGCAGTGATCCATCCATGCTTGTCCTTTGCTGTGTACCTGTGAGCACCTCCACCTCTGCCTCCAGCTGCCCATTGCAGTAGTACTCCCCCGCATCCGAGCCCTCCACCTCCTTGATGTGCAGGTACCCGTCTGAGATGTGGTACTTATTCTGGTTGAGGTAGGACACCGCTGCTCCGTTCTTTGTTGCCAGAATATGTCCTGCACCATTCCTCCACTCTGTGTTGGGGTTGGTAGGATCACTGTCACAGTGTAAAAACAGGAAGTGCTCCTCGGGTACAGAGAACCTCTTGACTGTGAGAGGAGAGATGGGTGAGAATAGTAACTCAAGTGCTAATACCTTTTAATGATGCTCACTAAAAATGGCATTTCATTCAACTGAAATACATTTAGTTAATTATAAGCTAATCCTTTTCATATCATGTATTACCACGCTTTTCTCACAATTTTCTCAACAATTAGATGACAAACCTGTTACAGTATGATACAGCAACGCAAAAAAAGAAAAAAAGGTGGAAAAGCTGTGACCATAAAATGTTCAGTACTTTCTGAAAGTTCTCAAAAGTACAAAAGTTCAAATATTGTATTCTATTCAATTCTTTTTTAGTTTGTAGTATGTCATTATTGAGGAATGGACAGTACACACAATAACTTTTATATACTTCCAGAAATGTCTTAAAAATAAGCAAGTAAACAATTTCTCCAAATATATAATCAAGGTCCACAATTGATGTGAAATGTTGAGCTGCCTTACTTGAGAGTCCTCTGGTGAAGACATTGATGATGATGAGCAGGTCGAGCCAAGCTGCCTCTGAGTTCCTCATCACGCTCCGCTCTCAAAATGTCCTCCTCTCCCATGGCCCCCTGGCCACATGCAGTAGGCTACTGTATCCTCCCGCCCAGACTTTCCTGTTCAGCAGGGGATGATGCATCTCTGGCCAGCAGTGTTATATTTGGCCTGGCTGGCACATGATGTGCTTTGATTGACAGGTCAGTCAGGGTGGCGTGCACAAGATAACGGACAAACATTTTTGTCTACCATTTTGAGTCTGTTGAAGGAGGTGGTCTGCACGCTGCTAAGCTCCAAAAAATAAAATTAATTTAATTAAAAAGCAACGTTTGGATCACCCTGCCTCTTCATCAGATATGTTTTTTTTCAATAAAGCTTATTTTTTTCGAGCTTATTTGGCAGTGTGCAGACCTACCTCCAACTGTCTGACACTTCTGTCTAGAGCACCTGCAAAACGTGTTTATTGATGTGAGCACCCTACCAAAAACGACTACCATTTTGAGTCTTCCATGACCATCAAATAAGTTATGCTCAAAATCTGGTTGTTTATCGGCTGATATTATAATTAGGCTACATGCTGCACGAATGCATACACAGTTTCCATGATGCGACATTTACAAACGAAATGAGCTCAAGGTACGTGGCATGGCTTTAGGGATTTGTGCATTTGTTTTTTTGGTCTTCCTTTGAGGATCTTCTCGTTTTATTTTAGTCATTGACCTACTTGTATGGAGATGCTCTTTGAGATTAGTCGTTAGTCATGTGTGGGGAAACATTTGTCATACGTTATGCAAAAACTACATTTGGTAACATGTTCTCTGTGTGTGTGTGTGTGTGTGTGTGTGTGTGTGTGTGTGTGTGTGTGTGTGTGTGTGTGTGTGTGTAAAAATGAACATACAAAATTATGAGGTTGTGCAGTCATTGTCATGACAACTGACTTGGGGCAACTGTTTCTAGACATTCTACAAAAAACATTTTCAATCAGAATAGCCACTGATGTTTCAACTTGTTCATACGTGCTTTTACCAACACAAAATCATGTACTGTACGTGTGGCTCACACAACACAAAATAAAAATATGACAAACACACACATGAAATAAAGAAATAATATATTTTGATAGTGTGAATATTTTTGTTATACAGTGTATTACAAAGAATCATAAATAAGTACAAACTCATAAAGCAAATCTGTAGTATGTACAAGTGCTTGTTTTCAGTCATGATGGATAAATTAGGAAGTGGGCGGAGCCCTTTGTGAATGTAAGGTTGTTTGGTAGGCCACCCAGAAACGCCCACATTATGTAAGAACAAAAATAACGTTTACATAGCCATCACTAAAAGCAAGAGCATCCAATTGTAACAACTTATTTCCGAACGACTGTCTTTGTTTCATTAAGTAAGACACAATAAGTGCTAATCCATAATCTTTTCTTTTTTCATATTTTTTTAAACGGAGTAATCCAGTCACAAAAAGAATTGCCACCTGGCTCAATAACTCCTACCACATAAAAAATGTGGATTAAGACCCTTAATCTTCTCTCAATCCATCATGTCTAAATTCTCCAAGCAAAGCACCAATACTGTAGGGCAGCTGTAGAAAACTTAAGATTTGGTGTGAAAAGTACATGATGTGAAGCTACAGATAGGAGTTGGTGTGTGGAGTATTGGTGTACAGTATTTGAAACTCATGATAAAGGTTGGTGTGTTGTACACCAAATACTGTAAAAATGAAATGGAGAATACTCATTGTACCCTTGACTCATCGTTACCTGAAGATAAGTCATTTTGTTTACTCTTTCCGAGATTTTCTCTTGATCCTTTCTAGCCAGCTAAGGGGGTTTGTTTCCATATTGTTAGACACAACTTAACATACTCAAAATGTCGTCCCAAACGTTTATGCTGGGTTGTAAGGTGTCTAATGTTGCATAACTTTTGGAATGATATTTGGAGTATGTTAAATTTCAATATGCTGTTGTATTGCTCACGCTACCCATGACTTGACAGTACCCGGTGATGCCACATTTTTCGGCTAAGCCCTTTCCGAGATATGAGCTATTCTAAAGGGGGCAGCGTTTGTTTACAAATATTTTCCCAAAAGGTAACGCTGTTTGATAGTTGTCTGCTGATGTTGTATAATCTTTCGGATGTTTTTGGAAATAAATAAAAATGTTTTTTTGAAATGTAAACAAAGCGCTGCCCCCATTACAATGACCAAGATCTCGGAAAAGGCTGAAGAAGAAAAAGAAAAACCTCAGGTACTGACAAGTCCAGGGTAGTGTAAGCATTACAACTGCATGTTGAAATTGACTGAACTGGTCCTTTAAGACATATCAAACAATATGCAAAACAAACCATGCCCCATTTACAGGGCAGTCATGTGTAAGCGGTTGGGGTGTCAGACTTGTAACCCAAATGATGCCGGTTCAACTCCCAACACCAGGTTGGTGAGGAGAGTAATTAACCTGTGCTCTCCCCCATCCTCCTCTATGACTGAGGTACCCTGAGCATGGCACAGTCCTGCCGCACTGCCCCCTTGCATGGGTGAGGCATTAATGCAATTTCGTTGAGTGCAGTGAGCACTCTGTGCTGTGGAGTGGCCAGGATTTTGGAAAAGGGCTGAATAAAAAAATGACACGTCTTCGGGTACTGACCATATAAGGGTAGAGTGAGCATTACAACTACATGATGAAAATGGACGGACTTCTGGTTTAAGATGAAGGCTGATGTGTACAATGTATAAAAACCAAGATGAAGGTCGGTGTGGATGACATGATGTAAATCTGAAGAAGGTCGGTGTGGATGACAACATGATATAAATCTGAAGATGGTGGAGAGTGTGTACCATACACCACGTAAATCTCAAGACGGATGTTGGTGCCGCTGGTGAGTGTGTGCACTATAAATCTTTAAAGCAATACTGCACCATTTCTGAAATAAGCTAATTTTCCACCTCCCCTTGAGATCATTTATTGGGTTTCAGCTTTCTCCTGTACTTCCAGCCGGGCTGGGGATGGTAATGAAAACTTCTACTTCCAAGCTAGCATACAGTGTATACATAATTCCTATGGGACCCATAATCTTCAATGATAACTTCTATTTTGGGACTAGGATTAAAATCACCAGACTAAAAGAATGGCTCGAAGAACTGATGAAAGGTGAAACTCAATCAATTAACTCAAGGGGAGGTTTTAAATGAGGTTACTTCGAAAAATCATGTATCTCTTTACGATTGAGGTTGTTTAGCGTGTGTCACTAGTGAGCAAAAATCCCTGATGGTCAGAGTGCTGTGATCTTGCTGGCCTCTCGGACGCCGCTGAGGTAGGCCCCCGTCACCGTCTGGGGGAAGTGCCTGTTGGTGGCCTGAGGAGGAGGACAGGATGGCATGGGACGCAGAGAGAGAGAGAGAGAGAGAGAGAGAGAGAGAGAGAGAGAGAGAGAGAGAGAGAGACAGAGACAGAGAGACATCATTAATGTGCATTTAAACAGGTTACACAGCATAGTCAACAAAGCAAAAATGTCTGCTAAGGGTCTGGGAAAGGTATTTGAGACCGAAAACTTGGCAATTAAAAAACACAATATTTTGCTTCAATTTTTACAGAGAATGAATTAATAAAATGCAGGTACAATATTGAACATGTATTAATTACATGTTAAGTATGGAATATTATAAACACATGCATGCACGCGCACATGCACGCACGCACACACACACACACAATTGACGATTAAGAAAGTGTAACACCAGAAGCCATAGTGCATTGTAGAATACAAATATAATTTTTCCCAAATAATGATGGAAACACGTTCCACACAACGTCTGTGTGTGTGTGTGTGTGTGTGTGTGTGTGTGTGTGTGTGTGTGTGTGTGTGTGTGTGTGTGTGTGTGTGTGTGTGTGTGTATGTCTTTTCGGACAGCCTAATCTAAAAGCACTACAATCATCCATGTTCTGAGAGCTTGATTCATGCATCATGGCTTTGAACAGATAATTCGCACACTGCCTGGTATAAATACTATAGGAGAAGTGGAGATGTTATTTTTGCAAAGCACTTCTGAATGATTCAAGAGGAAGTTGTGCCAAGGCACTCAAGGAGAATCTAATTCAGGCAGCTCTTGTTACACTGACCTTCAGTGTCAAGATAACCTTGACAATGACCATGACAAATGCAAGGGAAAAACAAGTCATATCAGGAAGGGTTTTGTGATAAACATTAGCTTAAATAACAGTGCTGGTTTTCTAGTTTCTGACCAAATCACATCCATTGTGTTCAAAAATAGTGGAAATGTAAAGACACCGTGTGTTTGTTTAATGTCTGTAAAACGGCAGAAAAGCTAAAAAGTGGTAAAAAGAATGTGATCATGAATCTAATGTACTGCAAAACTCTTTTCCTTTTCTGATTTTTTTTGTGTACACAAGACTGTATATGTTAGGATGTAAGTCAATCATAAAACCCAACTACTAGCTGGAGAGGTTTTTTTTTAAAATATTTTTTTTAAGGGCTGTTTTTTTCCCTTTATTTGACAGGACAGTTGGAGATGGTGAAAAGAAGCAAGAGAGAGATGGAGGGGATCGGCAAATGACCCAGGTCGGAATCGAACCCGGGTCACCGTCGTAGCAACCCAGTGCCCCACCGCTAGGCCACAACAGGACCAGGCTGGAGAGTATTGAAATGAGGATTGACCACAGCAGCACACTCCTGGGGGGTGACCCAACATGCACCCATTTTCCACAACAGCATGAGGCCTACTGACCACAATGAATAATTCACCAGTGTGAATCATGTTGGACAGGTGAGGTGAGGTGAGCTAGGTACCGTAGTGGTTAGGGAGCTGTTGGTGCAATTTTCCATTCCTGCTACGGAGCTAATAGTTTCAGATAGAAATGGCGGCGATAGAAATTGAGGAGTGGAGAGCCAATTGCAAGGTAGACTCCACTATATATCGATTCTTTAAAAGAGGAACAGAGAACAGTTTTGAAGGATTTTCATTGGTGGCAAGGATGAGCAGATGGTAGACTAAGGCCTTGGCCAGATGACACCGCAACGCGGGTTTTTTTAAATCCGAGTTGCAATTGTGTTGCAACCATACAGCATGTTTCAGTGAAAAAATCAGGTCCTGATGACAACGACAGGCTTGCTTCAGAATACACATTTTTTAATGTGAAGTTGTTGAGAACAAAGTATTCGCTAATGGCCGTGATCGCCCATACTCTGTCATGCAAATGACCTGTCACGCAGGGACATTACACCAGTCTCTGTGACAGTGCCAGAAAGTTTTTTTTTTTAAAAACATACACAGCATGTTTTGTTTTAGATCTACAGACACATGCCATGGCTTGTTTAAAAGCTGAAGATCTCATTTCCCCCCCTTTGTAAAAAGCGAAATACATTATTATGCGGTTTATTCTCCGCAAGCGCGTACGCAGGTTCAGAATATCAGAATGTGCAAACTGCATATTTGAACATTACTAGATGCCACAGAGACAAGTTAGATAAAACAACAGACTGTGCTTAATCATGCTGCTTAGCACCATACCTCGTGACAAAGTTGCTCAAGAATAAGCATGCATGCTGCAACTTCTGGAATATTTTGGAAGACATTAGAACAATCGAGTTTACAGTCTACATAACAGGTTGGCACTCACGAAGTTTATGTAAGTCATGTCTTTCATGAGTTAAGTATGATGTTTTGGATGCATGTCAAGTTACTAGAGGAATTTCTTATCCCAACATGTGTACTAGCATTTGCTGCTAGCCGACTTATTTTCAAAACCAGCATGCATAGTTGTTATTTTTCATTATGCTAAAGTGAGTGCTACGTGGAAAAATAGGCTACCAGCTTTGCGCATGTCCTCGTGTAGCTTGTGGAGTGACTAGAGTAGCGAATCATTGCCATTTAGGCATCTGTTGATTATGTTCTACACTTTATGTTATACTGCTTTTGTTATTTGAGAAGTTTAAACTAAGGTGTTGAAGACCAATATCGGGCAGGTTTTTCTCCCTCCCCTGTGGAGGCTGCTGCGCGCTCACCGCTCCTCCTCTTTTTGCCCATTATGTGTGTTTCAACTAGTCTCTAAAGACATTGCTGATAACTGTTTGGGTGCGCTGTTAAAATATAATATGAAGCTATGCTTCGTGTTTGTCAGGGTTTTTTGGTCAGAAAGCCTAACCTACACGGCCCCATTAAAATAGGCCTATGGACTGGGTATTTTGAACACGAGTGACCCACACAGTTTGAAACGTAAAATATTGACCGTGGTAGAAATGAAAGAGTCTCCACAGTCCACACAAACAGTTGTTTGATGATACCATTGTGCATGGAATGTTGTGCGCAAAGCTAGTGGTCATGGTGAAGATACCTCACTGTTTTTGGCCATGTGGCTGTGACGCAGATATAAACAAATCCGTTTCGCCTGGAACAATGGCAACGCAAACTACTGCGTTCGTCGATTTTCTCACCCTGGAACCCGTTCTGGAAAAAACAAGTTTTGGGCAACCCAGAACGCCGTTTTGATTTGATTTCATATGGTTAGGCCAGGGGAACGTTGTCATTGGCACAGAAAAACATTCCCGTGTAGCTAGCACTTAAGCCACGCCTTCTGAAAACTAATCCAACCCAGCTCTGTGTGGGGCTCACAGGGCTGTGTGGAACTACACCGATCTGGTGAGAGCCAGGTTTACTGTACCCAAATAACTGTAAATCACTTTGGATAAAAGTGTCTCACCAAGTGTGATGTATTTACAATGTAAACGGTGAGACAGCTCATTGGTGTGATGTTTCTCATTGGTGTGATGTTTTGGTGTGATGCTTCTCATGACATCATCATGTTACGAAGGTCTCACCTCTCCGGCAAAGAACACCTTGCCCTGGATATCCTCCGCTATGACATCGTAGGCCTCGCCACTGCCCCCCGTCTTCACAAAGCTGTATGACATCTGAGCCCAAGCGTCCTTACTCCAGTGTGTAACAAAGAACTTCTGGTAGTCTGGGACCTCCTAGGTAGGTTTGGCAACAAGGGCATTTTAGACATTTCACTGATTTCACAAAAGTACAAATGATGTACTGTATATCAGCGCTTCACAACAGAAGAACTTCATAATGAACACATTGCACCGCCTTGAACATGGACCACTTTTACGCCCTGTACACACACAAATACAGGTTTTTTTTTCTCCTCTGTTTAAAAATATGTGGAATTCTAACATTTCTCTAGAATGTATTCTGGAGCATACAATGTAGGTCTTTACCTGGTCAGTAAACAGTTCCCCGACTACCATAGAGTACACTGAGGAATTTCTACATTGTTCTAATCTAGAATGTATTCCAGAGCGGAGATCTTTACCTGATCTGGGAACAGCTGTCGGAGGACTCTCAGGCACATGTCGGCCACCTCTTTGTCCTCCAGGTCTCGCACGGTGGCCAGAGCCTCTCCAGTAATCACGGACATCAGCACACTCTGTTTACCCTGCACAGTAAATTACAATCAACTTGAGCGTTTGACAAATAAATGGTAAATTTCATCAGCTACTAAGCGGTAAAATCCGCTTTTTATGCTAGAAAACATTTAATCACTTTCGTAGGTTGTGCCATTTCCAATTCCTACTATGTACACAGGCACACAGAGACACAGACACAGACACCAAGTCATCCAGGAACATCTTTCACTTCTCTTTTCCAGTTCAGAGCTGTGCCAGTTAAGGTTTCATCAGACATAGAAACTAGACTGAAAATGGTTTCAAATCAGTTTTTCACTAATATACTGAAGTAGGTACGAGCAGAAGTGCAGTCTGACTATTCACCTTCACTGTTTAGAGAATCAAGAAAATCTAGTTGAATAAATCTAAAAAAAGAAAGGATTTGATATAAATGGAAAACCTGTTGGATAGGTACCTGTTTATCTGGATGTTCTGAGATAGGATGGGTTTGGAGAAGGGCAAAAACCTGCTCTGACCTACTACTGTAGTTGTCAAACATTTATCATGTTGTAACAAAGTAAATGCGAGGTTGCTTCATAGTCTCCCACTCAACTCGTCAGTGTACAACATTTTGCCCGGTCTAAACATACATGTATGAAGGCTTCCCCCCTCGGCTTTACATTAGGACACAAAAGGCAGATGTATGCCCCACTGCCTGATTTAGGGATGCAAAACGCCACCACTAAGACTAACGTGTTTTAGTAAGAGCTATGTTTAGGAGGAGGTTTAGGTCTAGGCAAACCTGTTCTTATGCCTCATGACGCACCACTAGAGAGGAGCACTTCACTTCATACCGTATATTGAGGTCTGGTCATATACCTTTGGCGTCATGTTGAGGCCTGGTCATAAACATACTGTACCTTTGCCACCATGCATTGACACATTGTATGGCCAGAATATAGGGCCAGCAGCACAGTGCCCAGGGACATCAACCAATTTCAACCAGTTTAGGGGCACAATATGGCACAAGCTTTACTAATATTTACTAATACTTGCACGGGTGAGGCATAAATGCAATTTCGTTGTGTGCAGTGTGCAGTGTTCACTTGTGTGCTGTGGAGTGCTGTGTCACAATGACAATGGGAGTTGGAGTTTCCCAATGGGCTTTTCACTTTCACTTATTTATTGTATAGGGGGGAACCTGTGATGTATAGTGCCCAGGGGCACCACATTGGCTTAATATGGTCCTGCATATTGTTCTCACCTTTGGGTCCATGTCGTAGAAGACGCTAAACATCCCCCTGCTCTCAGGCGATGGAGGCACATGGCCAAAGTAGTCAGCGCCTTGTACCTTCCGATCCCAAAACCTGTATGGGAACTGCAGACCAATCTGTGACACATAGAATGGAGAAGTCAAAAGCAAAACTCTTCAATACCTTAAGTTGCTTGCCAATTAATTCACAAGAAAAATACTAAATGTGTATGTTTGCTCTTTCGTCTTTGGAACATTTGGACCTTTATCAAAAACTAGTCCTTTTCTGGTAGCCTAAAGCTTTTTCGAAGCAACACAGTAGCAACAGTTTGGTGACCGCATTCTCAGATCACCTAAGAATTTTACTGCACCATACCCACTCGAAATTCCCCATCCATTTGGTACAGCATTTTATATGACGAGGTTGGCGTTGTGGCTTTTGGCACCAACCCAGCTCACGAGGGGATCGCTTTTCCATTTGGTTTGAAAGTATGGTGCCATAACACATTAAAACTAGAAGCACCCAGAGAGCGCAGACCTCCACCAAGGAAGCTGCTTGATAGAACATTTAACTGTGTTACACCATAAGTTCCCGCAATTCAAGTTCTGGTCACTAGGGGCGTCTAGATTTATAGGCCAGCAATGGTGACATTTTTTTCAAAAAGGTCCTGGTTCCGGTCCGTGCTCCTTGGGTCATTACTAACAACTCCACAAAGTTTCAGCCAAATCAGTTTGCAATTTTTTTTGTTATCCTGCTGACAGACAGACAAAAAGAGAGACAGACAGACAAACAGACAAACCCAACGCAACCGAAAATATTACCTCCTTGGCGGAGGTAATGAATGGGACTTCCTGCTATCCTGTGGACGAGCTCCTTATGGATACGATTGCTTGGCTCTTTTCAATGCAAGATGAGATAATAAAACTTCATTGTCTCCTACACATGTGCAACACAAAGTACTTTTGTGTATCTTCAAAATAAAAGATTTTGTTTCAGTGGAGATGTGAACCGTCTCGAAAATACTCCAACTGCAGTTTCTTCTACTCTATGACATCGGCTTCTGAAACGGCCTCTTCTAGCACTACTTCAACTGTATTACCTTCATAGCATGTCAACATCATGTCATCTCATTGGATGCCTGATCATTTCCAGCATTTTGGTTGTTTTTTCCAAGGCTCACAGAAAATTGAAGTCTATGCCCATGTCAACACCACACCATAAAAAACTGAAGTGACGTGCTTAAGCATCATTGGTAATGAATGTTAGGATCTGAAATGAGGCGCTTAAGCATGATTGGCATGAAGTGAGGTAATGGACCTTCTCTATGACGCCGGCCCCCAGGCTGTGGATGGCCTTCAGCTTCCTCTCTGGCAGCGCAGGGCAGAACTGGATCACCCCCCTCTGGAGGAGAGCCAGGGGAGCAGTCACCAGCACCTGCCAACACACACACACACACACACACACACACACACACACACACACACACTGAACTATTAATAATAACGTCATTACACAACTGCCAAAGCAAACACACATGCACAGGCATCTGCCTTTTAATAATGAGGTTATGACACAACTGGCAATAATCACACACACAGACACCTATTCATGACAATGTTACACAACTGGTAATGCGCGCACACACACACACACCTGTCTCTTAACCATAACGTCATTACACAACTGGCAAAACAATGTTGACTTCTGCTGACTGAACATGTCTTCATTTTTTGAAATGTAATAACAAAGGAGGGCAATTGACATTTCTTTGTTGGAAAAGGTACAGAAGATCACAACTACAGCATAGACAGCATGTAGACAGTTACCAAAAAAAAAGCAATAGCCTCAACGACTTCTTGGCAACAAAAGCTGGTCCATAAACGCATCAATGTGACTACACTGTGTGCAGAATTATTAGGCAAACAAGTTTTTTGACAATATCGTCCATTTTATGCATATTGTCCGCCACCACCCTTTATGGACATGAACACCTATTGGATTTAAGCATTCCAGGTCATGCATATTGGTATAAAAAGAGACAGTGTGATCGAAGGAGCCCAATACCCTATATCAGGGCAAAATTAGTGTGCATAATTATTAGGCAACTTTGTTTTCCTCTGGGAAAATGAGCCACAAAAGAGATCTAACAAACTCTGTAAAGACTATAAACAATTTTGAAGTCTTCTAGAGGGGTGTGGCCGTCTTGAAATATTGGTCACATCCATCTAATGAACCGTTTCAAGCCATCAGTGTCACATGACATGTGCTCACAAAGTAACTGCCAGATTGAGAAGAATTGAAGATGAAACTACCACAAAACTATTACCCTGCAGTGCTGGTATATTCCAGAACTGAAACCTACATCGAGTGTCCACAAGAACATTGTATTCAGCACTCAGAGACATGGCCAAGGTAAAACAGGCTGAAACCTGAAGACCACTCAACAAGTAACTTAAGTCAAGACTGGGTCAAGAAAAATCTTTAGACAGTTTTTTTAATGGCTTTATGAACTAGTGAAAGTGACTGTTAATGGACCAGGTTGGTGAGCCTATGGCTAGATCAGAAATGTGCACACTCAGATCAGTTGCTGAGTTCCACTCAAATACCAGCAGATTACTGCATAAATACCATTTGCTTCGTAAAAGATGCAATTTTCTCCCTCTAAAAGATCCAGCAATGGGTTCATCCACCCTGTCTGTCAAGAGTCACTTTCCCAAGTCCATAAAACCTTTGAAAACTTTGTCCCCAGGTATTTTTGCCCCCGGTTTGACTTAATTAACTTGTTGAATGGTTGTCTGGTGTCATCCCTTCTTCCCTTGGCCATGTCTCTGAACGCTCAATACCCTGATTTTCTGGACACTGGAATATGATAGGACTACATGGTACTAATTTTTTTGTAGTTTCACGTTAAATTCTTCCCAATGTTTTGCAGTGACATTTCTTATGAGACTGATGACTTTGTAACGGTGCATCTGATAGTTCTGTGCGAATGTGACCAACATCTTGCAAATTTCAAGACAGCCACATCCCTCTAGAACACTTCAAAATTGTTTATAGAGATTTCAGAGTTTGTTAGATCTATTTTGTGGCCCATTTTCCCAGAAGAAAACAAAGTTGCCTAATAATTATGCACACCTGATATAAGGTGTTGGGCACCTTCGACCACAGCCCCATCTTATTAAACAAATATGCATGACCTGGAATGCTTAAATCCAATAGGTTTTCATGTTCATATAGATTGCTGTTGGAAAATATGCATAAAAAAGACAAAATGGTCAAAAAACATGTTTGCCTAATAATTCTGCACACAGTGTATAGCAACACATAATTTCATTGCCATGGTGACATACATTAGGCCACAACATAGAAGCGTTTGCAGCTCATAGTAAAAGGGGTATGTCACTATTTTGGGGCTCAGTACTGTTAAAATCCCTGTCCTAGGTTTAGTAAGGAGGAAATTGGTCCTATTTTTCACATCAGTGGCTGTCTTTGTTTTAGACTCCCTCTGGAAGGCGAAATGTAGCTAAGTTAGCGAGAGTCAATGTAAACGCGTAGCACCACCCACTACACATGATTTGAGAAACATTTTTTTTACTCCTAATTGACT
This sequence comes from Engraulis encrasicolus, assembly GCF_034702125.1. Classification (NCBI taxonomy): domain Eukaryota; kingdom Metazoa; phylum Chordata; class Actinopteri; order Clupeiformes; family Engraulidae; genus Engraulis; species Engraulis encrasicolus. The sequence continues at coordinate 5,423,332 of NC_085876.1, forward strand.
CGCGATGCACGCTTGTTTATACCGAGTACACATAACAAAAAAAAGTCTCCTAATTGCCGTCTTGGCAGTTGGGATTGTTGGGACTATTTTTTGCTGACCGCAGCCGTGCGGACTTTTACATGCCGAATTACTGCTGCTCCACAACAGCTGACGAGCTGGGCTGACGAGGAAGCTGAAGCGCACACGCACACGCACACGCACACGCACACGCACACACGCACACACGCGCACACACACACACACACACACACGCACACGCACACGCACACGCAGGGCCGCTGACAGGTTTGGCTGGGCCCGGGACAACATTTTCTCAATGGGCCCCCCCTCCCAACACCAAAAAAGCCCCCCACCCCCTCATCCCTGACGGTCCCTACACAAAATAGTCAAACGCCCAACCACAACCACGTAATTCCCTTGTGCAGCTCCAAAACACACCACGTCGGGATGACAAGCCCATTTATAACGGATAAACAAAAACTTATTTACAACCTTACGGATATGGACTGAGTGGAGTTATGGTTTTCAAAATGCTATCACAATGAAACCCACGCTATTGTAGCCTATTACTTAAGCTCATGAATAGCAGATTTTTCATCACATCGACCATTTTCACTTGACCAAGGAGAATCATGTCAAGGACAAGGACGCGTGTATGTCCGCTGAACTTCCAGAGAGGGGAACAAGGCGGAGCACATTCATCTTGCGAGTGTGAAGTTCACCGCAATCAGAACCGAAAGTTACAGATTACCCCAAAACGACACCGTTATAACCCATCCGTTACATTCAATTCTAGGCTATCTAAATGTCAATTTCACACGTTGACATGCCACTGGCTTATTTTAAACCAAATAAGTTTAAACCAGAGTCGAGTTACACCGGCTGTAATTCAGCTGACCGGGGATGATTCTCATATCAATTCAGCCTGATTGGCTACCTGCCTGAAACTTTTGATTTGGACACATAATTGCAGAGTAATGCGCATATTCATAGATTCAATTACAAAGGCGCATGAAACACATTGTTATTAAGCCGTTGTGGTAATCAAATTATTCGATACCCCCTGTCTCTCTGATACTGAATCCCGTGTGACTTGCTCACGGCCTCCTGTGCCAATGTTAGGCTACTTGACGACGGGGCTGGAAAAAGTTTGCTGTGTCTTACCTGGATCTGCTGCACAGCTGCTTCTACTGGTGCCTGCGACATCATTCCAGTCTTTCCTGAAATATTTAGCCAGAGAACCCCTCAGCCTTTTGACTTCTTCTTCTCTTTTTCGTTTTCCCTTCTTTTTCTGCGCTCCTGACTTGTGCATGTTTACTAACTGGCTCGCGCACACTGACCACTTATCGAATGCTGTCGTCTTTTTTTCTAGAAAGACCAATCCATTTTGGAATAGGGGTGATAGGGGGTTATTGGCCGTTTTTTCAAGGGCAATGAAGACAAACATCTATAAGTAATTGTTTGAATGCAAATAAAGCACTTTTCTACCCTAAAAAACAACACATTTTGAAGTGAACGTATCATAATTGAGCCCAACGTCATGGGGGCCCAGTTATGGGCCCCCCTCTATTCCAGAATTCCCAGGGCCCGGGACAAAAAGCCCTTTAGTCCCCCCCTGTCGGCGGGGCTGCGGACACGGACACGGACACGGACACACACGCACACGCACACGCACACACACACACAAACACAAAAACACTCCGTGTCTCAAGTGACAGCTGTGAGCTGCTAACAGCCACATTTCCACAACAAAAGGAGTGTCCGCAGGGGGTCCAAAGGGTAAAATGACCCTCTTGTGGGTCTTTTAGGTAAAAAGGTCAATTGACCCCTCCGTGGTAGTTCTAGTCCCCCCCCTAGTTCTAGTCCCCCCCCCCACCCCCTGCGGGGGTATACTTTACGGCCGTGTGGGTGACACCCTTTTGTCAACTAAAGAGGGGAGTGGTCTACAGCTCCACCTCTACTAGTGGCCCAGGGATAAATCTCCTGGCTACCTCCCATTAGGTCAGAACTGTAGAAGATTTGGTTAAAAAGGGTAATCTGCAAAAGGCACTTCAGCTGGCTAAAACTCTGATCCTTTGACTGCTCAGAACCTGCATGAATGAGAATCTTCATAGACACTCATCACAACTCGCAATGAATATGGATGCCATAAAGGAAGAGGAAATCTATGACTTTCTACCAGAGCATGTGTCTGCTGACACGAAAGATTGTGGTACTATGACAGCAATTTGCAAAGAAGAACCATTTTTGTCACATGCAATTAAAGGAGAGAAGTCTCATGTCATGTCTGCAGACAAGAAAGATTGTGGTACTATGACAGCAATTTGCAAAGAAGAACCATCTTTGTCACTTGAAATTAAAGAAGAGGAAAAGTCTCATGTCATTCAATTTAGTAGTCATGGGAGCACTACAATTCAGCCATCAACTCAATCACAACCGGCAATATCTCAGAAGGTGATTAAAGAAGAAGACCTGTATGATTTCTTCCCGGAGTATTTGTACAGACCAGAGGGGGAAGAGCATGACACATCGTACATGAAAGAAGAAGCCCTGGACATGAAAAGGGAAACAGAGTATTCTATAATGGAACACAGTGAAGACATGACCCCAATAGGTAAGTTTCAGAACATAAAAACTAGTTTTGAAATTTCTGTAAAGCACACTGTGTAGGATGGTATCCAGAGTAGGCATTGCAACTATGCTGCTTATTGCCAACTGTGATCTTTTCATGAATATTTTCTAATATGACCAAAGTAGAGTATATTTTGAAGCTATGAATTTATATTTCTGGAAATTCTGTGATAAATAAAAAAGGCTTGCCCTCTTAGATTCTCTGTGATCTTTAATTTGCCAAGCTCCCTTCGTAAGGTCAGTCGACCGAAAGCAAATTAACACTATAAACTAAATTAACACTACAATTTTGTGGTGAAAGGAGCTCCTCTCCAAGGAACGAAGGTGCAGAGATACAGCACTCAACAGGCATTGGAAATGATCCTGGATGGAGCTGACCCTTGCGAATCGGATGGAGAAGACATCAATCTCAAGGTGGATTCAGACTCGGAGCTGTCTCAGTTGTCTTCAGGTAATATTTCATTTCATATTATTTCCCATTTTACATTTCATTTTAGTGAGGGAGTAAATCACCTCAGAACTAGTATTTTTACTAGAAATAAGAACTGAAAAACTAGACTATTTTGACATGTTTTAAGACATTTGCCAATGGGGCAAGCTTTTTTACTAGCTAAGATTTTTTACTAGCTTGATTTACTCATTTCAAGCAAATGTTGTTTGTCTAGCAAATTTTGCCGAGCAAATTTGGCTAGCAAATATTGCTAACCTAGTAAAGAAAATGCTTGCCCCATCGGCAAATTTCTTAAAACAAGTAAAAATAGTCTAATTTAAGGTTTTTACTTCTAGTTGAAAAATACTAGTTCCAAGGTGATTTTTACTACATTACTTGAAACTAGAAAAATAAACCATTTTTGCAGTGATTAGCTTCTAATCTTGCATTTGCGATATCATTTCAATTTCCCATTGCTCATAATTACATTTTTTCACGCTACAGATGAGGAGAGTGCTCCCCAACCAACAAAGAGAGCTCGGCTGACGACTGATGTGACAGAGACTGCAAAAGATGGCACAGTATGGCATGAAGAACAGGTGGGAACGGGTCCACATTTCACCCCACCATCGCCATACAGCGCAGATGGAGAGCCAACAGCTAAGGCCAGGAGGTCAATTACAAGTCGCCTTCAGAGCTTCCTTTGTTTCATCACTCTGGACATGCTTGGCATCATTCGAGACTGTACAATTCAACATGCGAAGCAAACTGAGCATGTGGATTGGTTCATGGGCATGCCTGAACTAATGGCATTTATTTCCATCACCATCATGAGGGGAATCTTCAAGGTGCCATCACTGCCCGACTGCTGGTCGAAAAACCTGGGAAGCCCACACATCATCGAAACCATGTCCCGAGGCCGTTTCCAAAACATCATGCATCACCTGCGCTTTGATGACAGAGACACCCGCAGCGAGCGAGTACAGACTGATAGGTTTGCTGCAATTTCAAACATATGGGGATTGTTTGTCACCAACTGCATCACATCCTACATCCCTGGTCAACACATCACCATTGACAAACAACTTTTCCCGTGCAAGACTCGCTGCTGTTTCCTACAGTACATTGCAACTACACCAGACAAGTTTGGTATCAAGTTTTGGGTGGCGTGTGACTTGAAAACCAAATACGTCTGCAACATCCTCCCATATCTTGGCAAGGACCCCACTCAGCCTCGTGGGGAGAGAGTGTCTGAGAGTGTAGTCATGAGGCTGATGGAACCATTCTTGGACAAGGGCAGAAATGTTACCACAGACAATTTCTTTACATCACTGTCACTTGCAAAACGACTACTTAGCCGGAATTCAACCATCCTCGGCACAGTCAACAGGATTCGTCAAGAAATCCCACCGTCAACTCGACAGATGCACCGCAATGAATTTACCACCCAGGTATTTTCATCCACTGGTGCCACACTGACTGTGTATGCGCCCAAGCGGAAAAAGACTGTGTATGTTCTCAGCAGCATGCACAGCACGATTCAGACACATGAAACCACCAAAAAGAAGCCAAACACCATCACACTCTACAACACAACAAAGTGCGGCGTCGATATCATGGACCAGATGGTGCGGGAATACACTGTCCGCGCAGGAACAAGGCGCTGGCCAGTAGCAGTGTTCTACAACATGATAGACATTGCAGCACTGAATGCCCACGTGCTCTATCAATTATGCACCGGGAGAAAGGAAAGACGGGTGGATTTCCTGTTTGAACTGGCAAGAGAGTTGGCTCACTCCCACGTGGGTATGAAAAAGGCCCAAAAGGAGCAATTGCTTCGACAACAACCCTCCACACCACAACTCGGACAAAGAGCCAAGTGTCAGGCTAAAATCAAATGCAAGGACAATCGTGCAACAGTGCGCTGTGATAACTGTTACAAATACACATGTGGGAAATGCCGAAAGGAGCAATGGCAGTGCCAGAATTGTTAGTGACTGCTCAAATGTATTTCACTCATTTGCATTCTTTGTAAATATGCTTTTTTTCTTTGTAATTTTGTTTCTTCTACTTTTGGCACACAAAAATAAGTTACTTCTGCAACAACCTTCCACATGAAAACTGGGAAAACAGTTGCTTTTGCATTCATTGTAAATATGTTTTGTTTTGTATTTTTTTTAACAATAAATGTTCTCGTTGATCCTGATGATTCACTGCATAAAAATCCACCATATGTTTATAAATCCACCATATGGGCACACACGCACACACACACACACACATGCAAAAACACGCATAACCTACCTCAATACTAAAAGCTTGCCTTGGGGTCCCCTTCCCCACACAGGCTCAAGCGACTCTGTGACTCAAGTGACAGCTGTGAGCTGCTAACAGCCACATTTCCACAACAAAAGGAGTGTCCGCAGGGGGTCCACAGGGTCAAATGACCCTCTTGTGGGTATTTTAGGTAAAAAGGTCAATTGACCTCTACGTGGTAGTTCTAGTGTTAAGCGGGCTTGCAGAGCAAAGCCCGATTCTAGTAATCCCCAAGTACAGTTTATTATTATTAAGCGGGCTTGCAGAGCAAGTCCCAATTCTAGTAATCTTTAAGTACGTTTAATATTATGCTTGCTTGCTTGCTTTGTTGCTTTCTTGTGCAGGGCAGTAAAAATAGAAAATGGATCTCCTCCTAGGCCTTTCGAGATAGAGACACCGTTCAAACACTAAAACGACCGGCTCGGCTTGGAGATCATTTGTTCTGCTATAGCGTGTCCGTGTCTCTTGTCGTTTTCCCATTTTTGGCGATTTTGTGCAAGTTTGCGTCCCCATTGAAAACAATGATAGAACCTTCATGAACCAAGGTTCTGCCACTCTACAGATCAGAGTGTAGGAGGCTTTTTCTGTCATAAAACATCAACACTTTCACCTAGAAGTTCACACGTTGTTAGCCAGCTCTATGAGATGTGCCCAAACTGTGAAAGTTTCATGTCCGAACTCCCATTACTTTTTAAATGGCAGGTGTGTAAAAACGACAGGGCTGGCCCCATTGCTTTTCCCATTGACTTTTGAAGTGCCTTTTTCAAGAGGTCAGCGCATGTTCCACCAGAAGTCCATTTGTGACTGAACCGTTTAACCTATACTATACATTTCTTTCAAAGACTGTTAGAGAGAGATCACATTCATGACTTCAATCTGTGCACAGGACATGTAAAAAAGCTAAAAAGAATTGGCACAACGATAATCTTAAGAGCTAGAAACTGTTATTGATTCTGCATTCTGCCTTAGAGTACCATACTAACTGCACAACAGGTGCTGCCAATAAAGGATTCCATCATAACTGTCACTTTCTCTCAACATTCTATTCTTAACGAGCAGCTGCACTACAGTTCTAGAAGTCTATTGTTCAGCTCTTCAATCAATCTGTTATCACCCAGTGAGCAGACGGAACGTCTTCTGATTGGCTGAGCAGGTGTCCTTTATTCCCCAGTAGCAGGACACCTATGATGTCATGCGGGCGTGCGGGCGTCCAAGTTGCTTCTTTTCTAACTTTCTGGCGAAGTGCCGTTACTAGTTCTTTCGCATCTGGTTGTCTAGTGAAGACCGCGTCGTTAGTTCTATCGCATCTGGTTGTCTAGTCAAGACCCCGTTACCAATTCTATCGCATCTGGTTGTCAAGTCAAAAACCCAGTCGTCAATTCTATCGCATTTGGTTGTCAAGTCACCCCAACATTCTGCGCGCGTCCTAACATGCCTCCGATAGAGGCGCGTCTCACTAGATTAGGAAGTGGTGCCCATAGCAACGTACCAAGCGCAGTGGTGAATCTACTTTCTCACGAAGCCTTAGATCAACATATTAATAAATTAATACTTAAATGCTGGTAACCGGGTGATAAGCGGAATAGCGGCCTTCGAGGTGTCCCGATATCAAGGGAAAATGGACTTGGCGAAGCGAACAGCCCTTCGGCTGCGCCGTCGGGCTGTTTAGAACGCTCCGCCTCGTCCATTATTTCCCTTGATATCGGGACACCTCGTCGTCCGCTATTCCATACATATTGTCTTGCTGGGATATTTATGACAGCCAGCTGCTTGGCTCAATGGCAATGGTGCTGGATTAGAGATATGGAGGTTGGGAGTTCGAATCCCCCTCGGACCCATGTTGATTTTCAAAATTATATCATATGCAGTGTTCCTTTGCCAACTTCAAATACCATGTATGTCATTTAGTATCAATGGCAAAGGTGCTGGATTAGAGATATGGAGGTTGTGAGTTCAAATCCCACTCAGACCCATGTTGATTTTCAAAAGTATGCAGTGTTCCATAGCCAACTTAAAATACCATGTATGTTATTTAGTATATCCCCAAAACGCAGAGTTACAACACATTTCAAGATGGCTGAATCCAAGATGGCTGAATTGTTTGGCCCATAACTTCTGACTGGGTGGATGGATTTTTTCCATTATTTCTTTTAGCTTTGTTTTCTCAATAGTACTTTGTTTTTAATTTAGAGATAGAGATATCAAAAATAAAACTGCTCATCTCTGTCCCAAAAGGCAAGCCCGCTTCCAGCATTTTCTGTGAGAATGCAATCTGCATGCAAAGAAGCTCATCAGACCAGGCAGACCACTGAAACCCCCGAAAATAGCACTGCAACAGGAAATGGTCATGCTTTCATTAACCCCTTAGCGCAGCATTATGGCTCTCTGTAATGTCATAGCAATGTTCTTATGATGTAGTTAACCATTTTCAGCAAGTGAATAGGGTCGCCGGCGACCCCAGCTGCAGTAAGAGGTTTGTCTGCAACACTTTGCACCCACCACACCCGTGGCCGGTTGTTAGCCTGCAGTGTGGTTTTGTCAATACTGGAGCCTACAGATAGGTGACTTTGAATTCCCCTTTAGGTCATTTTCACATTTCGTATGTATTCTCTGTGCTTTGCACTTCTTAGAAAACCAACACAAACATCCTGAACTACACCAACCTGACTGTAAAGGGGGATTCATACTTGGCGTGACTGGTGTAAGTCTCCTTCATACTTCACTCGCGACCTCACTCGCGACCTCACTCGCGCCGTCACGTGACCCAAAATGACGTCACACGCCGTGGCGCGAGATGCCGTGTCGCGACGTCGTGCACCCCACATTTTTTGTAACATGTCGTGCGCCACCAGCGACCATGCAGGTAGGCAGACAAAGCAGGAGTTGCGAAGAGAGGCTACAACTACTGTAGGCTACTACAGAATGGATCCTGCACCATTTTAAGGATAATAAAATGTCATAGAGAGTTATTTTATCTTCTCTCTTAAATGTTGTTCAGTGAAACAATTGTTTACTTTGTTCAGAAGCACGTTGTGTTCGGCGATATATTTAAAAATTCTGCCGCCAGAACAATGCTCTCACATGGTCTTGGAATGATCTGGCAATGTAGGCTAAAACTAAAAATATATGTTTCAATGTGGTAAGTCACAAGTCAGACGTTCAGTAGCCCTACAGCAGCCGTGTTTGGCTTTCTATTTTATACATCCGTAGAACTCACGCTGCGAGTTGCGAAAGAAACTGCCGTTTCTCTCATGAACAGCAGAGGGCACTTCCGACAATGCGAGCGAAAGCCTTCTGAAGTATGAATAGTCTGTCGCAAGTGATGACGTCATTAATGGTTCTCGCGCCACACGCGACAAAATGCGCACGTGAAGTATGCAGAGCCCTTAAGCGTGAGGTAAAGACCTCAGATTACTCCCTTCTGTGAGGTGGCTAAGCCTCCGTTTACATGAATTCAGTTCATCATTTCGTCATGTCTGCGTCTTGCAAACTACTTTCGTTTACAAACAAAGTTTCTGTCCTCTCAATAAGAATTGCTGAAGTGAAGCAGTTTGCTTATCTTCCCAGCACTCAAGTCACATGACCAACAATACCAGCCCAGCGAATCAGGGAAGAGCACGTCATAGTGATGTTGTCCATCCAGGATGAGTAGCTAGAGCTCAGCCCTGCGGATCCTCGTTTCTCAACGCTAAATCATAATTGTATTCGAATGCATGCATGAGCTCGAATGCATGCGTGAGCAAGTCGTTTTCCAGATTTCCACCATTTTACTGTAAATGGACACACAGTGCATCCGCGACACAAACAATATAGAAACAGATTAATGTAAACTTACTCTAAGAGAGTGAGGTCTCTGCCTGGGTTAACTGGGGTCGTTGGGGACTTGCATTAGTTTCACACATACAGACTTTCGCACACAAGCACAAACTGTGTATATCGTTTTCTGTGAATCCCCAACCACAAGTTCACTGTAAATACTGGGTCACTTGGTATGCATGCATGGTCTTTCACAACACTTTGTTCGACACCCATTCTTCTTAAACATTCTCTGTGACTTGTAGGAAAAATACAGCCACACAACGCCTATCTCTACAGTTTCTGTGCGTGTGTGCGTGCGTGTGTGTGTGTGTGTGTGTGTGTGTGCGTGCGTGTGTGTGTGTGTGTGTGTGTGTGTGTGTGTGTGATTTGACCATTTTATGACCACTGGGTAAACCACAGGTGCACCTCTATCACCACCACATCGTTTCATATCGTCCATTTCACATGAAGGAGGAAATGGGGTAGGGAGGGGGTAGAGGGGCTTCTCTCTAGTACTTTCAGCTTTCGTTTCTCTCACCTTGTGAGCGGTCCACTGAGACCCAGCAGTAGTGGTGACTTTTACACTGTCTCCTGAGTAGTCGACCATCTGGACCTGTGAGGAGGGGGCAGGGGTATGAAGTGAAAGAGAAAGGCACAACTCTAACATGAGACACTATATTTATCTATTCTATGCATTGTCTATACAAGTAAATCCATTCAACAGTTAATTTTTCCAATATCAAATTGCTTTGTTGCATGCATTAATTTCAGGGAACAATAACACTATACACTGATTTTATACCAGAACTGACATTGGAAAGGAATAAGCTTAACTGTCAGAAAGAAGCATTGTGGGAGGAAAGTGTGGTGACCCCAAACTTTTGACCGGTAGTGTACATTTCTATACTGATTAGTTCCATTATCATTATAAACTGCTTGCACTAGCGCTACTTATTTTTTTAGTGATACAATTATGGTTGCTTTATTGTTGTTATTAATTTGCTATCAACAGAAAAAAATATTGTAGTTTTTTCAATTTTGAGTTCGCTGGCAAATGTATTTATGATCCCTGGAGGAAGGAATCTGCTAAATGACAATGAATGAATGAATGCAGTGTTTCCCATACATTGAGGAAACTATGGCGGCCCGCCATAGTTTAAATTTGGCCGCCATAGTTTCCGAAAATGTTAAAAAAAAAAAAAAAACCTTTTTTTTTTTTTTTTAACTTAAAAAATTTTTTTTTTTTTTTAAACGATTTCCGTGTTTGTTTAACAGCAATTTCAATTACGATTTCCTTCGCATTTTCCTCCTGGAGTAAATACATCCTATAGAGAAAACCACAAGTGCTTGAAAGAGAGAGGGATCAAAAGCCTTGTCAAGTTGTTGTAGTTAACTTGGGTTTGGGAGCAATGAAAAAAAAATTCCGAGAAGGGACAGTTGGGATGAGTTTACTAACACTCCAGGCTTTGTTTTACAGTTGTAATGAGTTAGGTGACAGGCCTTCATTGACAAGGCAGAGGAGATATCGGGCTGCATATAGAAATGAATGTGTAATGAATGTGAATATAGACATAAATGTGTAATATGTTGTTCAGCCCTTTTAATGGGAGGAATTTTGAAAAACTGGCCCTGTGACCAGCACCCCTCATGTAGAATGTGTACGCCTATGTGTGTGTGGAGAAAAGGCATAGCCTACCCTCTTAGACCCTTTTTGTTTATGCGTTAACAATTTCACAGCAATCTTAAATTCTTATCTCTGCTCCTATTTTGTTTTATTATTTTTTTCATTACATAGACCCCTGCATGTGTATTATGTAAATGGCTGAAATGTAGGCGTAGGCTTATAGTTTCTCTATGCGCCAATGTCATACTGTACTCATTGTTTTGCCATTTTGCATTTACACTGCGTGAATCACCCCCCCCCCCCAAAAAAGGCCCGTGAAAAGACCCCCCCCCCCCCCCCCCCCCCCCCCCCCCCCCCGCCCCCACCCCCGGAAAAAAAAAATCCCGGCTGCCCCCATAGTTTCCAAAATTTCTGTGGGAAACACTGGAATGAATGAATGAATGAATGAATGAATGAATGAATGCCACCATGGATATCTGATACCGCTCCCACTACTTTGAATTCCATATATGAAACACACGAAGGATGTGAGTTACGCCCTGAAACGAAAGTGAAAGAGATCAGCAGACAGAACAATGAAATGCAAATAGCCTGACCGGTGAGTTGAGGTGGATGTCCAGGCCCTCGGCCAGCTTGTGGAGGACAGAAGAGTAGCCGTCAGACAGCAGCGTGTGGTCCCCTGAGAACTGGGCGAAGAACTCGTTATGGTCCCACGAGCGCGCAGACACCTGCCACACAAAACGGAGCAGTCACGTTATTACATAGCCATCAGTATATGGAACTGTGATAAACTGAGTAAAGGTGAAATTGATGTCATGTAACCATCTTCATGCCGGATGGATCTTGAACTCTCCCCAACAGGAACCCCAATTATTTGTCAAATTTGTGTTCCCACCACCTCCAAACCCAAATCTACACCACACGTGTCCTGCAGTGCGTTTTGTCACACTACTGAAGCATTATGAACTGCATCTGGCGTGAATTGTGCTATAAAAATACCACATTATTATTACAGGTATTATTATAAAGTGTGTGTGTATGCATATCCCCCCAAACTGGCCAGGTGCCTGACAAAGAAACAGGATATCTAAATGTAGAAGGCACACTTGTCTGCAACACTTCCGGACCACTGTATTTCCAACTGAATATTTTTTTTTGTCCCTTTTCCATCAAGCCCACAATTTTGCAGTCTTTATTCAAATGACCAGCTCACAGATGCACAGAGGCGGGCGGGGGTCTGTTCCCCCTGCCTCAAATATGGTCTACAACACTGCTAGACATCTATATTTTCAACCGAAGACAATCTGGCAATGTTTCCATCTTATTGCGTCTTCCTACTGTGTCTAGCAGCAGCGTGATATTTGTTCCTTCTTTATTTAGAAATGAGTCACTCGACTTGTAGCAGCTCAGTCCTGCAGTAGATGGTTTGTACATCACCATTCTGTGCTAATGAAACCATGTCAACAAAAACAGCCTGGCTGTCCTGTTGCCAGGATGCCAAACAACATGATTGCCTGCTTGAAGCGCATGCACATCCACTTAAACTTTCAGGTGGTTTTCCAGGTGAGGTGTGGTAAGGTGAGGATTCAATTTCATTCAGCAAACATGTATTGGTGTCATTGGTGCGCATTGTACATACAGAGAGAGCTCCATGATATTCAACACTCAGAGAGTAACAGAGAGAGGCATATCAAGACCACAGAGTGAGAGACAAAACGAGCCAGACACAAGCTCACACCTGGTGCAGAGGGAGAGAAAAGGGCAGAGGCAGATACAGACAGAGAGTGAGAGAGGGAGAGTCAGAAAGTGAATAAGAGAGAAAGTCAAAAAGTGTCCCACATATGGCCCAGAGAGAGAGAGAGAGAGAGAGAGAGAGAGAGAGAGAGAGAGAGAGAGAGAGAGAGAGAGAGAGAGAGAGAGAGAGAGAGGGTGTGTTCTTCCCCCACCTGATGCAAGGTGCTTCCGCAGGCTTACTCCAGAAAGAGAGAGAGAGAGAGAGAGAGAGAGAGAGAGAGAGAGAGAGAGAGAGAGAGAGAGAGAGAGAGAGAGAGAGAGAGAGAGAGAGAGAGAGAGAGAGAGAGAGAGAGAGAGACAGAGAGAGAGAGAGAGAGAGAGAGAGAGTGTGTGTGTTCTTGGCCCACCTGGTCCAGGGTGCTGCCACAGGCGTACTCCAGGTTGCTGAGGTGGAACTGCAGCACCTTCTCCTCCAGCTGGCTGAAGTGGAAACCAGACTCCTGCAGGAAGCCCTTATACTCCTCCTGGATCTTCTCTGGAGACAACACAACAACGACAGACATATGAGCATGTGTGTGTGTGAGAGAGATACAAACCCCAACTCCGATGAAGTTGGGACGTTTGGTAAACAGTGAATAAAATCAAAATGCTATCATTTTCAAAACATTCAATCTATTCATTATATGGAGAATAGTGAAAAGACAACATATTAAGTGTTAAAACCGAGAAAAAATATTGTTTTGGGGGACATATGTACTCATTTCTAATTTGATAAATCCAACACGTCTCAAAAGAGTTGGGACGGGGATCAGTGAAATTTAGTAAACATCCAAATAAGATAAAACAACAAAGAAGAACATTTCAAAATGAATTGTACTGACGGACAATATAGGTGTCCAGGTATAAGATCATCACAGAGAGGCTGAGTCACTCAGAATTAAAGATGCAAAGGGAATAATTACCATAGTTATTACATATATTTTTGAATTCCCTTTGATTTACCACGATTGAGTGTATATAAGACATATTTTTGTTAATCATTGTATAGGTTCATGACATCATGGAATATATATTGGCTGTATGTCTCACTCTAGCACTCCAGGAATTAGAGCTATTGAAAATTGACCATATTAAGAATGCTTAATGCATGAAAATGATACAGGGGTGTAACATTCTCCTAAGCACCTGAGCTCACTTGAAATAGACCCAGAAGACATGGGAAACTGTCCTTTGCTTACAGAAGTCAGCAGAAGTTGTAGAAGTCCATTCTTTTTGACAATAATAGAGCATTGCACATCCTGTGCTACAGTAAAAATGGACCATCCAACTTGTGTTAGTGCTAGCTTCAAAAGTCAGCCTCCATGATGGCATGCAGGTGCAGTAGTGCATTGGTTAAGATGTTCTCACTCATCTGTAGAGTTAAATACAGTGCTGAATGGTATAAATGGGTTTTAAACAGCATGAAAAGCCACTCATGCATTATATTTTGAAGGGTTGCATTCTCTACTATGTTTTAACAGTTTGGCTCCATCATAAGGACCAGCAGGTGATACAATGGTGGGTTTTTGGTCAAGACCTGTCACACTGTAAGCACTACAGAAAGGAAAACATTGCAAAACATGACAAGGAATACACCCACCATTTAAGCTGGTGAAATCATGTCCAAGATAGGAATTAACACTGTTTTTTATATAAAATCATCTCATCGGTTAATGTATTTAACTGTTAAGTGTTGTCTTTTGTTTTGCTTTTAGTCTTCCTCGACATTTGCTGCCATTTATTGTCCCCGTCCCAACTCTTTTGAGACGTGTTGGATTTATCAAATTAGAAATGAGTACATATGTCCCCCAAAACAATATTTTTTTCTCAGTTTTAACACTTAATATGTTGTCTTTTCACTATTCTCCATCTAATGAATAGATTGAATGTTTTGAAAATGATAGCATTTTGATTTTATTCATTGTTTACCAAACGTCCCAACTTCATCGGAGTTGGGGTTTGTAGATAGGTAGATAGAGAGAGAGAGAGAGAGAGAGAGAGAGAGAGAGAGAGAGAGAGAGAGAGAGAGAGAGAGAGAGAGAGAGAGAGAGAGAGAGAGAGAGAGATAAAGAGGGATGATGGGAAAAGTGGGGCGTGATGAGGAGTGAGAGAGAGAGAGAGAGAGAGAGAGAGAGAGAGAGAGAGAGAGAGAGAAAGAGAGAGAGAGACGGAGAGTCCACAAAAGAGAGAAAAAAGAAAGAAAAGAAACTATGAAATGAAACTCTTGTTGGATGTCTACATTGAAGCTGTATTACCATAGGTGGAGTTTGTACTTGAAAACAGATCAGTTAAAGGTGATGACATCAAGTCCTTTACTGGTCTCTCCCCACAAAGACTAAACCACATCCCTGCGCATCGAGATATTCGGGGATTCCGGGCTTAAGTTAAGCAGTACTTATTGTGGTGAAAATTATTGTTTTCAACTGACTGCTTCCACATCAAGCTGTTATCATACGTGTCTCTTAGTATGGGTGGCCGTCCTACCACATGTCGAGACATATAATTACCACCACGCCTTAGTAATGACACAAACGGCACGTTCTGAATCTGATATCCCCAACACACACACACACACCATTATCATTAGGCCATGAGTACCTCCTCGAGGAGTGTCCTGGTGCTGGGACTTGTCCTTCCTCCACTCGAGTGCACGCACACGCACACGCACACGCACACCATTATCATAAGGCCATGTGTACCTCCGAGAGGGGCGTCTTGGTGTTGGGACTTGTCCTTCCTCCACTCTGACACCACGTCCAGGATGTTGTTGAAGTGGAAGTCCATGCGCTTGTCGATGTCCGGGTCCGTGGCCCCGCCCCCCTCTTGCAGCAGCTCGCAGCGTTCCCCCAACTTATGCATCTTAATGCCCAGCTGCAGCCAAGGACAAACACACACACACACACACACACACACACACACACACACACACACACACACACACACACACACACACACACACACACACACACACACACACACACACACACGCAGACATGCACACAGGTACACACACGCACACGCACGCACACACGAGAAATTATAATGACATTTACATAAGAAAATTAACAAAGTAGGACTACTAGTATAGAAAATGTGCAAATACACAAATTGCAGATAAAATACTTTTATACTCATTAGTTTCTTTACTGTCTTTACTGTGTGTGTGTGTGTGTGTGTGTGTGTGTGTGTGTGTGTGTGTGTGTGTATACAGCTCCCGGCCACTTTATTAGAATAGCATGAAAAAGTTGATTTATTTCCATAATTCCATCAATAATGTTAAACTGTCATGGATTATAGATTCATGGTCCAGTTTTTTAACTATTCCAATCATTCAATTGTTTATTTTTGCATATTTTGGGCTTCCAGCTCAAAAAACCCATGAATTGGGGAATTCGCATCATTAGAATATTGTGATAAAATCACAATTTTCTTCAGCAAAATTCAGGTCACATCAAATCAGTTGAAATTTGGTACTATCTACATAACATGCAATGTTCAATACTTGGTTAGGACTCTCTCTGTCTTAATAACTGCCATGATGTGTTTAACATTGAAGTCAATGGCAGAAACAGTACATGGGAGTTATGGAAGCCCAGCTATCCTTGATGCTTTGCTGTCAGCTGTTCTTGTTTGTTGACCTGGTGACCCACACTTCACTATTCAATATACCCTGTAGATTTCCATGCCACGCGTTAGTGTTAACTCACCAGTTTAATTCTAACTTACCAGAAATAAAACCCCATTCATTTTCAATGGGGTTTCATTTCTGGTGATTTAGAATTAAACTGGTGAATTAGCGCCAAAACGTGGCATGGAAATCTACAGGGTATATTGAAGAGTGAAGTGTGGGTCACCAGGTCAACAAACAAGAACAGCTGACAGCAAAGCATCAAGGATATCTGGGCTTCCATAACTCCCATGTACCGTTTCTGCCATTGACTTCAATGTTAAACACATCATGACAGTTATTAAGACAGAGAGAGCACCAACCAAGTATTGAATGTTGCAGGATATGTAGATAGTACCAAATTTCAACTGATTTGACGTGACCTGAATTTTGCTGAAGAAAATTGTGATTTTATCACAATATTCTAATGCTGCGAATTCACCAATTCATGTTTTTTTGAGCTGGAAGGCCAAAATAAGTAAAAGCAAACAATTGAATGATTGGAATAGTTAAAAAACTGGGCCATGAATCTATAATACATGACAGTTTAACATTATTGATGGAATTATGGAAATAAATCAACTTTTTCACACTATTCTAATAAAGTGGCCTGGAGCTGTATGTGTGTGTGTGTGTGTGTGTGTGTGTGTGTGTGTGTGTGTGTGTGTGTGTGTGTGTGTGTAAATAACTCACCTGTTCGCACATGAGGGCAATGGGGTTGTTGACGCAGCCGTTGACTATCTGAGCTCCGCGTCCAACAGTGACCCCTAGTGTCTTGTCGTCCCACACGCGCCCTCCGATGCGATCCCTGGCCTCCAGCACCACCACCTATTCATAGCAACACAGTTGACGAGCAGTTTAAGTCACACAGAACTTGAATACACTGAATACACATTATTATTTATCCCTGACATGCAAAGTGTTCAAAGAACCTGGGTAAGTAGTAATCCAGGTTAAGCTAACCTTGAGATAGTGGCAAATCATGTAATACAAGAGCATGGAGTCCTTATTTCCTTAACTAAATGATACCTGGGGCCTCTCTATTAGCAGATTGACCACTTCATGCAGGTTAACTTAGGTTAGGTTATCATTTAACCATGTTCTTGGAGTACTCCCATGGAAGTTCAGTAACTAATGAGAGTAATGAAATGTGGTAGGGATGCACCAATACTTGCTCATTATACTCATACTCATCAAACACTTGCTAACACCAGGCACTGATACTGCCATTACACGACACAATGCAACATCTCATCACATTACATTGACCTGAAAGCAGCATGGGAAAAAAAGCTCTGCCTCATACATTTACTAACACTTAAATCTACATGGAAATGGACAATAAAACAAATACCACAGGTGGATAAACAAGGCTGTGCATTTATTTTCATTGTATGTTGGGGGTAAAAGTATTGGTATCGGTATTCAGTATCGGCAAGTACAGACATCAAAGCACTCATACTCATATCGGTTTTCAAAAAAAGTGCATCCCTAAAATGTAGATGGGAGTGCTGACCTGCATGCCAAAGTTCTGCAGCTGTCGAGCGGCGGCCAGTCCTGATGCTCCTGCACCAATCACCAGCACGGTCTTCTTCTGTGGAGAACACAAAGACACAGACATCGATTTAACATGCGTGCACTGCACACTCACTCACACACATCGATTGTATACACAATTGCGCACACACACACACACACGACACACGACACACGACACACACACACACACACACACACACACACACACACACACACACACACACACACACACACACACACACAGTTAGTACTTGAAAGCATGCGTTACTTGTGCAACCCTGGTTCTCTCTTTTTAAAAAAAAAATGTTTTTTATGCCTTTATTTGACAGGACAGTTGAAGATTGTGACAGGAAGCGAATGGGACAGAGAGACAGGGGAGGATCGGGAAATGACCCCGGCCGGACTCGAAACGGGGTCCCTGTGGGTGGGCATGCATGCCCAAATGTGGGGGGCTTAGCGCGCTGCGCCACAGCGCCCCGCAACCCTGGTTCTCTGAGGGAGATGAGCAAGACAGCGCACTATGGGTAACCTTAGTGAGAATCGACTGAAAAAGAATTTGTTTTATTTGGACTTGACTTGTACTTAACACATTGACTACCAAACCACGGGAAACCCCATTTTTACTTCCCATGCGTTGGCTCCCAAAAATGGGAAAACCTGTTTTTGAGGGTTTTTTAGTGGATTCTGAATCTACACATTCTGTGTGATTTTCGTAATTATGTGATGAACAGAAGTCACATAGATCATGAAAACACCTACAGTCAAAACTCCTATAAACATCGTTATTTGTATATTTCATCTGTGCAACTTATCACAATGCAGTATTTTTGAGTGTTATTACAGCGAATGAAATCATGCACATTTCCTGTTCACGTCACATCAAGGCGCCTGGGCAATCACAATATACCTAGCTTCCTGTCAGGGTTTTGCTAGCTTATCGTAAACACAGGCCTAGAGAAGGATAAGGAGGTTTGCTGTCATCAAATTAGGCATGGAAATGGAAGTTTGGAATGAAAAAACAGCACAACACAGCAGCAGAAACAAACGTTGGTGAGTATACTTCGGCGCATCTACTTTTTGCTATTGAATGACTGTCATGCCCATCAGGATACACTAGTAACTAGCTCTCCCAGTGATACTATAAGCAGTAAACAGAAGTGATCCAGGTGTTTTTTCATGAAAATAGTTAACTTGGAAGCGACTGGTCTTCTCTTTGGGGCATGAAAATATATTTAGATCCTCAATTTAAACTCGGAGAGTCAAAGAGCGCATCCGTGACAAAAAAAGCTTTTTCTCCGTTCGAATGCGTTAAAGTGCCATTTTTCGCAGTAGCTTCCGCTTAAAGTTGAATAACTTTGGAATGGAAGAAAATAAAAGCATGCCGTGAAGACCTGTAGCAAGCTGGGATTCTCTTGTTCACTTTCAAACAAGCCCTAACATGTGTCTGTAGGTCTAAGACATAATATTCGGTGGCTGTTCGAAAATGACAAAAAATGATGAAACTGACTGGGAGTCTTGGGCTAACATTTCAAAAAACGCCTGGTAGTCAATGTGTTAATAATAACATTTCTGTTGGTTATGATGGTACCGTTCCAGTAAGGTTGTAATACTGTATATGAGTATATGTATACTTTCTATAATATACAGTATATATTATGTCCATCATGTGGTGGTATGACTCACGTGGTGGTACTGTTCGGGCAGGGTGGGCTGTTTTACTAGCAGGGCTCCGGTGTTGATGAGGCCCTTGCGGGTCATGAAGTGGAGAACCCGGTCCAGCTCCTGCACGCAGCGCACGCGCACCAGCCCTCGCACGATCACGTAGGGGACACACTTCTGTGGCGTCAGGACCTCCTGTTGTACAATGCCACCATAGAGGAACGTACAGAGAAAAACACATATTGTCAGGATTTTGCCGGAATACAGGGACATTTGGAATTGATAGAGTTCCGGTACATAAACAGAATATTGTTAACATTGTATTAAAGGTGCATTGTGTAGGATTGAGAAAAGAGTGGGTATTTAAACTGTGCTGCTCATTGAAACTGTGCTGCCTATTGCCAAATTTGATCTTTCCATGAATATTTACTAAATAATAAACTAATATTTATTAGTATGACCATGTACAGTAAGTTTTGCAGCAAAATATGCCAATTTCTGGAAATTCTAAATGGTGGACATGGGGAAGATCCACCTTTTCATGTGTGAAAAATAATAATTAAATTATTAAAACTTGATGGTGATGATTTGATGGTGGTGGTTAAGTATTCTTGAAAAAAGTAACATTTGTGAATGGGCAGCATGAATTCTGGAAAGAACCTGTTTAAAATATTACACAGTGCAATGTTAAAAATCGGAATATTCAATAGCCAGGAGGGAGTCATTACCTTGCACTCTCGATGCCACGTGGCCAGGATGAGGTTCCTCAGGGCCAGGTACATGGTGGGGTCACGGGAAAATTCTGGAAACTCGTACAGCTCGTCCAGTTCCATCATGTCTGGCCTCACGCACAGAGCCTTGCCACACTCGTTAGGCTGGTAGAACGGCTGGAAATACGGACACAGGCCTGGAACTGAAGCGATACAGTATGAGTAACACTCAAGAAGAAGAATTAAAATGTCATTAAATGAAATTGTAATCTGACTCAAAGGAAGGAAGTTAACCGGAAAATAAAACTTTTGAGTGCTTCTTCGTGTACTTATTTTTCAAGACTTTGATTTTCTTCATTGACAAAGTTAAGCACCCAGTGAACACATTACTGGGTGTTGAGTGCCTGATTTTCATTTTTCATTGAATGACACATGCAACAAATATGACAACCAATGCAGTGTTTCCCATACATTGAGGAAACTATGGCGCACCGCCATAGTTTAAATCTGGCCGCCATAGTTTCCAAAAATGTAAAAAAAAAAATATATATATTTTAAACGATTTCCTTTTTAAAAACGATTTGAAAAACGATTTCCTTCCCATTTTCCTCCTGGAGTAAATACATCCTATAGAGAAAACCATGAGTGCTTGAAAGAGGGACATTAGGGATGAGTTTACTGACACTGCCCATGCTTTGTTTTACTGTTGTATGATAATGAGTTAGGCGACAGGCCTTCATTGACACAGTAGAGTTGGGCTGCATATAGAAATGAATGTGTAATGAATGTGTATAGACATAAATGTTGTTCAGCCCTTTTACTGGGAGGAATTTTCAAAAACTGGCCCTGTGACCAGCACCCCTAATGAAGAATGTGCACACCTACGTACTGTATGTGTGTGGGGGAAAAGGTGTTGCAAACAGAAATGATTCACTGTACTGCATTTTTTTTATATAGATGACAATGTACTGCTATACATGGCATGGGTAAAATCTTACATAATTTCTCAAAACATAAATGTAGTCTGTAACATGAAGTTTAGGCCTATAGTTTCTCCATGCACCAATGTCATACTTCACTAATTGTTTTACCGTTTTGCATTTACGCCGCCCACATTTACGCCAAATTTTCACCACCCCCCCAAAGGTCCGCGTGAAATGCACCCCCCCCAAACAACAAAAATCTCGGCTGCCCCCATAGTTTCCAAAATTTCTGTGGGAAACACTGCAATGGTTTAACTATGAGTGGCTTATGAAATATCAGTCTGGCATGTTGAATGCCCTTCATCCTCATCATAACATCAACTCATCAAAAAAATCTTGTCTCAAATGGCGTACTTGTGTACTTTGGGCACTATGTTTCAGTGCGTAGTCATGGCAACAAGCATTTTTAGTTACTCAGTCTGCCAGGTTCTCTTACTCTGAGGCTGGACGACCCGTCTGTGTGCGTCAGTCCTCCGGTCGCTGTGTGCAATGTTGCTAGACGACGCGGAGGGACTCATGCCCACGCAGTCGGGGTAGTATGCCACCAGGAACGGGTTGGCCAGGCTGTCCTTCAGCAGTGGTGGCACTATCAACATGGAGTTCCACCAACTGCCACTCACGCCCGCCACCCTCTGACCGCACATAGAGACAAGAGGAAAATACAGTATAAACATACAATAAAATATCAACATGTGAAGAATAACAGATGTAAATGTAAACTGCTTTTCATACATTTCAATAGGGTTTCAGTCTGTACCTTTTATGTGACCTGAGTAGTGTTCTCAATATGAATGGTGGTAATCGTTCCCTACATTCTTTTACTGTTAACGATGACCCTGAGGGCCCAGCCATGGCTTAGACGGCTGGGCACTGGACTGCTGCGCGGGTGACCCGAGTTAGATTCCCGACCCGGGTCATTTCCCGATCCTCCCCCATCTCTCTCTCCACTCGTTTCCTGTCCCACTCTTCATTGTCCTGTCTAAATAGAGTTGAAGAAACCCCCCAACAAAAAAACAATGACACTGAGCTCAAATTTAATGTCACTCCTTCAAGCATTCAAGCAAGCGATTCAAAAAAAGAGAAATATGCTATACTGCATGTGTAGGTTAACCGTCATGCCGTATTGACTTGAGAAGGTCAATACGCATGTGTTGGTTGGCGGCCCAAAGCAACGAACTATCTGAAATTCTATACACCCTCGAAATAGAGTTGGACTCAGGGATGTGGCATCCTAAACGCAAGTCCAACGGTCTCTCTCTCTCACGCATGTATACACACTCACCGAGTCCTCTGGAAGGGAGCATTGGTCAGGTCCTTCTGTCTGTAAGGCACAAAAAAATACGGTAGTTTGGTCAATAGTCCCAAAAGAGAAAACCAATAGTAGATCATTATGAGCTGCATTTATTGCCAAAACAGTTGGCTCTAAGTCATTCAAACATTGTGCATTCAAAAGAGTTCACTCCCTGATGTTCCCTGATTTTGGGAATCAATGCTGCCAGTGTGCCAATGTAAGGGCTGGCTGGCATCAGCCTTGAGGTGCCTAACTCAACATTGCCTCACTATGTTATATTGAGTATGCATATAGCTTTGGATTACCTACCATTGTATATGCCTATTGCAGCTTGCCTACCATTCCATATGGGTAGCTTTTGCATCACCTACCATTGCATACCCCCAGCTTAACATTGCCTAGCATATGCCAATCTTGGCACCGTCTTATGCCTAACTTCGCATCACCTGCCATTGCATATGCCCCTGTTGGCATCACCTGCCATTGCATATGTCCCTGTTGGCATCACCTACCATTGCAGTTGCATATTGTGCCTAACTTGGCATTGTCTACAATAGCACATGTCTAGCTTGGCCTCGCCTGTCATTACATGGCTACCTTGACATTGTTGACCTTGAGTCCACAGCGGTAGGTGGAGACCAGTGATGGGGTGAGCTGGATCTCCTTAGTCAACTGCCTCCACTTCCCACAGTCTGCCTTGGTGCACTGGACCTGCAGGGTACCGAATAGAATAAAATAGACTAGAATAGAACAGAACACATCACATAAAACATCTGTGCTGCACCTCGATTTATTTTGTGCCTGGCTTCTAAACAATCCCGTGTAGCACAGAGTTACTGGAGAAGGTGAAAATCTGAGACAATTCTACACGCAAGACACGTGCGCACATTACCACATGGTCCTCGTAGGTCACGATACTCGTGTGTGTGCGTGTGCGTGCGTGTGTTCTTACCCAATAGGGAAGTTGCTGGTCGGCCATGAAAGCTTTGAGGCTGGGCTCAGTCTTGCCGTTGCCCGTCCACAGCCTCTTCCAGGATGTGTACTTCTCATAGCCGTCTTTATGACTGACAACAAAGGAGACATACAGTACAGGGGGTGCAAGTCAAAATACCACCTCTATTCCTTTCCTGTGGCTGTTGGCCTCTTGCCTCTGTGTCGGCCACACCTCAAAGGAGAATTAATAACGTTTCTAAACCAACGCAGAGCAACCTTTTTTTTTGGGTGTGGGGGGGGCACGACACGACACACACACTCAACATACTGATTGCGAATGAGAGAATGACATTGAATAAAAACTTTGATCATCAATGGTGTCGAACTTCACGTCACGAGCTAGGAGGCCACAGAAAAGGAAAGGAGGAAGTAATGTGACACAACACACCCAACATGTAACGCTCTACACTGGAATTAGGCATGCCTGGTTTCTATTTGAAAGGACACAATTATTTTTTCATTAGAGACGCGTACATTAACCAACCACAATTCCTGGTGGATTCCTGGTGGATTTATGATCTATTATGTACTAATTGTGTTACAAACTTATTATGGGGTGACTTTGAGACGATGCTAAAATAACATTCCTAAATCGTGCATCCCAATGCACGGCCAACTATATGCCATTTTGCCCGCTCACCTTCTATAGTAATGGTCAAAACATTCATTGCAGAAATGCTCGCCACAGGAAAGGTGGTACCATCTTGACGTGTAGCCATTCTTTGCACATCTGGAACACAGACAGACAATAAAGGGGTAACGGTTGGGGAGGCGAGGCAAGGCTTCGACTATAAAATGGCAGTCTGTGGTGTCCATTTCAGGGTGACAACTGTTTGGCGCTGAGGAGGAGACGGATATGTACCTTTCTGATGCACTGGCAAAGCAGACTGGATAAGTTGCCGGGCAGCCAGCCTTCTCACATTTCCTGTACTTCTTCTCCGACTGGTCATCTTCTTCGTCTGTGTCTGTAGCCTTCCTCTTGGCCTTGGATGGAGAGAGAGAGAGAGAGAGAGAGAGAGAGAGAGAGAGAGAGAGAGAGAGAGAGAGAGAGAGACAGAGACAGAGACAGAGACAGAGAGAGAGAGACTCACAAAGGTGCCCTTGTTTCCATGTGCACACTTGGCCCCGTTTCATTCCAAGAGGTTTGGGCTACTAGCTCTGTTGCAAAAGCATCTGAGGAAAGAACCCTGTTCATCATCACGAAAAGGGGGGAAATGCATGATGCTTGTCTTACCTGCCCCGTGGGATTGTTGTTGCTGCTGTTGTTGTTGTTGTTCGATCTCCGCACCCTGATATTGGTCTGCCTGCCCGTGGCACGCAGGGGCTGGCTGTCTCCTGACGTGGATTCTGCTGTTGCCCCTCGCCTCTTCCCACGTTGCCGACCACCAGACGCATTGCTCCCATAATCTGTTCAACAGACACAACATGAACACGTAGAAAGTGGTTGTAAACAGGGCATACATGATATAAAACACTGCTTGGATCCAGCATATTGCGTCTCCAGCTGATGTTACTCGTGTGTCGATAGAGCTTCAAACCTGCGTCAGACAGCATGGCAGATAATCCTTCTTTTACTAACTACACGCCCGAACAATGCGTCCAACTGGAAACTGTATTCGCTTGCATATATATAGTGTAAACTTTGGTTTAGTCAACACCTCTGGAACTGCTACCAACAATTCACAAAACAATTGTATTGTCTGATCTGTCACCTAATTCGCTTCCGGTGACAAATCGGAAAAGGCGGAGACTGCGCACTGATTCATGAAAAGTGATATGAGCCGTTTCTCTTGCCGTAGTGGATAGTTGTAACCATGGAGATGGCCAAGCGTGTGGATAGGCGGGGCCCCAGTGGGCTAGCTACAAGAACATTACAAAGATGTAGACAGACTAGTGACATATATAAATAGAACATCATAGATAAGCAACATTTTGCGGACTGAACTAAAAGTATCAATATAGCTTGAATAGATTCGAATCTTTTGAGCAATCATATTTTCTGTCGTCAGTGGGTCTGGGAATTGCCATCATGCCTTCATCTAGTAATCAGATCACGAAAAGTTCAAATGCTATGGCAAGAGTATCCAAAACATCCTCACGGAAGCCAGGTGTTCCTGTTGACACCCAGTTGATCACTGCCAAAGGCAAGGGCGAGGTAAGCTTGATGTAAATTATGTGAGCTTTTAATATCTTGTTAATAGAACTACTTTGGGCTATGTGATGCCTTTTATGTTGATGTGATAATTGAACTGCATGCAATTTTTCAGATTACAAATATTAAGCCAGTTGATCTGAGTCGTACAATACGTCTCCTCGAAGATAGTTTAACGGTGAGTATCATTCTACACTTCCAGGACAATTAATATTGTTTAATGAACTGATACATGAAGTATCTCTTAAAATGTACTCTCTTAAACTAAATGTAAGTTATGATTCTTTCAGGTCTCTTTGAAAGAAAGACATCTATTCACGTTGAAGAAGATTGTAAAGATATATCAGACCGGATTTGTATCCTTAATTTAAAAATAAATAAATAAAACAATGTACTATAAGATAATGCAAAAAGGGGGGTTGTTTTAGTTAGTGGGTGACCATGCCATTAATTGTGTTTTGCTGGAACTATACAGACGACCTTGGTACTTGAACTGTGGTCCTATGAGAGACAATGGGCAGCTGCAAGTCCCTAGACTCCAATTAGAGACTAGTTAATTAGAATTTCACCATCATCATCATAATCATGCCTTAGAACAACTAGTTCAATCATTACAGAAGAATGAGTCATAGTGGAGGTGCTGTGTCCCCATTTTTTGTCTTAATTTTGATGTATTTTTAAAGAAAGAATTAAAATAGAAAGAAAAATGTAGACCTGCACACTTAAATCATCTTTGTGCTCTTTTTAATAATAGGCCAAGCTTTCGGTCTCCTGACCTTCCTCACGACTCAGTCCTTTCTTTCTATTTTACACAGTTTTTGTTTATGTTTGACACCTTTTAATCGACAGTGCGGTGTGATCCGGTTGAATACATAAAGAAAGAGTTAAAAAATAAACTGTGCTTAAATATTCCTTCTTTTTCAAATGTTTACGTTTGCATTTTACAACATCTCTTTCTTAATGTGATCGTTTGAAGCTTCTGAAGGATCTTGAAAACATCTTCAAAATTATAAATATTTGCTCAGAGAGAATCAAAGACCACCCAGAATATACCCCCTTTTTACATAATTTACTGAAGATATGTGGGTAAGCATTTTCATTTTTGTCTCGCATATGAGGTAACATGCTCCGTGTTTATGCATACTAGCTGACTCACAAATGAATGAAACCATTAGTGATCATAGCAGAGCAAACTAGCTGACTAACTTGTAATTTTACTGCTAAACACATTAGATCCAGTTTATATCTTGCACCCTTATTTGGTTACACAATGTTGGACAAGGATGTCAGATCATGTTAAATAAGGGGCCTGGCCCTAAAATTCGAACTAACAATAACTCAGCTTGCCAACGTTTGTCCTCCAGATTATTTCATGGCATGTTTCATTTTTTCAGACTTCCCTTCCTGAAAGAGAAAACTTCAGACGAAGTGAAGTACAGAGATTTTGCAAAGCATTCACTCTCTCAACTAGGTAAAGCATATTTTTATCATTGTTTATGTTTGTGTTGAAAAGCGGGGTACTCCAAGAAATAACCAGTGATAATCTGGCTAAATTAACTAAATGGAAGTGGTAAATCTACTAACATAGATAGCTGATAGATATCTTCTGTTAGATGATTTACCACTACCTCAAGCATAGACTGCTCTGTATGCATACATCTACAGTATCAATGACCCAAACTCAGCTAGCTTCTTGGAATACCCATCGTCCATGAAGAAATGATTGTTGTTGTATTAACCTGTTAGGTGTCTTGTTTCTTGTGACAGGTCTCCTGATGCGAGTGCCTGATGCTGATATCAGGATGCAGATCTGTGCTTCAGTGTCATCCTTCTGCAGCTCTCCATCGACCAAGCCACCACCAGGTATGAAGAGCATGAGCCCCAAGCAATTTTGAACCAAATGTGTTCAGTCACATAACCAGCACATTTGGCATATTTTTTCTTTCATTGGTTTTTCCCCTCCTAATATTGGTGTTCATCTAGATCTAGCACGCCAAGTCTTGTACTTTTGTGTTTGTGTGTACGTGTGCACGTGTGTGTTTGTGTGCGTGTGTGTGTACCTGCATACTGTTTTTACTCTGTGTTGTGTGACCCATTTTGGATTTTAGCCCAATATAAGTACAATAAATTAAAGGATAATAGTAATATCATTAATAACAATATATGAATAACATCTTCCTTGTACTGATTTTTCCCTCTGTTGTGACAGACTTTGGGCTATGTGCTGCTGTAGTAGAGTGAGTGGAGTAGAGTGTATTTTTCATACAATGTTTTGCTGTATGTGTTGTGGCAGGCTTTGGGCTGCAGCCGCTGAGCGTTGGCTGCAGACGAGAGCTGCTGGAGCAGAGTGGTGTGGCTGAGACGCTGGTGCTGTCCCTGGCTATGCTGCAGGACCAACTGGCCGTCAGGCTGCAGATGCTGCAGACACTACAGCTCCTCTCCAGCTTCTCTGGTACTCATATGTGCCTGCACACACACACACACACACGCACACACACGCACACACACACACACACACACACACACACACACACACACACGCACACACACACACACACACACACACACACACACACACCACATGGGATTCTGTCGCAGATTTGAACTGTGATGCAATGTAATATTCTTGTCCCCGATGTGAATTATGAGCTGATGCAGATGCTTATATACAGTAATGTGATATAATGTAATCTATTCCTCTCCCGGATGTGAATTGTGAGCTGATGCTGTAATGTAATATTCACGGTAATGTAATGTATATTTTTAATGCTGCTATGTGATGTAATGTAAAGTAATGTAACCCATCACTGTCCCAGATGTGAACTGTGAGCTGATGCTGAAGGCGGGGGCGGCCCAGAAGCTGTGTGTGCACATGAACGAGGCCGACCCCTCGGGCCAGTTGCTCTTCCGCTCCTCCGAGATCCTCTGGAACCTTCTGGAGAGGGGCTGCCCCCAGGAGCTCACCTCACAGCTCAGCAGCCTGGACGCCATACTGTGAGTGGCAGTCTGACATCCACACACACACACACACACACACACACACACACACACACACACACACACACACACACACACACACACACACACACACACACACACACACACACACACACACACACACACAGAGTTTTATTACTTTATTTGGGAGGACCAATAATTATGGAGAAAGAATACAGCGCCCCAAACATTATTAAAGCAGCAATAATGTGTCTTCTTCATAAATGCAAAAGTTATACTGGTCTAAAGCTTATTCAGGGGTACCACTGGCATCTCCTTCTCCAAATATGCAGACAAGCACACACACACACACACACACACACACACACACACACACACACACACACACACACACACACACACACACACACACACACACACACACACACACACACACACACTACTTACTCTGCATGCATTAGCAACACCTATCCACATGTGTGTGTTTAAACATATACCACACTTACACACACAAATGTACACACACACACATCCTGTGGATCCTGTGGAACTTTACAGAGGGGCTGACCATCACACAGCTCAGCAGCATAGACACCATCTGTCTGTTACACACACGCACACGCACACGCACACTCTCTCTCTCTCTCTCTCTCTCTCTCTCTGTCTCTCTCTCTCTCTCTCTCTCTCTCTCTCTCTCTCTCTCTCTCTCTCTCTCTCTCTCTCTCTCTCTCTCTCTCAATCATTCTATTCCATATTGAAAAAGTCTACAATGCAGCCCAGTGTGGGCCTACCCTCCTCCTGGGACAAACTCATGCTGTTCTGGGCCACATGTCCAGTCCCAAAGTTATAGAGGGGAAAAATTACAGTTTTGGGGCTTTACCCCAGACACCGGAGTGTCCTTGTGTTATAAATAAATACACCTCAGATGATGGATCACTTGCTTTATTTTTACACTGTACTTACTGTACTGTATGTAGAGGAGATGCTCAAGATTCCAGGTCTGGGGATGCTGTGGCGCAGCGCAATAACTCGTGGTACCGTATTTATACAGGCAGTATTGCCCATGGGGACACATGTTCCAGTCTGACCTGACCTGGGGCATTTTTCTTCCTGCAGGTGCCTGAAAGAAGCGTTTCTGAACCAGCTGCAGAATGGATACAGAAACTATGACCAGCAGCTTCGAAATGACCTTCTGGTCATCTCGACTCTAATTGCAGAGAACCCCAAAGCACCACTCATTGTAAGAGTAGTATGATTGAATGGCTGTGAACGGCTGATTGGATTTTTTTTATTGAATTTTGTCTCTTGTGTATATGTAGTGGCTTCTATATAAAGGTAATATTTGCAACACTTTCCTTCGCCAGGAAAGTGGGTTCGCCAAACAACTTGTCCATTTCGCTACTTTTCCAGAATGTAAGTATTTTTCACTATTAGTAGTTCCCTTTACTGGCAAGACTCATGCATGTACCTTAAAAGGCGTATGGAATACTTGCTAACATAAATAGCCAGCTGCCCCCTCGGCAGTAGGGAAACATTATGTACAGTATTTCGTGTTAGCAGGCATCTTTTGTATTCGAGTTTATTGAGGATTTATACCGGTATGCTACAAATTCACAAGGTTAAACTTTTTGCAATTTTTGGGGTGTTACATTTGCAACCTAGCCTGGCTATCATGACTTCAACGCTCTGCCAGCATTTGGTCTGGCCTACTAGTGTTGTCAACCCATTTCTCTGAAGTAGATGCAAAGGGCGGGTCTAGCTCACATTGATAAAAGGCCTTCACACAGGCTACTGATTGAAGCCACACTCGATAAGAGGACCCATTCCTTCACTCACCTACTAACTGAACTGGTGCGTCGTTTCCTTGAACACGTTCCATCGAGCCGTTGGAAATGCGTAAAATTGATTGGTTCCCTATATCGATAGAATTTTAAATGTTCTAGATATGTAGTATTACTGACCAAATGAAATGAGAAGCTAAACTTATTGCCTCATCATAGTGTCATTGCCCCTTAATGCACACCGTGCCTCCAGTGGCAAGCTGTAATAGTCATTGAAAAGTTAACTACCATAGTACTACAATACTATGACATAACATAGGACCTTTAGTAATGCACTACGACTTGGTCATTGTCATCCTGGTAACAGCAAATTGTGTCCTATCGCGCTATCAATGGATGCAGGCTATTTGCAACCCCAAACTACAGAAGCATACAGTGCATAGGTGGGGATGTTCAGGGGAATAGAAAGTGTATTCTTGGTTCCTGGCTGCATTCCATGACATTGGCTGCTTGCCGTCAAGATTAAAATGAACTTGAAGACAACACCATTAAAAAAAGTTATCTAATTATTGCCTTGTAGTGTTGTCATACAGATTAAGAGGTGTACAGTGCTGTGACCTTTTTTCGTTTGTCATCCATTTTAGTGAAGAGCCACAATCCTCTTAGCCGCAACCTTAAATTGACCTACAACAACGAGGACTTTGAGATGAAGAAGCTTTTGCTTAACGCGGTGGTGGTAATGTCACAGGATTTATCCGCTGTGCAGGTAAGCTCGAAGCTCGGTTGGGCAGCCCCCTCTGAGGTTACCTAGGTTCAGGTAACAGTAGTAATGGTGGCATTGGTGCCGTGTGAAAGCAAAGTTTCCATCATTAGATAGAGGATGACAAGCACTGTACGATGCTGTTTTCGTATTGTCAGGAGGGTTGGGTGTCAGTTCTGATGGATAATTGTGTGTGTGTGTGTGCGTGTGTGTGTGTGTGCGTGTGTGTGTGTGTGTGTGTGTGTGTGTGTGTGTGTGTGTGTGTGTGTGTGTGTGTGTGTGTGTGTGTGTGTGTGTGTTTCTGTGTGTGCGAGAAAGAGAGAGAAAGTGTGTGTATGTGTGCAGTGCACACGTATGCATGTTTACGAGTCTATGTCAGTGTGTCGGTGGGGTCTTACTTCACAGTTTTTAAAAGCTGCAGTAGGCTTTTTAACATTTTTAACAAGCACTACTGCAGTGTTTTGCCTTTGCCATTGCCATTGTTATTCATGTTGTGAAATCCATTTAAATATGTAACAAACAAAACCACCTGGCCACCTTTTTTGCAGCTTTTCAGAGAGGGTAAAGTCATGCTGGCGCTGATGCACTTGATAAAACCGCCTGACACGACTCAGGTCCACTCTCAGGCTCAGAGCAGCGGCCGCAATTGGACTCCGGTCCAGCAGGAGGAGCTGCAGCTGCAGGCTCTGGCCACGCTGGCCACACTGGCCCCACTCATGCTGGAGGAGTACATGACCTGCCAGGCCAACACCTGCATCCTCATGCTGCTGGAGTGGTGTGTCCAGGAAGGTGACAAGTGACAACAGCTGGATTGTCAACAGATTTAGCCTTTTTTTTTTCTCTCCTTTATCGATCCTTGTAGATTGGTTGAAATTTGAAAAAGAACTTAAATGTGGTTGGTGGCGTGTGCAATATAATGGGTGAGACTTTACCTAACAGCACCCTACTGTCATAAGTCATTAAAGTGTCATAAAAACATTATGTTAATGCCATAAATGCTTTATGACTATTGTCAGCAAGTGTCATTTGGCTATAGTCATGATAAGTTGGCTAGTGGGCCTTTAAAGCTTTTCACCTCTTCCTCTTAAGGGATAACATTAAAGGTTTATACCTATAATGAAAGCTTTTTAGAAAATGTTTGCCAACTTGTCATTACAATAGCAAGTCATAAAAATGTCATTGATCTAATGTTTAGGACACTTTCTAGACACTTGTCATGACTGCGTCATTGCTTATGACAGTACTGTCAAGTAAAATATTACCATGTAAGATATCTAAGTGTATGTGTATTTTTCTTGTGATTAGTCATGTAATTGTACAGAAAAATGTGTCTGTAGTATTTTCAATCATTCAGTCGTTGTATTTATGATGTTTGATAAGTATCCCTACAGTATTTTCCTAAAGCTAATTGTTACACCTAACCCAAGTGAGAGACTGACACATGCTTTCTCTTGCTGTAGCCACTTCACTTGTCAGTTAATTACATTATCATTGTAGACATCCTGTGCTAAGACATTATAACCTGGTCATGTCA
This sequence comes from Engraulis encrasicolus, assembly GCF_034702125.1. NCBI lineage: Eukaryota > Metazoa > Chordata > Actinopteri > Clupeiformes > Engraulidae > Engraulis > Engraulis encrasicolus. Next base: position 5,455,931 of record NC_085876.1, read on the forward strand.
TTTGTTGTAACAAACCAATTACAGGTGTGTATTACAGGGTAAAACTTTGAGTAACTCTGCTGTTTTGTCCTTGTTGTCTGCTCTTGGTGTTTCTCAGACGAATACTTCTGCCACGGTCACAGTTTCCATGGCACAGGTGGCAGGGGCAGCAAGAAGGCCCAGCTGCGCTACAGCGTGCGGCTCCTCAGGACCATGGTGTCCCTAGCCAAACCTGTCATCAACCAGGACCTCTGTGACCAGGGAGCCATAGGCCTCTTATTGGGTAAACTACATCAATACACATTGGGTAAAACAGGAAACGCATACATCGCCCACTGTGTCACTGTATGCGGTTTTGTTGTACGGCAACATGAAAAGACAGACTTCAGTTTAGTAAAGAGGAAAGCTGCACAAAGCAGAGGTGTCAAAACCAGGCACCGTCTGAAATGTTACCCAACCAGCTGATCACAATGAAGACCTCTCAGTACAATAGGTCTTCATCAGTCTCAGTCTTCATCAGTGCTTAGTGCAGTAGCCCCTTAATGCACACTGTTCCATTCCACCAGTGGAACACTGTAATAGACATTGAAAAGTTAACTACCATAGTACTACACTACTATGACATAACACAGGACCTTTAGTAGAAATGCACTACGACTTGGTCATGGCCATTCTGGTAACAGCAACATTTCTAACGACGTGTCTTAACGGGCTCAACTCCTGTTTGTCACGTGCAGGTCTGCTGAGTCACCTGGGAGGCCCCGATGACGAGGACGAGGTTGCCCTGGAGATCAAAGCCGACCTGCAGCTCACGCTGTCTGCTCTGTGTGAGAGTGACCTGCACAGGAAGGTAAAGACGTGTGCTGATGACCTGAACAGCACGCACAGCACGCAGCGCCTTAGTGTCCTACAAAGGAAGGTTAGCTGTGTTAAGTTTGCCCTGCTGCAGCGAATGGTGTTAGTGGCCTAACAATGTGAGCAGTATGCATATGTTAACATGTGAGAAATTATTGTTTTCCCAACACCAGAGAGAGTAGAGAGAGAGAGGTTCCATTGGCCCATTGTTTCCATGCTCTATTATTGCAAGGGGGAGGGGGGGGGATCCCCCTTTAGGCAGACTTAAGGACTGTTCTACTCAATGCTAGGAGTATTATGACATGCCCCTTTAGGCAGACCGGAACCTGGTCATGTTAGGTGCCCATAGAAACCTATTATGTTGGCATATCTCTATATACTTAAAGAATCTCTGCCAACACTGTCATCTAAATCAGTGCAATATATGATGGAGAAGACTGTGTCCATGCAAGCGTTATACCAGAAAACTTGCATTCGGGGGTGCTGTGGCGCAGATCCCCATATGGGTTTTCATGGCCATGGGGACCCAGGATCGAGTCCGACATGGGTCATGGCCCAACCCTACCCCATGTCTGTCTCCTACTCTGTTGCTTTTACTCTCTTCCTGAGACACAACAAACCCTTTTCAAAGGGATTAGGAGGGGAGAGGAAGAGAGAACATGCATTCAAAGCAAATGAGGACCTCTCTCTCTCCTTCTCCCTCTCTCTCTCTCTCTCTCTCTCTCTCTCTCTCTCTCTCTCTCTCTCTCTCTCTCTCTCTCTCTCTCTCTCGCTCTCCTTCTCTCTCTCGGTCTCTGTGTGTTCACAGGAACTCTTTGGTGCTGAAGGAGTGGACATGGTAGTCCATTTCCTGAAAATGAACCCAGCCAAGTTCTACAGTGGCCTGGGCCACAGCAAGCTCATCCTCTCCACAGTGGACTGTGTTTGGTCAGTAGACCTGAGAATAGCTGATCACTAGCTGCAGCTACTGTACATGTACAGTGCCTGTGTGTGATATTTTATATATTCATTTTGTCGACATATACAGGTCCTGCATAATTGGGTGTTTCACCAATGAGGATGTGTTTCTGGAAAAGGAAGGAGTCTACCTTCTGTTTGATCTTATTCATGTGAGTGAAATTATTCTGTAGAAAAAAAAAACCTGCAGTATGATGCACTATGACGTAATGCATACTGGATCAAAGAGACTTTACACAACATTTCATACTCCATATACGCGCCATGCAATTTGTTACGATAATGTTATATTCAATGACATGCTGTAATATTAGATATTACCTGTGTCAATGTACATCATGTTTATGTTACATTTCCCTACAGTAGTGTTTAGGATGTTAGCATCCAATCAAACAGGTACAGATTAAAAGTAAACATAAAAAAGAGAAAAATCCGCTCACTGCTGCTCACCAATTTATTGTTCACAGTGTTTCGAAATGCTCTGTACATTTTTGTTTATGTAACATTCCCCCCCTGAAGTCGAGCCCGTTGACGATGCACGGCGTGTTTCTGGGGGTCCTGCTGGAGCTGTGTGACAACCCCAAGGCCCTGCCCCACGTGCGCGCCTGGAGGGGGCCAGGCGGCCTGAGCTCCCCACGGCTCCTGCTGCAGCTCTGGAGGCAAGAGGAAGAGGAGCTGGGGGTGCAGAGGGACCAGCACGGACGCATCACAGGTGAGCAGCACAGATACACACCTGAGCAAGATCCTAATGGCCCACACCACCTGGAGATTATAATGTAGGAGGAGGAGGAGGATCCGGGGATGCGGCGGGACCAGCACGGACACATCACAGGTGACCAGGGTTCTAAATTAACACCAGCCAACCGCCAACTGGCCAAGAGCCAGTCCCTATCTCACTCCATGACTGAGCTGCCCTTGAGCAAGGCATCAAACCCCATGCTGCTCCAGGGACTGTAACCAATACCCTGTACTTAAAATAGGGGCGGGGAACCTTTTTCATTCGAAGGGCCACTTCAAATTCATCCGAGGGCCGTGAAAGTCCTCCGAGGGCCGTACTATGAACACAAACCAGGATTTTCCCCTTCACTTTCGGCCTATATTGAAGGCAGTCACCGTTTAAACAAACACCACCTTCTCTAGGTTCCCTGAATATAACTTAATTGTATTGCAGATGCATTTTCTATTTCATGTGAAGCTAAATAACATTAAAATTATATCGGGGGCCGGATAAAACACCCTCAAGTGCCGCAAACGGCCCTCGAGACGTAGGTTCCCCACTCCTGACTTAAAATAACTATAAGTCGCTTTGGATAAAAGCGTCAGCTAAGTGTAGTGTAATGTAATGTCGCTGTAGACCCCCTTTGGTATGTAGCCTACTGTATGTGTGTATGCATACACTTGTGCGTGCATGTGTGTGTGTGTACTATATGCTATAAATGTGTTTTATTCCTCACCTCTCCAGACCCACTGCGGCCCCTGGTGCACCCCCATCAGGAGCAGCAGGCCCAGGTGTCCAATCCGGCCCACATGCCCAGCGCCGCTGTGGTGGACGTCACAGAGAGCCAGCGCTCCAAGATCTACGGGCTCTTCTGCAAACTGGGTAGGACACGCAACAGTATCATACCGTAGATATACGTAGAATGGGTGGGCTATTAGCGGCCTTGACTCGTTGAAATTTCAACGTACAGACGTCATGACCGTATTCATTAAAGTGTCCTGACACAGGTGACTTAGGCTTAGGGTTAGATACAGAACACTATTTGTGAATGTGTATTGAAGTTATTAGATGCTGCAATTCGGTTACTACATGCACCTTCATATGAGTCTGCATTTAAGGATCATTACCTTGATTTAACCTTACCTTACCTCTTCCCTTAACTGCAACAGAGGTGCTAATCCTTTTTTACACAAGACCATCTGTCGTTCAACTGTTGCCTGTACAATAAAATTAAAGGAACACTGGGATGTCACCCCTGTGGATGCAATATGAATACCAACGAAGGCAAAGCAAGCTCTGGCCTACACATAGTTTTCGTGTGGCAATGCCAGATATCTGGTCTGTATACATTAGATTCAGTATTTTTGCGTTTCAGGTTTTACAGACCTTCCTGGATTGACGACAGAGGACTTCATCACCTTAAGCATCGTAAACAGATATTTAGACTTCAAGGTAACAGCGCTACGTTAGTTTTCGGCATCTGTAAGAGGTCTGTGTGTGTGTGTGTGTGTGTGTGTGTGTGTGTGTGTGTGTGTGTGTGTGTGTGTGTGTGTGTTTGTCTCTTCCTGATTATTTTGTTGGTCTGGGTGCATGTATATAGTATGCATATTCATGTAATATACAATATGTGTGCATGTGCATGTGTGTATTAGGGTGATACACTGGTCATGGAATTCCTGGAATATCATGGAAATTCAATAGAGGTTTTTCCAGTCATTGAATTTGAGCATTTTGCATGTGCAGTCAGGGAATATGACATTTTAACAGTAGTGTGTAGTTCAGGCAAAACAAAAAACGCAGCTGAGAGTTGACTTGAAAGACTGACTATTAAAAATAGATGACCACAGAGCTAAATGTCTTCTTCTGATCAATATTTTGGCCATTTCATTTTACGCGAGGTCATGTAAATTCCGTTTTATGGTCAGGGAAAGTCATGGAAAAGTCATGGAATTTTATGTCTGCCATGTGGCAGTGTGAACCCTGGTGTATAATGGTTGGTGTTTACCCCTGTCCTGACTCCAGACGGGTGAGATCTGGGAGGAGATCACCCGTGAGCTGTCACTGGAGGGTGTGCGGCCCGTCACTCCGGACGTCGAGGCCTTAGCAACCATCGCCCAGGCAACGGAGGACATGGCCAAGAGGGTGATGGAGCAGCAGAAGGAGATCCTGCAGAAGCAGGAAGCAGAGGACGCTGAGAGGGAGAAGGAGGCCTACGCAGAGGTGAGGAGCCAAGAACACGATTTTCTACAGTCTCATCCCAACTCCAACTTTTGACCAGAGGGCAATTTTTTACGTCAAAGCTATGGCCTTGGCGTCAAAAAGTGATGTGCAACCCAAAAGCTCCCCCTTGTGGCAGCATAACTTCACTGACGTTTAGGGTTAGGGAAAGGCGACCTTGTCAACATGGTAGCGATTTTCAACGAACTGGGTAGTGATTTTCAATACTTCAGTGCCTTCACCTCAGTGCATCATTGAGTGTTGAGGGCTCTGCATACTTCACGTGCGCACTTTGGCGCATTTGGCGCGAGAACCATTAAAATGTGGCAGACCATTCATAGTCAAAAGCGCCATTAACAGGCTTTCGCTTGCATTTTCGGAAGTGTGCCCTCTGCTGTTCATGAGAGAAACGGCAGCATCTTTCGCAACTCGCAGCGTGAGTTCTACAGATGTATAAAAATAGAAAGCCAAACACGGCTGCTGTAGGGCTACTGAACGTCTGACTTATGACTTACCACAATGAAACATAGATTTTTGTTGTAGCCTACATTGCCAGATCATTCCAAGACCACGTGAGAGCATTGTTCTGGCTGCAGAATTTATAAATAGATCGCCAAACACAACGTGCTTCTGAACAAAGTAAACAATTGTTTCACTGAACAACATTTAAGGGAGAAGATAAAAGAACTCTCAATGACATTTTATTATCGTCAAAATGATGCAGGGTCCATTCTGAAGTAGCCTGCAGTAGCCTGCTTTGTCTGCCTACCTGCATGGTCGCTAGTGGCGCACGGCAAGTTCCAAAAAATGTGGGGTGCACGACCTCGCGCCGCGCCAGCTTGCGGAGGGGCGTGTGACGTCATTTTGAGCGCACGCCATCGTCGCGAGGGAGGTATGAAGGCGCCAGTAACGCTAAGTATGAATCCGCCTTTAGTGAGCCTAAACTCAGGTCCAGCCCAGAAGCGTTGGTGCTCCCCTGGCTTGCAGCAGTGATATGGTCTGTGTTGTGCACAGGGCTGGTGGACAGAGCCGAGGGCCCATTGACAAATGCATGGAAGGCAGGCATGCTTAGTTGCCAGCGCATCTGTATGAGGATTTGAGAGGGAGGTTTACAAACGTTTCACGTCGAACTCAGCTAGTTACCCCTGCACAGAGTCAGACATATGCCCAATGATAAACAATAAGGACTCACTATGCTGAGCTGCTCTGTAAGTTTCAAGAGTCTCAAGTCCCTGCTGAGAAAGAGATGGGGACATATGCAGAGGTCACAGGGCTCACATGATAAACCCAAATGCAAGTAAACGTAAATAAACCATTAGTATGGACTTACCACACTGAGTGAAGGATGCATATTTAGAGAGGTGAGGGCACAATGAACTCAAATCAATGTAGACCTGCCGTGCTGACCTGCTCTGCACATTACAATAGTTTCAAGTCCTTGCTGATACAGAGATCGTGGACATATGCAGAGGTGAGGGCCTAAATGATAATCACAAAGACAAACAGAGTTGTATAAAGCAGAAGTAGAAGTACTGTTACGAATATAATTACTACACCAGTAGTATATTACATAGTTGCAACTATATAACATCACACTACTAATGTTGTAATTACATTTGTAGCAGTACTTCTACTTCTACTTTAAACAATTCTGAAGACAATGTGGACTTCCCTTGCTGAGCCTTGGGAGTTTGCAGCAGGCATCTCTATTGAGTCCCGGTTCAACCCTGAGGAAACACACAATCTGCTTAGTGACTTTGGAATAAGTGACATTCGCAGAGGGATTTAGCTTTAACTCAGTGGACCCCCATATCCCTGCATGTCTCCTGTGTGCTTGAATGGGGTCAATGGGGGTGGGTTTGGTTACCTAGCGGCAGGGACACTGGACAAAGTCATCTGAAAGGGCCCCCCGTTCTTATAGATAAAATGTAAAGAGGAACCAATTCTGGGGCCCCTCTCTCCCTGGGCCTGGGACAGCTGTCCCCTTTGCCCCCCCCCCCCCCCCCCCCCCCCCCCCCCCCCCCCCACATTGCTTTCAATTGTATACGTTTTGTTGATCCAGCATCATCAGATTCTTGTGAAAAAAAAAGTATAAGTTTAAGTTAAAACATAGTTCTGTGCTTCATTTAAACAGATCAAGTCACATCACAGGCAACAGGAACTCACCACCAAGTCCTGGGAGCATTTTGTGGCAAAAACATCAGACTACAGGATCTTAAAGGTTTTATTCTATATGCCTTATTTTACAATTGAATCTGTAGATAAGATTATCTTTTAATGAGATAGATCGATATTGATTGATAAGATGAAGTATTAGTCCTCATTTCAGATGTACCTCTTTTTCTTTCTGTTGTGGTGTTTGTGTGACACCATCAGGAGTGCAAGAAACATCAGGAGAAATCCATCGAAGCGTCTCGATCGAAGGCGACAAGGAGAGACAGTGGCACTGTGTATCACCAAACCCATTTATCTGGTCTGAAGACTACGGTGAGCACTGGACTGCTTTTCTTTTTCCCAAATTGCCATTTTTGTTAAGAAGTTTGTGTAGTAGTTTGTATATACATACCTGTGTGTGTGTGTGTGTGTGTGTGTGTGTGTGTGTGTGTGTGTGTGTGTGTGTGTGTGTGTGTGTGTGTGTGTGTGTGTGTGTGTGTGTGTCTGTGTGAATGTGTGTGTGCAGACCTTCTGCGGGCGTACGATGGCTATTGAGAGCACCCCTGCCCACCTGACCGGGGGGCCCCTGGCCAACACAGACTTGGCCCTGGCCAGGGTGCCAATCACAGGGGGAGCTCTGAGGAAACTACCCCAGCCCACCGCCCCACAAGACCTGGAGCACCTCAACGCCGTCTCTGTGCAATAAAGACAAGCAATGCTCTTTTTCTACCAGAACTCATTGCTGCATTGAGTGTGAAGTCTTTTGAAATAATGCATTGCTCTGTACAGTCAAATATATGAATATATTATATACGATCCCTAAAGATTTAATTAAATGTATAGGAGATATAGTGTAACATATTGTGAGCACACATGATGTTTAGTGTTAAACTATATTGAACAATACAGCAATATTATCACTTAATCACTGTTATGGTAAATTAATGAGATATTTACCTATGATTCCTGATGAAAGTGTGCTCATGTTACATTTGTATTACGTGATTAACTTAATTATAAATTAATGTTGTTTAATCTACCCAGTGACTTAAGTGTTGTTCGTGAGAGACCCCATCAAATGAAACCACACGAGGAAAGCATACCAAAGTGGACCACTGCCATGATCTCCAATAGTCCATCCATAGGCTACATGACAAAGACAAAGACGAGCACAGTAGGCCTATGCCACTACAGAACCTAGGAGATTTCTGTTAACATTTTATGCACAGAAAGCAATAGTTGTAAGGCCTAAAATATGTTTTTATATTTTTATAACGGTAACAATGTGGGCTTTTTCTTCTGCTGGTAATGAGGAGAGAATGGTTGTCTTCCAATTTGACACAACACGCGCGCCACTGTCTAGCCGCCCATCCCCCTCGCGGGTATGAGGAACATGCGTGAAGCAGCTCTATTGAGTAGGGTTGTTGAGTTCATGCAACAGAAAACGTATGGACCCCATAACATACGACTCGGCCATACCAACCTACTCCCGTCCCCAAAGGTTTCACGAAGAATTTCCCTTTTTGTCGGTAAGTAGAAATGTTATTGAAGGAAGTTGTGTTTCATGAAAGAGCGTCCAATATGGACGCGTCTTCCAAGACTATGATAATTGCCTACAAGAGGGGAAAATAGCAATTGATAGACGTTGCGTAACCTACATTGTCGCCGCATTGTGTAGCATAGTCCCACTGACCTACAGAGGGGGATAGTCTCTCAGGAACCATCTTCTCTTGTCTTTTCTAAATGATGTTTTTTTCTGTTTCAAACGACGGGTTTTGTTTTAAATTGACTAGTTCTAGTTTAATTACATGTAGGCCTTGGCTATTTTATGTTTTAGGCCTACTTATCATTTCTTGTGTGTCATGCGCAATTGGGAACGGAACTTAGCCTATCTCACTTCACTCAATTTCCTGATTACATTAGGCTACTCAAATTAACTTGGGTTAGGCTAAGTTCGTTTGATATTGGGCAATAGACATTCAATAGCCTAACTTAACCCAAGTCTCGAATTGTTATTAAATTTTAATTGTCTCTGGTTTTATTGTGTTGAAGTAGGCCTAAGCCTAGGTCCGCCAGAATAAATTAATTTGTGCTGGGTTTATTTCAATTTTTTTTTAGTTATTTGTTTATTTTTTGTGGCCTAGGCCTTCTCAGGGTGGTCAGAAATCTCACACTTTCACAAACACTGCTGGGAATTGGTAATAGGCTACCTATATGAAGCATCAGATGCATCTGATGTTTTTGTGAATCAATTAAGTCTGTAGCATACTTATATGTGAAGAGAAGAAAGTGTCATATGAGAGGGCAGATCAAAACACTGACTTTTGTGTGTTTTGTGTTGACTAGCCTACTTTAACCGCCAAGAGATAACAGCCTACTATATAGGCCCCTATACCAAGCTGACGGATCACATAATAAACCTGAGGTAGGCCTACGCAACAACCCCCCTTTGACTTTATATAACATGAAACCAATGTCAGAAAGGAGGCGCATCTCGTCATATGCTTGTTTTGTTGTGGCCACATTCAGTATCGCTAGGCTATAGTTATTATCTCACTGGCTTATTCCATTAGATATGGTTGCAGTACCATACACGCCATGTATGTGACGTCAGCTGATATGGCAAGGCAATTTGTGGTGTGTGTGAGTGTCTGTGTCTGTGTCTGTGTCTGTTTGTGTGTGTGTGTGTGTGTGTGTGTGTGTGTGTGTGTGTGTGTGTGTGTTGCATAACACACTGCAGTGCATTAACACTGTTGTCCTTTCAAGCGTGTACCATGCTGCACAGTAAACCTCTCGCTCTCTCTCTCTCTCTCTCTCCCCCTCTCTCTCTCTCTCTCTCTCTCTCTCTCTCTCTCTCTCTCTCTCTCTCTCATTCCTGCTCAGTTCACTAAATGACCAAATCATATCTGACAGACTGAGTACGTGCTGCTATGTGAGTGTATATGCCAGTGTGAGTCTGTGGGCAGAAACAAAGACACACACACACACACACACACACACACACACACACACACACACACACACACACACACACACACACACACACACAGAGAGAGAGATGTGTGCCAGGATGCTCACACACACACACACACACACACACACACACACACACACACACACACACACACACACACACACACACACACACACACACAATGTGTGAGTGGGCACACACACATACACACACACACACGCAGGGTGGCAGTGTAGAGCAGGGAGGGTGCCTCTGTTGAGTGTGCTCGTGTGTACTGTGTTCAGAGCGCTGCACTCTCTCCCTGATGCTGCATGCCTTCCATGCTCCCTCCTCAGCTCCACGGCAGGAGGACGGTGAGTCTGGTCGAGATCATCTTTTACAGGTCTAGATAGGATAATAAGGGATTCTATCTTAAAGGAACATCAAACACCCTTTTTAATCTTAAACTCTTCAGACATGGTCCCTGATATTTAGTGCTACCAGAATGTAATGACCAAGTCGTAAGGGCTCTGTGTGATGTTGTAGCATGTGTGCTATGGTAGTAAACTCTTTTCTATTACTATAACGGCGTTCCACTGGCGGAACTTTGGGCATGATGAGGCTACTTAACACTAAGGCATTCTCAACCTTAAAATAATGTTTTATAGTTTCAGTGGTTCGTCACTTGCCACTTCGCTTTGCTGCAGTCAGGGCCAAGTGGGGTGGAAAATTGGGGTGCCGACCCGAAGTTAAACTATTTAAGACCTCTCTTTTACAGGTTGTTTTTTAGTTTGTAAGTTACAGTATTTGCTTTGACGCTGTGAGAACAATGTATTACCAGTGCTTATTACACTGAAGCCCTATAGCCTACTTACCTCTTACAGATATCAGAGAAATGTTGGATTCTATGAATTTAATGTTTTTCTCTAGAACAGATTTAAGAGTTTACTGGTGAAGAAAAGTGATCTTTTATTTGTAATCCTTAGTCATTTAAAGGACAGGAAGTTTAAGCATGGCGCTGGATTGGAGAGAGTCTTGAAATTCCTTTATAGTCATTACAGCACCAGTGGGCATGCATGTGCTGTTTTATTTTTGCCCGTTGAATGAAGATCATGGGGACATAACTTAAGTGGTTTGTGGTGCATTTGGTCTTTATTTAGTCTAAATAGAGTCATTGTGTTTCTCTCACTAAACATCCCTGAAGTGATGTGATGTGATGTTCTTGGCAAAGCCATGTGACTCGACCTGTTGTGCCTCAGCCTGTATTGGCTTGCTTATACAACACACAGCATATTTAATAGTACAGTAGAGAAGAATACAGTAGAGAACATATTGTCAATCTTGAAGAAAATTAAATAATTATTTTGTTTGGAAGCATAATTCGTAGTTAAAGGGACACTGTGTGAGATTTTTAGTTGTTAATTTCCAGAATTCATGCTGCCCATTCAGTAATATTACCTTTTTCATGAATACTTACCAACACCATGAAATTTTAAGTATTCATGATGACGGGAAAAAATTGACTTTTCTTACATGAAAAGGGGGATCTTCTCCATGGTCCGCCATTTTGAATTTCCAAAAATAGCCATTTTTAGCTGCATAAATGACTCTAATTGGATCATACTGGGATATATTTGTTTATTACTTAGTAAGCTTTCATGTAAAGATCAAATTTGGCAATATACAGCCCAGTTTCAATGAGCAGCATAGTTGCAGTACCTTTTTTGACCATTTCCTGCACAGTGTCCCTTTAAGGTCTCACTAGGTCTCAAGCAATGTTTTAGAAATGACAGTGAAAGTAGCACAAACTAGCCAGCTGGTAAGGATGCTTTCTGGGCTATCTCTTAATCGCCACCACCCGATACAGGTCATCTTTTGCAATGACTAAAGAAACAATGGATTGGTAAAGGAAGAAAAAGTTGAAGCAGAATACAGCAATGCTTTTGACAATCACTAGTTAAGGGACATATTTGACTATGGTTCATGTCAGCTGGCAGCTGTGGTTCGGGAGTTGGTCTTTGGACCAGAAGGCTGTGGGTTCTTATCCCACATATACCAGGTATTGGCCGAAGGGCCCTTAACCAAGGCACTTTACTCTTCATAAGTTAGCTACAGGGACTGTAACCAATAGCCTGTAGTAACTGCAAGTTGCTTTGGATAAAAGTGTCAGTTTAATGGTACTGTAATTTCTAAAAATCATGTTCAATACATCAGATAGGCCTATTGGGTCAGTGTTTTGCTAGATGATGAAATTTTGCAGACTAATGTGTATCACGCCACAGGAAAGCCTGTCTCCTGCATAAATGCAGATATATGTGAGTGCTGTAATCAGCTGAAGAGAAACTACCATATTTATTTATATCTAATAACTCTCATAATTTACATACCATATATAGATATTTTTGTTGTTTATCCTGTAGGTTGGCTGTGGAGACAATCAGTGACTACCTAGTAGACCTCACTTTATCCCACTGCCACAATGATAATCAGACTGGGGAGACTGACGCCAGGATACTTCAGACTCCTGCAGGTTGGTGCCATTACTGTTTATTGGTATTTTAACTACTACCGTACCCCTGTACATCAATGGAGAACGTGTAGAGCAAGTGAGCTCATTTAAATTCCTAGGTGTACACATCTCCGCTGATCTCTCCTGGTCGACTAACACCTCGGCTCTGGTAAAAAAAGGCCCAGCAGCGATTGCACTTCCTCAGAGTACTCAAGAAAGAACAGTTAGACTCAAGCTTGCTGGTGACCTTTTACCGTTCCACCATAGAGAGCCTGCTGACCTACGCAGTGTCAGTGTGGCACTCAAGTTGCACTGAGGCTGACAGGAAGAGACTGCAGAGGGTGACCAAAACAGCACAGAAAATCATAGGCTGCCCCCTGCCTCCCATACCCACCATCTACAACTCACGCTGCGTAAGCAGAGCCAGGAGTATCATTAAAGATCCCACACATCCTGGCTTTCATCTCTTTACACTGTTGCCCTCTGGCAGGCGCTACAAGGCATTGCCAGCCAGAACCAATAGGATGAAGAACAGCTTCTTCCCCAAAGCTGTTACAACAATGAACACACACTTACTGGACAATGTTCATCTATAAAGGACTGTGCACTACGTAGGGAAGCTAAAATCTCGGTATACGTTGTATACTGACAAAGGCTTTCTATTCTATTCTATTCTATTCTATATAGTTCAATAATAATAACTACTGCATGGCTTTGACATTATGACAGCATGCAAGGCAATGTGCAGTGCAAAAAATTCACCCATGATGTCGCGGCTCCTCACTCGATTTCTTGGCGTTAATATTTCACGACTGGTCTTGATTATATAAAGATGGCCTCTTATATAAATGTTCCTAGTGACCTGAGTCAAGGGGTGTAGTCCGCTGTGTATTTTAGATCCCACTACATCACTCCTTCATCAAATAGTCATGTTTCTGAATCTGGAGGTTATAGTTTAGTGTGTGAACGGGTTATCTGACCTTGCAATACCTGTTGTTTGTGTGGATTTCCATGCATGTTTGCACATGTGGTGTGTGTGCATGCGCGTGTGTGTGTGTGTGCTTGCTTGCATGTATGATGTTGTGTGTGTGTGTGTGTGCATGTGTTCATGTGTGTGTCTGTGCCACTTCAGCGGCAGGTGTCTGGTGAGATGCAGCTCCAGCCGGCGAGCGGCCCCGTCAATCAAATCGCCATGACGATGGCCACTCTGGGCATAGGAATGTCCTGTTACAGCGCCCGGCAGATGGCCGAGCATGTCCACCTGAAGGAGCCCTCGGCCTGAGACTGCGCCCTCTAGAGGTGAACAGAATACACTGCAATGGCCATCAACATATGTGGGCATCTGGCCTGGCTCTTACCTGGACATGACCCTCAAAAAGACACAAATGACTGTTTTACTTGAATTTTGGGCCTCTGAACCACTTTTGTGTAACTTTTTACTTTTTTCATATTTTTTTTTAACATAGCCTACCTTCAACTTTTAACCTCACTGTTACGAAGGCAAAGTGTTTGCTACGTTATCCGTATTGGGAGGATAGGACCTTGTTCATTCATCATAATGTAATGGTCAGGTATTATTCACACACCTTGGAATGTCACCCAGTGCTGATATTTCAAAATGGCACTGCCACCGGAAAACAGGGTAAAACGCAGAAGCCTGATCATTTATTTGATGAATAGAAAGGATTCTAATGTACGATGACTGTGAAACGTAATGGATGGATTGATGTGTTTTTGTATGTTGGTGTTTGAAATGTGCATGTTGGAGGAAAGTGAAGTTGAAGGTGCTAAGATTCGTGTGAACACAAACGAGATTCATGACAAGTGTTTTTGAAGGAAAAATGAAAGTGCTACTCCTGCGAAAAACTCTCAGTGTATGCTTTCCCATGGTCAAAACTCTCCATTACTGTGTTATGGAGACGTCTCTGAGAACAACCTCTGGTTAATGATGAAAGCGTGAAAAGTGAAAGCCCATTGGGAAACTCCAACTCCCATTGTCATTGTGACACAGCACTCCACAGCACACAAGTGAACACTGCACACTGCACACAACGAAATTGCATTTATGCCTCACCCGTGCAAGGGGGCAGCCCTCAGTGGCGCCCCATGGGGAGCAGTGCGGTGGGACGGTACCATGCTCAGGGTACCTCAGTCATGGAGGAGGATGGGGGAGAGCACTGGTTGATTACTCCCCCCACCAACCTGGCGGGTCGGGAGTCGAACTGGCAACCTCTGGGATGCAAGTCTGACACCCTAACCGCTTACCCATGATGCTAGATGTGAACCGTTATCTCACTACTACAAGCCATAGCTAATGATACAGAAGCAGCAATGTAAGACTCATAGCAGTAAAGCATCAATACTAGAGTCCCCAAAGACAAGGATTAGCACTGCCCACCTCAACAACTCCTGTAGCACTGTGTAGATTCAATGGAACTTTGTACTGTGAACCACACTGTTTTCAAGCTGTGAATAAAGTTTTCTTTGACAATTAATATGTTGTAGGAACTGTATTGTTAATTGTTAAGAGAAATTTCATGAAGGGGATATACAGTATGCATTTTAATGTGTCAATCATAAAACATTGAACAATTTCTGATTCACTTTTTAAGCTTGATCAGATGTACACGTAGGCCTAATGACACAGTCACTGTTTATGAGTATTTTACCCTTTGAAAATAGATAGTTTTGGCTGATGCTGTACAATGGGAGACGGTTAGGTGATCTAATTAACCCTTCTTCAATGGACAGTCTTTGATGTGCTTATGTAACGTACACATACCCCGCACTGCTTTTGTGTTAGGGCACTGGAGGGGGGAGGAGTTACAGGAACTCTAGACTCTCTCTCACACCGGGTGGCTGCCCCTTCTCAATGAGGCAACTCATGTGAGAATAATACCTTAAAATCACTACAGTGACATTTTGTCCTGAGGACACGGGAGCTAGACGCTGTAATCATTTGTATAACAGATGTATTACAGAATAGTATTATTGCAATTGTAATATACACACAGTTATAAAATAAATCATATTGGCTACAGTTGTCTTTCAACGTCATAGAAAGTGTGCCACAGTCAAAGTTTGTTTTCTCAATTCTGGAATTGCATAATGAGGACTTTACTTAATTTCAAATTGGTCCAATCAAATGTTAAAAAAACACGAGTATTGTTTGATGTTGTACACATCTATTAAATGAGATAATGTACAAATAAAGATGAAATCCAGAAGCAGTGGACACTACAAATCTATAGTCGGGGACGTTGGTCTCAACTTTGATGCTGTCATTTAGACCTATACTCTTCCACCATTCTAACAAAACTTCCATCTTTATGCAGTATGCCAAAGCTGTCAGCGGTCCTGTATGGAGCCCTATTAGCAGTGTTATGATACCTCACGCTAGCTTTGAAAAACACTGGGGGTAGATCTGATATGGGGTAAGCCTCTGTCTGCTCATCCTGATCTCTTGTCTGTTCATTACGATCTCACCCGACCGGATGCTCAGGGAGTGCACTAATGTGGATGCAGCCACATCATGGGAACCACAAGGGAGTGCTGGGAAGGGAACAGTCCTCACTGCTGCATTGACTGGGAAGAGGTGCAGAGTTACTGTAGTTTATGGGTGGTGGCATGCAGGGCTCAAATGCTGGTGAAATTTAATTTTTAAACTACTAAATGTGACTGCAAAAAATGTGCATGACTGTACACAAAGTAATTATTGTGTGACACACACACACCAATTTATCAAAGAAATACCATCCCAGGCTGCCAGGGAAAAAAACGTTTCTTTTGACAGATACATCTATGAATGATATATTGTCGCGAATAAATACAGAAGACATTACACACAAGACATTACACACATCATTACACATACAGTATATTAACCATAGCTCCCTCTCACATACAGCCCACGGCAGGTCTCTCTCTGTCTCTCTATCTCTCTCTCTCTCTCTCTGTCTCTCTCTGTCTCTCTCTCTCTCTCTCTCTCTCTCTCTCTCACACACACACACACAAAGTTATAAAGTGTCCAAAGAAAAGTGTACCAGTGATTTATCACATGTGCCTTAGCTAAGTGTCCCAGCAGCCCAAGACAAAGTGACCAACAAAGTGTCCAGGAGTGTCAGAAGTCACTGTGCATAGTCCAAGGGGAAAAAGCCAGGGTCATAAAGCCAGGTGCATAAAGACAATAAAATTATCATAAAGTTGGTAGTGTACAGAATACTGTATGATAGGGGTGACATTTGTTGATAGGGTTCGGTTTCGGTTTTGATTTCGGTGGTCAGAGCAGGATTCGGTATCCGGTTTCGGATTCAGCCAAATCTTAAGCAGTGGATTTGGTATTTGACAGAAGCTTTAAGTTATTGTCCACAATGACCAAATCCATGATGGATTTGGCCTGTTGACGGAGTTCGATAACTTACAGACACCCAGTCATTTGAGACCGGCACATCTGTGCTGCATGAACAGCTTTGAATATGGACAGACAGCACTGTATTTCACACCCTGCTCTCTCGGTATGTGCACCCATCTTTGAGTCCCCATTTACTGGATGAATGGGCTGTGTTTTGACTGTGGGAAACTCATGCACTCACAGAGTAATGGAAATCAGGGACAGAGAAGCAGACAGTGGGGGGATTAAGGGGTTAGTTGTCCTGGGCCCAGGGAAAAGGGTGACCTGGAATTTGGTCCTCATGACATTGGGTGGGGGAGGCCGATTCAGATGATTTTGTCCTGGGTCCAGCCAAAGCTGTCTGCGGCCCTCACCAGGGGAGGGGTTGGGGTGACAGGGATGGGATCAGGAAGTGGGGTGTCGATGGTCACAGTCCCACCAACTGTGGTGCCAGAACAGGCTGAGCTGCACAGGAAAGGAAAGATTCCCTCATGTCTCGCCCGCAGTGGTTCACTGTCTCTGGCTATTGCAACATGTTTGGTTAATTCACATTCCCTCCCACAGTCAGCACTTCTGCACTCTTTCTCATGTCTTTAGCAGGCCTGAATTCTTAAACATGAGTGACTGGGGGGAAAGTACATCAATGATATGATCAAAAGCATAATGATGAGAAAACACTATTATTAGTTATACTACTTACCAATAAGGGCTACTGTTTCTAATCATCATCGTCATGAATTACATTCATTTAAACCTATATTTATTATTTGTGGTGTGCTGTGTTAGCAGTAATTGACACTTTGTTGTAGTAACACCAGGGAACAGGGACAGAGGGGGGCCTAAATTGGATTCCCATTACATCGTATTGGGTGAGGGGCCCTTTCAGATGACTTTGTGCTGGGCCCAGCCAAAGCTGTCGGCGGCTCTGAGTTTCACTATGTGTGTCATTGTATCCTCCGGTCCCTTGAAGTCACTGAAAGTACAGTAGCCTACAGTGAGTGGATCGCTCCTGTACTCTGGTGGTAAATATTGGCACTACATAGATACATCATTGTTACCAACCACCATCACTATCCCTGTCATTGGGATGATGGTGACTTTATATGCGTAAAAAAGAAACCGACTACTTGAATGTTCCCCAAGAGTTTACGACAGTGCAATTTTTTTAGCATGACATTTCTCAAGACAGCAGGTATCTGAATGACGTTCTGTGGAGCACTGCATTTGATTCGTGTCGAAGTGGAAGCTCCTACCCGGTAGATGTCGCTGGATAGGCGCGTACGCAAATCAAGTATCAAGTTGTTCCAAGTCAGGAGAGATGCAGGTCATGAATATTATATTTATCTAGTGACGTTACTTTTAAAATAACATTTCCCTGGCCACCGCTGGTATGTGAAGTTATTTTTGCCCGACCAAAAGTACAGTAGGCTACCAACCGACAATTCAAAGGCGGGGCGGGGCGGCATACTGACAGAAAAATGTGGATATGAGGGATACATAGCAGCGTATCATTTGGTGTATTTTTGCGAATGTACGTTGGCCTTATCATTTTGTCCGTTGGGTCAACTGGCATTCTTTACTAGCTTTCACATCACTACGGCGTTGACGTTTTCTCAGCAGCTCTTCGAGCCAACCGTCTGCCAGACTCATTTTACGTCGTAGGTTGTGCGTAAAAAGAGCGCGGCTGCACCTGTTCCAATGGATCGGTGATTTCCGCCCGACAGCGGCGTACTCTACACATCTTGATCGTGCTGGCTAGAATGAGGAGCTAAAGCACAGCTCCAGGTCGTTGAGATGCCAGCGCTGTTACAAGTTGCCGGCGGCCCACAGCGTTACTTGGGGCTGAGATGGAGTGTCCTTGTCGCTGTATTAATTCTGTCTGTCATTGCAAGCTGCACTGCTGCGTCGGCTGTTCATGCCAGCCAGGGAAATGGCACGACTTCACACACGGACCACAAAACTAACGGGAACCACAGTACTCATACCAAAAAGGCCTTCCCGGTGCTCTCTATCAATTATGATTATGTTCGCATGCCCTTTGAGATTTCGCTATGGATACTGCTTGCCTCATTGATGAAGCTGGGTAAGTAAAATAAGTTTTGCTTTGGTCTGCTTGGTGTGTTTAGGCGGTGGGCTTGCGGGGTCTGTGAATTTCCTCATCGTCATGCACTGCGTCACCTCGTCATGAAGGATGCACCTGCTAAGTTTGTTGCTTGACAGGTCTCAGTCAGTGTTTGAATTATTCAGAGCGCTGTGTAATTAGTGTGCACTGTAAGTACTGGTAGGCAATATGCATTATCCATGACGCTGAGTGTGAGCGTTGCTCCCCAAAGTTTTGAAGAGTTGATACTTCACTGTGAACGCAAAAAAGGCGTCAGTAGCCTATGCTTGGAAACCTGTCATGCTGATATTTGCTTACAAACAAGAAGGGTTGTCAGACCTGGACCCAATCAAGACTACTGGTTGCTCATTTAATTTCACTCTGTTCTGCTCTTTCAAAGGACGTTATGGGGTCAGGGCCACAAAGCCTTTGCTGGGTGGCGTACCACCCTCAATGTTTGGTCTGATAAGATGGTTGTTGAGAGTGGGTTGGTGTCAGTGTGAGTAAGTGCGCCAGTGTGTAGTCGATTAGGGGGAACCCCTCGGACCTGATAATACATCTTATCTTCACTTTGCGTTATGTGCTCGTCGTGCGTCTTTTCAGCACTTTTAAGTGTAAAGAAAAAAGCGAAAATATTGCTTAGTCAGCATAAACGTAGTGGAAGGGCCGTATATCTTTGCTGGACCTCGATGGTCTCTCTGGTAACTGTCATACTCCAGTCAGGATATTGAATTTCAGTCCTCATTCTCCACAGACTGCGTAAATTTAATGACATCAGGCAGCCTGGCTTTCTACTCCTACTGTACATCTGTAGAGTGCTCTCTGAAGCAGTTTTTGAAGACTTTCACTATTACACTGACACAGGTGATGCCCCTGGTCGAGCTGACACTTGACTTTTCCCATTCGTATTCAGTATATTGTATACTAGGTCTACTTGCATACAAAAACACAGACCGTAAACACAGACAAAAAGGCCTAAAGTGCAGGAGGAAATCCTGGTTTGTGTGCATAGTGCGGCCCTTGGAGGACTTTTGAGGCCCTTCGAAGTATGTGGTGTTAGTTCATTTTGCTCCCTGTTGCACTAGTGGACAAGTGAACAAGCTTGCTTGGCCTGGTTGGGTTGCCCTCCGTCCAGGGTCTCCACCTGGTGCCACCTGGCTTACCTGGCATCGTGCCACCTGGTTTGCTGGTGCCAGGGAGCTCCTGACTGCACAGTGCACTATTTGGGATTATGGATGCACAGTAAGTTGTGTCCAGCAGGGGTTCCCAAACTAGGGGGATCAGGACCCCTAGATGGAGTCGTGGAGGTTTTGCAAGGGGAGTGCAGAGAGAAGGGGCTTTGGATAGAAATGGCTGAACCAGGGATTAACTGTTAGTATGATTCCATAAATTGGTCAGTAACAGTATTCACTTGAATGGTTAATGTGTATTTACTTTTGGGGCTTTTTGCCTTTATTTGATAGGACATTTGGAGATGGTGACAAAAAGCGAGTGGGAGAGAAAAATGGGGGAGGATCGGCAAATGACCCAGGCTAGAATCGAACCCTGGTCACCGTCGTCGTAACTCAGTGTCCTACTGTTAGGCCATGGCAGGGCGGTGTATTTACTTTTCCTGTGAATTTCAAATCAATAATGGGACAAAAGGTCATTTGAAAAATATATTCCGGGGTTCAGCAAAAGGTCACAGCAGAAACAGCTTGGGAACCACTTGTGTACATTAAGTTGCATCTTCATTGTTATTCGCCTGTTTCCTCTCCCCTTCCCTCCGGGGCTCAGCCTAGTTCCCCCGTCTGTCTGTCCGTCTGTTTGTCTGTCTGGCGTTGTGCTGGAGAATTTCCTGTTATACAGTACTGTACTAAAAATGTTTCCTGTAGAAACCTAACCTACTTTGCTATTGTTATTATTATTATTATTATTATTATTACTTATGTATTTTTTTATTTGCAAGGACTATCTTTATGACTTGTGAAGCACATTGAGTTGCCTTGTTGTATGAAATGGGCTATACAAATAAACTGCCTTGCCTTGCCTTGCCTAGAACATGTGCTAGTCAATGTGGGTGTGTGTTAGCCATTTTAAGAGCCATCTGACCATCATGATTGGAAAGATTGCATTGTACACCTAGTCCCCCATCTATCCAGCATGGTCCATGGTCCATCAAGCGTCCTCCGAGCCCAAATGTAAACAAATGGGCCATGTTTTAAGAAGCTACAATATCCAACCTAATACATGTACCAAAGGTTATCGGGCATGGTGGTGCTCGAGTCCTGCCTGCTAGTGTAGTATTTTGTAGTGTACTATATTACATGTGTTTCCCCTTCACTGCCTGTAGGGTTCCACCTGGTTCCCTGTCTGTCCGGCGGCGTCCCAGAGTGCATGCTGATCGCTGTGGGCCTGCTGGTGGACTATATGACACCATTTCCTGTAATATTATATATATTATATGTATCAAGGACTGTATCATTGATATGTATACATATCTCTCTTCTCTGAAGGGTTGCACCTGGTTCCCCTGGCTGGCCGGCGTGGTTCCTGCATCATGCCTGCTGATGGCGCATGTCCTGTACATGATGTGCGTCTCCTCTTCTACCTGTAGGGTTCCACCTGGGTCCCCGAGTCATGCCTGCTGATCGCCGTGGGCCTGCTGGTGGACTATACTGTATGTTACCATATGCAGTACTGTATTGTACTATATGATGTGTCTCCTCTTCTCCCTGTAGGGTTCCACCTGATTCCCCGGCTGTCCGGCGTGGTTCCCGAGTCATGCCTGCTGATCGCCGTGGGCCTGCTGGTGGGCGGCCTGATCCGGCTGATGGGCGAGAAGCCCCCGGTGCTGGACTCCAAGCTCTTTTTCCTGTGCCTTCTGCCGCCCATCATCCTGGACGCTGGCTACTTCCTGCCCCTGCGGCCCTTCACCGAGAACGTGGGCACCATCCTGATGTTCGCGGTGGTGGGCACGCTGTGGAACGCCGCCTTCATGGGCCTGGTGCTGTACGGCGTGTGCCAGGCGGAAGGGGGCGAGCTGGGCGAGATGCCCCTGCTGGCGTGCCTCATCTTCGGGTCGATCGCGTCGGCCGTAGACCCCGTAGCGGTGCTGGCCGTGTTCGAGGAGATCCACATCAACGAGCTGCTGCACATACTGGTGTTTGGGGAGTCGCTGCTCAACGACGCTGTTACAGTGGTGAGTTAGTTACTATAGTGTATGTAGTATGTGTTGACATCCTGTTTTTTTGTCCTGGACCGAGGGATAGTGTTTGTTCATTGTGTGTTCTATTTGTTTTTGTAACTGTATCAGACACACTGTCAATGGCACAGAAGGTGTCAGGTGTGTATACCTGTATCCACATGAATGAGATGCTGCTGACAATACTGGTGTTCGGAGAGTCGCTACTCCATTGTCGCTGCCCTGGCGACTTGGTATACTGAGTGTAACATTAGTGTAGTGTTTGTTTGTTTGTTTGTTTGTTTTTGTTCATATCCACGCCAACAAGCTGCTGCACATATTGGTGTGTCCAAGGAGTCTCTGCATAGTGACACTGTTTCTGTGGTGAGTGGGTATATATAGTGTGTGTAATATTAGTGGATGTGGACGTGGTTTCAGTGTTCTGTCAGTCAACGTGACAATTATTATTAGTTATAGTTGCTGCTGAACAATACTCTCTGTGGAGAGTGTGGTTTATGTATTAATGTTACATGGGTAAATGGTGTAAGAGTACATTTAGGTATATACAGGCTAATGCATCGCATTACAATAACCGCATGCTTTCAACCAAACGTGACTTGAACAAGAGGACATCCTGTATCCTGATAAGCGAAGGGACTCAAATACATACCTTAATAAACATTGTATGGGGATATTCATTTTCCCATTAGCTAGTATCTAAAGAGGCAGGTCATGATGCAGTCTTTTCAAAGGACCACTAAAATCACATATTTTTCATTCTTTTTTTTTTTAAATTAAAATTTGGGGGAGGTATTTTTGCTTTTATTCGACAATACATTGATGTTGTGGCAGGAAAGTGAGAGAGAGAAAGAGAGAGAGTTGGTGTAGGGTTGGGAAATAGCTTTACCTTGGCTGGATTCGAACCTGAGTCCCCCTGAGTCCCCAGTGTGCCTGCATGTGATGCATGTGGCTCAGCGCAATGCGCTTCAGCACCCTCACATGTGTCATTCTACTATATCACATTATGCTACCTTTGGTTCCTCCTTTTATATTGTATAAAGTCAGGCTGTCACAAGAAAAGTGATGATGGAAATAGCAACAGCAAGAATAGAAAAAGAAGAGAGAAGAAAAAATATTGTAGGCCATATTATAGAGAGAGTAGATGACTAACTACTATATGATCAAAGGCAGATGAAAACAAAGCCTTCATTTCTTATTGAAACATGATACTGTTGGGACAGTTCTAGTCTGGACAGGAAGCTGGTTCCAGCATTTGGCAGCATAATGACTAACGGCCATTTCACCCTGTCTGGATTTTACCCTAGTAGGCACAACCAGTAAATGATGCTAAGTAATCTCATAAAAGATGACCGTGGTTTTGGTTTTTCTCAGGAGGATATTCACATGAAATACTGTTAGGGGGGGTGTAACCAAACCTTTCTATTTGAGTTTGTTAAAAACACGTTCATAGGATGCCCCACACTGAAAATGGGTGGGCGATAAAAAGTAGTGAAAGGTATTACTCAAAGCTATCACTGTTAATGGAGGGTGGGGTGGGGGGTTGGGGCACTCTGTGAAAAGAGGTTGTGTGTTTTTTGTGTTGTGTGTGTGTGCGTGTGTGCGTGTGCGTGTGGATAATGCAGTCATGAAAGTGGCTGCTTGACAAGGACCAGACCAAAGCACATGGAATTCCATAGTGTGTGTGTGTGTGTGTGTGTGTGTGTGTGTGTGTGTGTGTGTGTGTGTGTGTGTGTGTGTGTGTGTGTGTGTGTGTGTGTGTGTGTGTGTGTGTGTGTGTGTGTGTGTGTGTGTGTGTGTGTGTGTGTGTGTGTGTGTGTGTGTGTGTGTGTGTGTGTGAGAGAGATGCAGTCACAAAAGTGGCTGCTTGGCAGGGTGCAGAACAGCTGGCAGCGTGTGCGACACATAGGGGAAGGACGTGTCAATGTCAGTGTGGAGCCGAAGATGCCAAGTAAAGTAGGCGAACTCACACGCACACATTTCCGAGAAGTGTGTGTGTGTGTGTGTGGAAGAGCAGCAACGCTTCCTCAGTAGTGCCATTGTTTATGTGGTCATGTGAGTTTGTAAACAATGCCTCCATTTCTCCTCGACTCAGCTCATTAGAATATTTGTCAATGACCTTGACGGTATGACCTTGACTGTGTGTGTGTGTCTGTAGGAGGGCATCACATTTCATCTCTACATGCACAGTATTTGCTACCTAAGTGCAATAGTGCTGACTTCATACATCATGCTAACGGAGCAAGTGGCGCTGTCGAGACCAGGCAAATTCATTCCACTGTGCATTGCTGGTGTTCTGTCAGGATGGGCTGCTTTGTCGAAATGAGCTACCAGTAGCCTCTCAACAGGAAAGCCAACGGCCAGTCCACACCCTCCTAGTGATGTAACACCTTAGGCGTTGCTTCTAGTCAGGCCAGTAGCAATACAAATATCGTTTCTGAGCTCGGGAGAAATCGGGAACTCCACCCATTGGTAGGGAAGCAATCAACATTGAGCAGCTCCAAGGCCCTGGGTAGAGGCGTTTTCAAGGCAGTGGCGTAGTTTAAGCAGATATGTTCTATTGGGACTACGAAAATGTTTGGTTTAAACTTCGGCACAGCCTTTTCTGGCCTTGACCAGTAGCAAGCCGAGGGTGGCGGGTTAATCAGGCCGTTTGGGAAACGTTATTCACTATCTTCTCGGTTAGACCAACATCTCGGTATGAGATTTGAAAGTCGATGATAATCAGGCAAGAAGGGACCCAAAATTGGATTTTCATTACGTTGTGTCACACAATTATAGGACTGCGCACTGAATATTGGTCCAGTCCTGGCACCGACCGAAAAGTCACAGAGTATCGAATATCAAAGCAAAACAAAGAATTCGGTGCCACATTTCGATACCTGTTGCTACCAAATACTAACGTCCATTTCAACAGTCCCTGTGCCAATAGTAAATCTGCTAACCAATAGTCATGTAGTCGGATAAAGTCGTCATTTGTAATTGACTTCCAAGGGTCTGGGTGGGCAGGACGAGCATGAGACATTCGCCATTCATTCAAAAAGTACTAGTGTTTAAGTGTACCGTTATCGAAACCAAGGTATCAAAATTAGCACCGTATCGGAAAAAAAACCCTGATACCCAGCCCTAGTTGTGTGTATTGGATGGATAATATACCTCTAATGCAAACCTTAACCACTGATCCAGGAGTGTTGTGTAGTGCAGCTCGACAGGCATCATCAGCCTGGGATCATTTCCCATTCATTCCCAAAATTAAACTAAAAGCCAACAAATTGAGTTACACCTTTATGAGTCAGGCTCACTTCAATTTCAAAATGTTGCCAGACCCCCTGTTGATGGTTGCATCAGCTTAATACCTGGAGATGCGTAATTTTGTGATTGGCCTGACTGACTTCAGAGTGCACTGGCCAGGGGCCAAACAATAAATGCAATGAGGAGCCCTGACAATGATGTCACTGGCTGCACTCATTCACACAGTTGCTGTTCTGTAGTAAATTCTGCCTCAGATAGTTTTTGCATGGATCGATTGTACACACACACACACGCACACACACACACACACACAGGCTCACTTTACACTCGCGCCAAAGTAGATCCAGGATTCCAGCAACAATCAATTGCTCACTAAGCGTTACACAGCACTTGTGTCTGTTGTTGTAGGGGCACTCCGGCCATGGATGGAAGAATGGCTGAATGAAGGTAGTCTTCATAAGATGTGAATCTGATTTTTGTTGTCAATGGGAGTCTGTTTGCCATTTCACTGTCAGGCCATATGACTGCTCAGACTGTCACTGTCGTCTAGACACAGTACAGTACAGTTATGGGTAATCCATTTAGACACAACGTTTGTTTTGGCAGCGAATACCGGTAATTCAAAGTAAATAACATTACAAAAGTGTCTCAGAAGAAAAGCTGTTATGGTGTTTTTGTTCTGGCACAGTCCAACTGGAGCTGACATTCTTATTGTGCCCCTATGTGAAAGTGAAGGAGAATATCATCACAGGAAAATGTTTATACAGTCAAAATGCACCGGTTGTCAAAGGCTTTGCTTTTAATATTATCTTAAAGGCAGAGTATGTAATTTTATTCCAAAATGCATGTTGACCATTCACAAATGTGACCTTTTCAATAATATTTTACTGAATAGGTCTAATAAACGTTGCTGGCCTGATCAAAGTACAGTAAGTTTTGTTGCCAAAGATGCCTATGACAAATATATATCAAAATGGCGGTAGATCCACAGTCATGTATGAAAAGTGTAAAGTTACAATTCATAATTCAGATTGATGATTGTGAAAAATATTCTTGAAAAACATAACATTTGTGAATGGGCAGCACATTTTGGATATAAACTCCAAAAATTACATAGTCCACCTTTAAGGGAGGAGTATTTTTCCACAGCTTTCTTTCCCTGTCAGGCTGTGTTGGTTTTGATATGTTTTTTAGTGGGTAGTCCAGCAACTGTGGTAAAGTGCTGATGGACTGTGGACATTAATTATTGAAGACTGAGCAGCAAGTTGCATCTTTGCTTCCTATACATGTATCTCTCTTCATGTATCTCTCTTCACTTCTCAATATGGCTGTTGTATCTTATAGTGCAGTACGTATTTGTTATTCTGTTAGACATGGCCCGTTATAATTTTTTCAATACCAGATTGGCAATGGTGAAGTAGTGTAGTACTATGGTAGTAACACTTTTTTCTCAACATCTACTGGCAGACTGCTGGCAGAACACTGGCAGAAATGTTATAAGGCTGTAATTTAATGTACCTTAAATACAAGTAGTATAAAGTATAGTAAAAACAATATATATAATAAATATGAGTACATAACCACATGTATGTTACTGAGGTAAAGAAATATTTAAATATTTAAACATAACAATGTGCAAATAGCATTCTTTGTGTGCTATGCATGCTATGCATGTGAGTGAATGACTTTTGCATTGCGCGGTGGCAGTAATCAGTGGTCAGTGTTGAGTCTGTTGGCCTGCTGGTAGAAGCTCTTTCTTTGAGCGCTTGTCTGAGGTGAGATACTACAGTACGAGGGGAATGCTGGGGTGAGTGAGTGTATGAGTGAGTTATCCTAATCTCCGTCCTCGACCTGTGCTTGTGGCATTGCGCTTTGCTGATGCCCCGCCTCCGTGGAGAAAACAATTGAAGAGTTCAGATGCAAAAACCCCTAACTCCATTTCTGAAGACCTGCACTTCTATATTTTTTGGGAACCCCGCTGTTGGTTTGGTTTACATTCATGTACTTGATAATACATATAAACATTTAAATTACATAAATAAAATAAAAAATAATGGTAGGTGGGGGCCCCTATTTAGCCTGTGCGTTAATCCGGCCCCGGATAGGAGGTATTGCGATAGCTTGGCCTTGCCATCCTCGTGCTATTGTCAATTGACATTTTTGTGCACACTACATCTGGACTGTGTTGCTTTGGAGGACATTATTTTTGGTGCTGACTAATCAGTGAACAGGGGAGAAAGGGATGGGGATAGGGATGTCACGACTGAACATTAGCAACGAGGGGAAATCAGACACTCATTTCACACTTCAACAGACTTCACCCTCCAATCAGTAATTCTTTCTCAATTTGGCCGTTCCAGACCCTAGTCTATACAAAAGAGATTAGAACGACGAGTTAATGGTAATATCAGTATTGGGATACTGCGATGGGAGAGTGGGATAGGAGAGTGTATGGAAGCTACACTAGCAGGATGCTATGATAGGAGGTGTTTGAGAGCTACAGTAGCAGGATGCTGGTATAGGAGAGTGTCTGTAACATAGAGGTAGAACATTAGACTAGAGGTGACCCCGACCCCCTTTTCACGTCAATCCGTGGCAGCCATTTTTAGGAGGTAGACCTGAGAAATGGAAATGAATGGAAGAGGGTCACATCTGTCAAAAAATGGCTTAATAATGTGTAAATGTCCATCAACACACTATACAAGGACAACAGTTGAAGTGTGTAGCTAAATATCTACATAATTAATATAATTTGATTTATTGACACATATGATTTAAGTAGATATATAGCCTGACATTTCAAATTTGGTCTTTGTTACTTCATTTTCACACAGTTTTAGTTCATTTTTGACAGAGATAAATGTTTTCTCCATTGATTTGCATTAACTTACACTACCTACACAAGATGGGAAGCTGCATGTGCCGTTTCCCAGTGCTGTCGTAAATTGCCATGTCACCTCTAGTCTAATGTTCTACCTCTATGGTTTGGAAGCTACACTAGCAGGATGCTATGATAGGAGGTGTTTGGGAGCTACACTAATGGGATGCTATGATGGGAGGTGTTTGGGAGCTACACTAGCAGGATGCTGGGATAGGAGAGCGTCTGGCTGGTGTGGCAAGGGACTCCGATAATGGAGCCTCTGAGTTAATGGATCCTAAAATTGAGTTTGCAATATGAAGCTAATGCACTTACCTGATGGTACAGGCATCTATCAATCATACAGTATGTCTATTTCCTGGTGGTTTATCTGATCCTATTAGTAATTAGTACATTTCGGTCATTACTTGTGTTATTGTTCTCAAGAGTGATGTTTGCTGTGCAGAGAGGGTAATAACCCCCAGTGTTTCCCATACATTGAGGAAACTATGGCGGCCCGCCATAGTTTAAATTTGGCCGCCATAGTTTACGAAAATGTAAAAAAAAAAAAAAAAAAAAAAAAAATTTTTTTTTTTTTTTTAATTTTTTTTTAACGATATCCGTTTTTGTTAAAAACGATTTGAATTACGATTTTGAATTTCCTTCGCATTTTCCTCCTGGAGTAAATACATCCTATAGACTCTGTATTGGTTAGATAAGTAGTCCCACGGTAACACAGAATGAGGGGAAAGCATTAGGAAGTGACCGTAAGGGTATTACAGTTGATTCATGTGTGCACACGTGTAACATCGGGTGAGTAACAGAACATGTGCGCAACGATGCGTTATGACACGCCGATATGCGAGGATCTTCGTCCAAATCGCTAGTCGCATGCATCATCGCTAACTGCGTTTACATCGCGTGCCGCGTGTAAGGGAAATGTTAGTTGTTGACATGTAT
Source organism: Engraulis encrasicolus (assembly GCF_034702125.1). Lineage (NCBI taxonomy): Eukaryota > Metazoa > Chordata > Actinopteri > Clupeiformes > Engraulidae > Engraulis > Engraulis encrasicolus. The sequence continues at coordinate 5,485,014 of NC_085876.1, forward strand.
GGAATTCACTTCAATTTGTGCTGTTTCTTGCTTCAGTTGTGGACAAAACGATTGGCCAAACTCACAATAGAAAGCCTTTGCTGTGCTACTGTCCCAGAGAGCTGAAAAAAAAAACCTTCATAGATAGACGGTGGGCTACATTTCGTAGCTCCTTTAGAAAATGAGTTGCGTTCTCAGTCTCGAGTGGCAACTTGATTTTTCTAATATGACCTCCTGACAATATGTAAAGCAATATTCTGGCTGTTGCCACGCTGAAAAGTTGCACGTTTATATTAAAAAATGACGAAAATAAAAAAGACTGGGGATGACGTCACATAATGCACAGTCAATGGGAAGTCTCCGCCCCTCAAAGTTGAAAAGGGAATATTTATCCGCATATCGGGCTTTTTTCATGGGCAGATAATTCACCTAATCATTGAAACAAGGTAGGCATTTCATTCCTGACCATTTTCCTGTTACTGGAAAAAATAACACAGCTTGTATTTCTTTACTGACACGTAGTTTTTTGGCGAATTGATCTACCAACCTGTCACCTCATTGCTCTATTGCTTTGAGGGAACAGACCTGTCCTCTTTTTGACATTTATCTCTCGTTGCCCCATGATGGTCAGACAGTCAAACACTAACAGCGAAAAAGAGCACTTCTGAAAGTTTGAGAAAAATATTTTTTTTTGCATGTACACAACAAGTGAGCCCACTTACCCCCCAACTTGTAACTTTTTGCCATGAAATCTGACGGTTCCGGGTAGCATGCACGCGCTAGCTGTATTCTGCCTCGTTGACTTTGCATCAGAAATATTCTGTTTGCATTGACGTGACGTCACTCAGTCGGCTAGTTTTTGTTATCATTTTTATAAATCAATGTGCAAGTTTTGAGGATGGCAACAGCCAAAATATTGATTAATGGGTTGTCAGGGGGTTATATAAGCAAAAATAAAGTTGCCACTCGTTAACACCAACGAACTGACAAGATATGAGACTGGGCCCACCACCTAAGAGGAAGTCACACTTAACAGGGGTGTTAACCAATCCAATGAGTTATCTCATTGCTCTCTCTCTCTCTCTCTCTCTCTCTCTCTCTCTCTCTCTCTCTCTCTCTCTCTCTCTCTCTCTCTCTCTCTCTCTCATAGCCTACTATTTACCAAATACCAAATAACAAATGGTGAATTTCTGAGCCCTTTTTAATTTGTAGCCTAAACCACTGAAGGCATGATAATGCTTCATCATATTTTAGAAATAGGGCCTATGTGCCTTTTATATACCAAATGTTTATCATTTTGAAATTGTTTCAGTTGTTTATGACTTGTGTATGACTGAAATTATCTCTGCATACTATCAGTGCTGCATTGCTTTGTAAAGATAGGCTATTCAACACACTTTAAAAACACACTGAAAAGATACGGCCATAGTAGCCTACTGAAAACATTTTGTTCATAATAATGGTGATTAATAAATGGTGGTCTTAAATTTTCATACTGACATCCTTGAATTTGACTTGGTAGATCACGGCAGACCATCAACTTCAAAAGTAGATCTTGGTTAAAAAAAAAGGTTGGGCACCCCTGCTATAGAGAGAACCACAAGTGCTTGAAAGACAGGGATCAAAAGCCTAGTCAAGTTGTTGTGGTTTACTTGGGTTTGGGAGCAATATAAAAAAACCTTCAGAGAAGGGACAGTTGGGATGAGTTTACTAACACTCCCTAGGCTTTGTTTTACAGTTGTAATGAGTTTGGTGACAGACCTTCATTGACACAGCAGAGGAGACATCGGGCTGCATATAGAAATTAATGTGTAATGAATGTGAATTATAGACATAAATGTGTAATATGTTGTTCAGCCCTTTTAATGGGAGGAATTTGGAAAAAACTGGCCCTGTGACCAGCACCCCTCATGTAGAATGTGTACGCCTACAGATATGTGTGGGGGAAAAGGCATAGCCTACCCTCTAAGACCCTTTTTGTCTATGCGTTAACAATTTCACAGTGCTCTTAAATTCTTATCTCTGCTCCTATTTTGTTTTATTATTGTTTCCCAGACCCCTGCATGAGGGACGAATGAAACTGTGTTGTAAACAGAAATTATTCACTGTACTGCATTTTTTGACAATGACAATGTAGGCCTACTACTATTATACAAGTCATGGGTAAAATCTTATGTAGCCTTATTTCTCAAAATATAAATGGCTGAAATATAGGCCCAGGCCTACAGTTTCTCCATGCGCCAATGTCATACTGTAGTCATTGTTTTGCCCCCCCCCCGCCCCCAAAAAAAGGCCCGTGTGAGAAGACCCCCCCGGACAAAATAAACCCCGGCTGCCCCCATAGTTTCCAAAATTTCTGTGGGAAACACTGAACCCCTTTTATTCAGTAGGCCTACACATGATTGATGTTTTATGGAATGCACGCATGTTGTTACTATAAGATTAGGCTGATGGGGATTTTTAAAAACATTTTATTAAGGATCCCCATTAGCTTGTGCCATAGCAGTTCACTAGTCTTCCTGGGGTCCTAATTCAAAATGGGTCACAATTTCAATTAAAAACCATACAGATATACATGCTTTAAAAGGTCAAAAGGGGACCTACCGTGGCTGATATGGTAGAGCACACGTTTACCACTCGGCCAACCCAGGTTCGATTCCCGGTCCGGGTCCTTTGCCGGTCCTTCCCCATCTCTCTCTCCCAGCTCACTTCCTGTCTCTCCTCCACTATCCTGTCTCACAAAAAAACAATAAAGGCTGAAAAGCCCCCCAAAAATATATTTTTTAAAAAGGTCAAAAGGTTCTAGTGAAGTAAAATGCATGACAAAACGTATCCTAAAAAGTTCAGGAACATTATAGCAGTAGTGATATGGCAGTAGTGGTGGGACGTACAGGGAATTGTATTGTATTGATTGTATCCTATAGCCTAGTGGAAAAAAACATATGGTTGCGAGTAAAAAAAAAGATGGAAAACTTGGAAGACAGAAAAAACGCACTCGCAAGCTGAATCTCAGTATGTATTGTGCCAACATGTCCACCACAAGCGGACGCATTTCGGCCCTTAAGCCGTCATCAGTGCATCATTTTAGCCTGGTCCTGACCATCCCATAATACTACCATTTCATTACGTAGCTCTCACTCAATCGCAGACAGTTACTCAACAACAACATAGCGCAGACCAGAGCCATTGGCGCAGACGTTTTCGTCATTGTCAAGAGCGTCCTCCCCCTTTCTCCCCCACGTGGGGCGCTTATTCGCTTATTGGCTGTTTTCTGATTAGATTAGATGGGGGGCATTGCGATCAAAATCCCACCGATCTGGCACTCCACAGAAGAGCAAGGCCAGACTACCGTAGGGGAGCCAATCCTTTGGCGGAAGTACGTAGGATGGCTCGTGAGGCTAGCATCATTTAGCTTGTGAGTGCGTTTTTTTTCATCCTTTTTTAGGGAAGTACAGGGCATTGGTCAATGCAAATTTAGAAGTGTTGTTCAGCCTATTTAATATATGAGGTACATCCTTGTTGTCTTGTTTCTTCAGGCCCTCTACCACTGGATTCAGGACTTTGCCCTGCGGTTTGCCCAGTTTGAGGAGTTTACCCACTTTACTATAGTCAGATTCCTTGTATACTGAGCAATAATGGCAAAAATGAAGTCAACAGCACCAGCCTCCTGTTTCTGTGAGATGGAAACCTGTTGTTTTGGACTTAATTTTTAGTTTGTTTTACTTTGTTAGTCTAGCAACATTTTGAGACGGGTGTGCGTGTGCACTTGCGCAATAATACATTTTCTGAATCCTGCTTCTTGTCTTATCCTTGTCTTTCCTCAGGTCCTGTACCAGCTGTTTGAGGAGTTGCCCTACTTGTCACATTTCATGTTCTTGACCCATAACTGATCAATCTTGTCCATGTCCTTATTATATCTTCCCTTCAGGTGCTGTACCACCTGTTTGAGGAGTTTGCCCATGCGGGCACGGTGACGGTGGCCGATGCCTTCCTGGGCGTCATCTGCTTCCTGGTGGTGTCTCTGGGAGGAGTGCTCGTGGGCGCCATCTACGGGGTGCTGGGGGCGTTCACGTCGCGCTTCACCATGCACACGCGCGTCATCGAGCCCCTCTTCGTCTTCCTCTACAGCTACATGGCCTACCTCTCCGCAGAGGTCTTCCACCTCTCTGGCATCATGTCGTAAGAACACACACACACACACACACACACACACACACACACACACACACACACACACACACACACACACACACACACACACACACACACACACACACACACACACACACACACAGTAGAGGTACAGCATGGCCTTGTTTGTATTCTCATAGCTTCACAGCCTGCGGGGTAGTGATGAAGCTGTACAGGGATGCAAACGTATCCCCCAAGTGCTATACCACCATCAATAACTTCTGTGTTCTCATAAATGTACAGTACAGTATGTGGTTGCTGCTGTGTTGCTCTCCAAAATGCATCTCCAACACATACATCTACAGTACGTCTACAAGGGTGACACCATTACTATTTGGGTTGCAGTTGCTAGTGCTAAATCATTCAGAAGGGCTACGGGCAGCCTAACCGGGACTAGCAGACCGGAAATTCTATGGGAGCATGACAAACATTGAAGTGGGCGGGAGATACAGACTAATGGCCTGTGGGCTAGTGATGGTGCAGTATGTAGAGGCCATAAGTCCTACACCATCATCAAGTATGGCCGTCCTGTTACGACAGGCTGATGGTGTGTGTTATACTGGTATACTGCTCTGTTTCCTATACAATAGGTTAATTGCTTGCAGCGTGGTGATTTGTTTGTACATATGTAGAAGCCTACAAATCCCAAGTCCTACCCAAACAAGTCCTACACAGCCAAGTGCTTCTGTTCAGTGTTCCTATTGGCTAATAGTGTACGGTATGCTTCTATTCTGTTTCCCCATAGATTGATCGCCTGCGGCGTGGTGATGCGTCCGTATGTGGAGGCCAACATCTCCCACAAGTCCTACACCACCATTAAGTACTTCCTAAAGATGTGGAGCAGCGTGAGCGAGACTCTGATCTTCATATTCCTGGGCGTGTCCACGGTGGCCGGCCCGCACGTCTGGAACTGGACGTTCATGATGGCCACCATCTGCCTGTGCCTTGTCTCCCGCGTGCTTGGTGAGTGGCACAAATGCACCTGCACCAATGTGCAGCCTGTATTAGGCATTGGTCAAAACGGCAGGCATGGCAGGCTTATGATGTGATGAGGGGGGCATTTTGTTAAAAAGAACGAGAACCACTGAGCTTTGTGTTAAAAAATGGGTCGATTTGGTAACACTTCAGTTTACGGTACAGTTACCATGTGTTATAACTGTGTAGTTTCTGATTAACAACAGGTTAACAGAGAGAAGTTACATGGTATATATCACGGATGAAAAGGGGGTAATTACAAAGTAAATACCTTTTAATTGGGTTAGAACAGAGTAACAGAGAGAACTTCGATAATTAGAAATGCGCTGTTGTTTCATAGTAATTCATGAGATATGTGTATTACTATTACATGGTATTTACTTTGTAATGTTACTGTCGATTTTAATCAGTCTCTTGTTGCGTTTGTCCATCTCCTCTTGTTGCGTTCCACAGGGGTGGTGGGCTTAACGGTGATCATCAACCGGTTCCGCATCGTAAAGCTGACGGGTAAAGACCAATTCATCGTGGCGTACGGAGGGCTGCGGGGGGCCATTGCGTTCTCACTGGTCTACTTACTGCCCGATGACCAGTTCCCCATGAAGAACATGTTCCTCACCGCCATCATCACCGTTGTCTTCTTCACCGTATTCGTCCAGGTGAATAACACTGTTGAATCCACCGTTTTTTGCCACTTCCCTTTTCAATGTTGCTGTGCTCTCACAGAATTTCCCGTCTGCTAGTTCTGGTTAATGGGCGACATTGAAGTCTATGCACTCCACTCCGGATTTCTCATAAACTGATAAATGCAATAAACCAATTGTTATAAACTGTTTATTTTGTTTATATGAGCACCTGAATAAACCGGTTAGTCCAAAAACCTGATCGTAAACGGTTTATTTATGTGCAAACGGGCTCAATGTGTTTTTTTTAAATGGTAGCTCCGCCCACACGTGTAGATATAGAAACAAACAAAGAAGTAGTTCAGATCATGATCAGTACAGTGCTGTGAACACAGTTGTGAATAAAGTTGCTGTAAGATGGTCAGTGTGCAGCAGATTTCCAGCTGGTCCCTAGAGAACAACAGAGTCAGTGAGCTGGTGTGCTGTATGCTGAGGACTAATGGCGCTCCTGCCAGACACACCACTACAGTATGACATTTTGGTGACAGCTAAGGCAACAGGAAGGGACAAACGGGTCAGCTGACCCAGGCCCAGGGAGAGGGGGCACTCATTGCATTGCTTATATGTATAGTATGGAGGGACTTTCAGATAACTTTGTCCCAGACCCGATCAAATCTGTCAGCAACCCTTCCACTACAGTTTGACATTTGGTTGTGCCAGGCTATGTCTGGGATTTTATTAGCAGTGAAGGGCTGGTAGCTGAGTCAGTGACGTATCTGTATGAGCTGTCTGGAGCGAGGTTTATTAACATTCCATGCTGAGTTCTGCTAGCAGACATCAGTTACACATGCTGAACACCATTGTGCGTACACTTAACCAAGATGGTGGCCAGAGAAGACTGACCTCAGGTGGAAGCCTATTAGTGAGTCATAATATCACATTGCAGGAGGTTTCTACTGACCGAGGCAACATCCTGTGGTGGAGTGTCAGGGATTGACCACCTCTAGGGTTGCAGGTGTGTGCTTTGACCGTCAAACGTGAGTGCGTCACTCAAAATATCAGATTACGGGGAGGTTTCCATTAGCCAACTTCTTATCCCAGGGTCCAGGGACTGTAGATAGAAACTAGCTTTTAAGCTAGTACATCTCATCTCTTTATGTTTGTAATTTATTTACTTTGCATATGTTCCCTGACTAACTAACCAAAAAAACTAAACTAAACTTTCCTGCGAAATACACTAAAGCGCTTCTCTGTGGTGACCCTGACAGCGTACACAATTTACAAGTTTGTGATATCTTGCATCTGCTCTCACTCTGCAGGGAATGACCATTCGGCCGCTGGTGGAGCTGCTGGCGGTGAAGAAAAAGAAGGACACCAAACACTCCATCAACGAGGAGATCCACATTCAGGTCAGTGTGTGTTACAATTTATTATTGTGACATCATGAATGTTTTGGACCAGACGGCCAATCAGGGAGCAGTATTTCTTACGCAGTGGGATAAATGGATATACCTGTAAAGGTCACCGCACAGTAGCTCGGAACAAGTGCAGAGGCAACATTCGATTTTCCTTGTATAATACAACCCTGCAAAACGGAGCCAATGTCTGCAGTGTTGGTTAGCTGTTGATTACAATTCAGTTCTATTTTTGACAGAGCCACTCGTTCGAATCCATTGTTGAATCCACCTGCTGCCATGCTTGTATGAAGTGTGTGGGGTAACCAAAATTGTCGGAGCTGAAATTGCTCCGCCAGACTGTTGGTGTGCTGTGGCCTTACGACAGTAAATTGACACTGCCTCTTTTTCTGACCATATGCCTATATTTTTTTAACATAAGCATTTCAAGCCCTGCACTCGTAACCAAAGCCCCTGGACAACTCTCTCGTCACCTGAACCCTCAGTCTACTGCTCAGTTTGTGGAACTTTCTGTAAATAAGGATGTTGCCCTAAGCATGTCTACAGCAGTAACTGCCTCATGTAGTCCTGATGACCTTGTTGTTCTTTTTAACTCCTCCTGCCTGGAGATTCTTGATGCAGTGGCCCCTCTCCGTCATAAATGCTCCAACTTTAAATCTAAGGTGTGGCTGGATGATAACGCTCGCTCGCTCAGACAGGCCTGCCGTAGAGCCGAACGGAGATGGAAGAAAGACCACCTCACTGTCTCATTTGAAATGTTTATGTCTACCCTGTCTTCATTCCAGTCAGCTGCCAAAGTAGCCAGAGCCAAACACTTTTCTAACATAATCAACCAGCACTCAAATAGGCCCAAAATTCTTTTTAGCACCATAAACACAATCATCAACCACCCTCTCCTACCTGCCCCCCTCATAATGTTGTCTTCATGTGAGGAATTCTTGCATTTTTTCATTGCAAAAATTGAGCTACTTTTCCAGCCCCATCTCCATCCCCCTCAAATACACCACCTTTCCACCCAACATCTACTCTCTCACAATTTGACCCTATATCCTTGACCTCCCTAAAAGATATTATTAAGTGTATGAAACCCACCTCCTCCCCTGGTGACGATGTTCCCACTCTGATTTTAAAAGAAGCTCTAGATGTTTTAGGCCCCTCCCTACAAATGATTATAAACGCCTGTCTGACATCAGGTGTCGTCCCAGCATGTTTTAAGCATGCAGTCGTCCAGCCGTTGCCTAAAAAAGACAATCTGGACCCAAAATGTCTGAACAACTATAGGCCTATTTCCAAAGTCCTGGAGAAAGCTGTCCTTGCCCAACTATCCCCTTACCTGTCTCAGCATGCAATCCTTGAGCCTTTTCAATCTGGATTTAGAGAATTCCACAGTACTAAAACGGCACTGCTGAAAGTTACAAATGACCTACTCCTCACCCTGGACTCGGGTGAGAATGCAGTCCTGGTTCTGTTGGACCTCAGCACAGCTTTCGACACAGTCGATCACAACCTCCTCCTAAGCCGCCCGGAAGAGTGGGTGGGGATCAGTGGCACAGCTGTTCTCTGGTTTAAATCATACCTACTACACAGAACTTTCTCAGTCTCCATTGGACATTCCTCCTCTTCCTCAGCACCGGTCTCATATGGGGTCCCACAAGGTTCCATTTTGGGCCCGGTACTCTTCTGCCTGTACATGCTCCTCCTAGGTAACATAATTTGCCAACACAACGTCTCAATTCATTTTTATGCAGATGACACTCAGTTATACATGCCACTAACAACAAAGGACTCAGCCCAGCGTTTGTTGGACTGCCTGGACGCTATTAAGTCTTGGATGACCGACAACTTTCTCCAACTTAATAATGCAAAAACTGAGGTGATCATCTTTGGTTCCCCTAAATCGATTTCCTCTGCAACTGCAAACCTACCCACTCGGTCCTCTTTTGTTAAGCCATCAGCCAAAAGCCTTGGGGTCATTTTTGACTCTGAACTCTGTTTTAAAAAACAGATAATGCGGTCATTAAGAGCAGCTACCACCAACTCAGAGTCATCACCCACCTCAAGCCTTCCCTATCCTTTCAAGACCTAGAAACCGTCATTCATGCCTTTATAACATCTCGGCTCGACTTCTGCAACGCCCTCTACCTTGGCCTCCCCCAGTGCCAGATGGCACGCCTACAACTGGTGCAGAATGCTGGGGCTCGACTTTTAACTGGCACTAGGAAATACAAACCCCAACTCCGATGAAGTTGGGACGTTTGGTAAACAGTGAATAAAATCAAAATGCTATCATTTTCAAAACATTCAATCTATTCATTAGATGGAGAATAAGGAAAAGACAACATATTAAGTGTTAAAGCCGAGAAAAAATATTGTTTTGGGGGACATATGTACTCATTTCTAATTTGATAAATCCAACACGTCTCAAAAGAGTTGGGACGGTGATCAGTGAAATTTAGTAAACATCCAAATAAGATAAAACAACAAAGAAGAACATTTCAAAATGAATTGTACTGACGGACAATATAGGTGTCCAGGTATAAGATCATCACAGAGAGGCTGAGTCACTCAGAATTAAAGATGCAAAGGGAATAATTACCATAGTTATTACATACATTTTTGAATTCCCTTTGATTTACCACGATTTAGTGTATATAAGACATTTTTGTTAATAAAATCATTGTATAGGTTCATGACATCATGAAATATATATTGGCTGTAGTCTCACTCTAATTCCTGGAGTGCTAGAGCTATTGAAAATAAACCATATTAAGAATGCTTAATGCATGAAAATGACACAGGGGTTTAACATTCTCCTAAGCACCTGAGCTCACTTGAAATAGACCCAGAAGACATGGGAAACTGTCCTTTGCTTACAGAAGTCAGCAGAAGTTGAAGAAGTCCATTCTTTTTGACAATAATAGAGCATTGCACATCCTGTGCTACAGTGAAAATGGACCATCCAACTTGTGTTAGTCCTAGCTTCAAAAGTCAGCCTCCATGATGGCATGCGGATGCAGTAGTGCATTGGTTAAGATGTTCTCACTCATCTGTAGAGTTAAATACAGTGCTGAATGGTATAAATGGGTTTTAAACAGCATGAAAAGCCACTCATGCATTATATTTTGAAGGGAGATCTTCGATTACTGCCACATAGTAAGGTCAAATTGCATTCTCTACTATGTTTTAACAGTTTGGCTCCATCATAAGGACCAGCATGTGATAAAATGGTGGGTTTTTGGTCAAGACCTGTCACACTGCAAGCACTACAGAAAGGAAAACATTGCAAAACATGACAAGGAATACACCCACCATTTAAGCTGGTGAAATCATGTCCAAGATAGGAATTAACACTGTTTTTTATATAAAATCATCTCATCGGTTAATGTATTTAACTGTTAAGTGTTGTCGTTTGTTTTGTTTTTAGTCTTCCTCGACATTTGCTGCCATTTATTGTCCCCGTCCCAACTCTTTTGAGACGTGTTGGATTTCTCAAATTAGAAATGAGTACATATGTCCCCCAAAACAATATTTTTTCTCGGTTTTAACACTTAATATGTTGTCTTTTCCTTATTCTCCATCTAATGAATAGATTGAGTGTTTTGAAAATGATAGCATTTTGATTTTATTCACTGTTTACCAAACGTCCCAACTTCATCGGAGTTGGGGTTAGTATGACCACATCTCTCCTGTCCTTTCCTCTCTGCGCTGGCTCCCTATCTGTCTCAGAATTAAATTCAAAGTACTTCTTTAAATCTTTAAATCTTTACATGGTGAGGCCCCCTCCTATATTTATGACATGCTGCACTGCCCCTCACACAGATCCCTTAGATCCACCGACAAAGGCCTTCTCCTAGTGCCCCGGTCCTGTCTTGTCAATAAAGGAGACAGAGCCTTTGCCGTGGCAGCTCCACCCCTCTGGAATGATTTGCCCCCCAACATCAGACTCGCCCCCACTACCTCTTCTTTTAAATCCAGACTAAAAACATATTTTTATACTTTAGCATTTGCTTCTTAGTTCTTACCTTTTTGCCCTTTAACACCTTAAATATTTATTTTATTTTATTATTATTATTTTTTACTTTTACTTTTATTTGGATTTACCATATATAGGCCTATATTCTTGCTTATTGCCCTTTATGCTGAAAATTGTTTATTATGCTGCTGAAACTATTTTACTGTTTTGATTAACATTTTAGTTAGACAATGTACAGCACTTTGGTCAGTTTTACTGTTTTTAAATGTGCTTTATAAATAAAATGTACTTACTTACTTACTTACTAAATGGAAGCAAATGGTGCATCATTATCTTTCTTTCTGTCTCTCTGTTGTAGTTCCTAGATCACTTGCTCACGGGCATCGAAGATGTGTGTGGACACTATGGACATCACCACTGGAAGGACAAGTATGTACTCCGTCATGTAGTATACTCTTTTTGTTTTTTAAATAGTTTTTATAGGCTTTTTATGCCTTAATTAGATAGGACGGTCTGAGATGATGACAGGAAGCGACTGGGAGAGAGAGATGGGGGTTAGGGTGCATCAGTTGCCCCCTATGAAAAGATATTGCCTTGGCCCTATAGTAAAAATGTTCTACACCCAGTAAAATCACACTGTGTAAAATATTTTGAAATTTGGATGAAGTCTACCGGGGCCACCAGCCCCATGAAAATAGAAAATAATGGTGATAGTCAGAATCTTGGAATAGAAATGGACATTTTGCTGCATAAAGCTACCCAATAAAAAACATATCGTCTCAGCTCTGTGATAAAAATGTTCTATGCACAGTAAAATCACTCTGTGTAAAATATTTTAAAATTTGGATGAAGTCTACCGGGGCCACCAGCCCCATGAAAATAGAAAATAATGGTGACAGTCAAAATCTTGGATAGAAACAGGGCTGGACTGGCCATCTGGCATGGCGGGCATTTCCCGGTGAGCCCCGCACCCTCGTGGGCCCCCATTTTTTTTTTTACATTACTGAAAATAGGGGCCCATGAGGGTGCGGGGCCCACCGGTGAGTCAGTTCTCCGGCACTAGTAATAATGAGGGGGCCCCCTTAAATCCAAAAGTGCCCGGTCCCTATTTATCGCCCAGTCCAGCCCTGAATAGAAATGGACATTTTGCTGCATAAAGCTACCCAATAAAAACATATTGCCTCAGCTGTGTGATAAAAAAATGTTCTATGCACAGTAAAATCACTCTTTGGAAAATGTGTTGAAATTTAGATTAATTCTACTTGGTCCGCAGGCCCATGAAAATACAAAACAATGGTGATAGTGATGGGCAACCTGGATTCCAAAGTCCAGTGCCACATATTCCAAATATAGCCAATATAATGAACCAGCTGACCCACTGCCAGTATCAAGCAAGAGATTGCGAAGTTGTAAGACTTTTGTGTGCTTCACCTGTGGGCCTACAGGATTGTACAGGTAGCTGTTAATACCTGGTGGAACATCTGTACTAAAGCTGTGAATGCTCCTTGGAATTACTTGTGTTTTTTTTTAAAGAAATCCCTGCAGTAGTTCAATAGAGTACATACAATACAACTGTATGTGATGTTGGAAAGAGTGGCTTCCCAAAACCTGTACTTAAGTGGCTTCTATGTCATGGGTATCACCAGGTCCAGAGTCCATTGCCAAGGGCCTCTCAGGTAAGTTATGGTACTCATCTGATGGAGTAAAGTGAAATACTTCCACAGGCGATGGGATAAAGAAGTAATGGCACTCTTCAATACAGTTGTATTGACTGCTTTGTAGCCTAGGCATTCCAAGGAATATTCACAGCTTTGGTACAGATGTTCCTCCATGAATTGTAGGCCCACAGGTGAAACACACAAATTTAACAGTCATGCAGCTTTGCAATCTCTTGCTTGATACTAGCAGTGGTCCAAGGCAGCAAGGAATTGATATTGTGTTGCAAAAGAGCAAATTTGCCTAAATATAGCAGTTCGACCATCAGTCTGTCCTGAGACTGAAGTCTGTGTAAGTGGATCGACTGAATACACAACCTGCTTAGATATTCCTTCTGTTTGTGCTCCCAATACAGGTGATCTCAATTCTAATTACCTCATCAACCTGGCTTAAGTGGTAATTAGGCTCAGCTGGTTCATTATATTGGCTGGGGCAAATGTGTCACACGGTTTGTCCACCTCTGTTTTAAGACAATGGCAAACCTAGATTCAAAAGCTACAATCCAGTGCCACAGATTTCAAATTACCTGGTTTTACCTGTCCAATTGCCCTAACTGGAAAGGTAAAACTAGGTATGTCATTTGGAATATGTGGCACTGGAGTTCAGCTTTGGAATCCAGGTTGCCCATCACCATCACCATTATTTTGTATTTTCATGGGCCTGGTGGACCCGGTAGAATTCATCTAAATTTCAACATATTTTACACAGAGTGATTTTACTGTGCATAGAACATTTTTATCACAGAGCTGAGACAATATGTTTTTTACTGGGTAGCTTTATGCAGCAAAATGTCCATTTCTATTCCAAGATTCTGACTATCACCATTATTTTCTATTTTCATGGGGCTGGTGGCCCCGGTAGACTTCATCCAAATTTCAAAATATTTTACACAGTGTGTTTTTACTGGGTGTAGAACATTTTTACTATAGGGCCAAGGCAATATCTTTTCATAGGGGGCAACTGATGCACCCTAATGGGGGTAGGTCAGCAAATGACCCGAGCCAGAATCGAACCTGGGTCATCCGACGGCATAGCAGTAGTACCCTACCGTTAGAGCTACAGTGGGGCCGTGAAATATACTCTATGAGGATTATGAGTATTAATATACTCCATGGAGATCAAGAGTATCATATTGCATACTACTTTATGGGCTTTTAGTGTGTTCTATTCTGCCAGTTTCTGTCCACTAAAAAACTGTAACTTTATGACATTAGAGATAAGTCTTAACTAACACATTACAGCTTACATAGTATGCACATAGTGCTATAGTGTGACTGAGGTGTTCCCGCACAGTACGTCCCCCTCGGGGCCGCAAACTCACCCCCTCGTCAACGCATCGGTTTGGTAATGGGGGGGGCACAGTAGGAGACCACTGAGCTAAAGGGCCGGTCAGATAGCCCAATGCTACAGTACCGCACTGTGTTGAGGCTTCGGGAGTTCCACGCCACACTCTGCTAGTTGTCTTCCGTTACACTAGCCTAAGTGAAAGGTGACTGGTACCATGCTCAGCGTACCTCTTAAGTCATGGAGGAGGATGGGGGAGAGCAATTGTTAATTATTCCCCCCACCAACCTGGCAGGTCGAGATTCGAGAATCAAACGGGCAACCTTTGGGCTACAAGCCTGACACCCTAAACGCTTACACATGACTACCCATGACTACTAGTACGTAAACTAGATGAATACGCCTAACAGCAGAAAAATATTTTTTGTGCAAATAGTTTGAACAACAATGTTAGTTCCACAGCTTTGCCAATGTAGTGGTGCCAGACTACACTTCTCATATTATAGTTTGACTTGCCAGGTTGCAACACTCTGGGATCCTAAGGAAATACTGAATAGTTGTTTCAGAAGAAAGTAACAGCAATAAGAACACGCAGTCCAAAACTAGGACACTAAAGCACTTAAAATGTGTGTGTCTTGGCAAGGCATTTGGCAGCCAGGGCCTGTAAGCTTTCAGCTTTTGTGGGTGATTTTACATCGGTCGATTACTTGGCTGAATGATGATGTTGGAATCTAGCTAGCCGTACAAATAAATATTGATGAAAGTCACCCCTGTTATTCCTCCTTGGCACAGCTGCTTCCATAAGGTCTTAAGGTCAGAAGTTGATGAAGCCACAGATACTCACACAATGTCTCTCTCTCTCTCTCCCCTGTCTGTGTCTGTTTGAATCTCCCTCTTTCCCTTCACTTGTCATTTGTTTCTTTTTTCTCTTCCTTTTTCTCTCCCCCCCCGCCCCCCTTCCTCTCCCTCTCCTCCTCCTCCAGGTTGAGTCGTTTCAATAAGACCTATGTGAAGCGCTGGTTGATTGGCGGTGAGCGCTCCCTGGAGCCTCAGCTGATCTCCTTCTACCACAAGATGGAGATGAAGCAGGCGCTCATGATGCTGGAGAGCGGAGGATCAGCACCTAATGTCTCCATGAGGTGTGTGTGTGTGTGTGTGTGTGTGTGTGTGTGTGTGTGTGTGTGTGTGTGTGTGCGTGTGTGCGTGCGTGCGTGCGTGCGTGCGTGCGTGCGTGCGTGCGTGCGTGCGTGCGTGCGTGCGTGTGTGCGCGCGTGCGTTGGAACTGATTGCAGGCACTCATGATGCTGAAGACAGGAATATCTGCATCTCACGTCTCTGTGCACTGCAGTCTGTTGTACAGTGCGCATATGTGTGGGATGGAGCTCAATCAAGCCTTTGCTATGTTGGAGAGCGGAGGCCCAACGTGTGCGTGTGTGCCCGTGCGTGTGTGTCTGAGCAGGTCACCAACACCAGCCCCAATTGACAGGGTCGCCATAATAAATCCTGTAGATCTGTGATCACGCATATTGGATAATATTGTGTGTGTGTGTGTGTGTGTGTGTGTGTGTGTGTGTGTGTGTGTGTGTGTGTGTGTGTGTGTGTGTGTGTGTGTGTGTGTGTGTGTGTGTGTGTGTGTGTGTGTGTGTGTGTGTGTGTGTGTGTGTGTGTGTGTGTGTGTGTGTGTTTTGTGTTTGTCAGGAATATCCAGCCCAGGCGCTCAGTGGTTCAGGTTCAGGAGCGTCTGATTCCACGCCTGTCTAAAGGAAGAGAGCAGGAGATCAGGAAGATACTCAGGGCCAACCTGCAGCACACCAGACAGAGGGTAACACACACACACACACACACACACACACACACACACACACACACTTTCATTGAAGTTATTTGTGCCCACAATTTTAAATTGAATTTCCACAGACACAAATTGAACATGGCACGATCTAGGCAATTGAAAACACACTGATCAGAGGGATTATCCATGGTTAAGAATTCTTATGAGTTGACACAGTACCTTCTGTAGTAGTGATTTCCAATTATTGAGGATATTGAACAATATTTTAACCCTTTTTATGCATTGGTTTTGAGAAGCTCTGCAAAGTAAGCCCCCTAGTGGCCAGCTTGTGCACATGTCCCAAACTACCAAACATCAGCACGACATACTGACATTTGTAAAGCGCACACACACACTCCTGCACCCTAAACTGATTAAACACAAACAGGAATTCATCAGGATGTTCACCTTTTGTTTCCTCGGTGCTCATCGGCGTATACTCTCAAAGTTATGCAGGATAGAGGTAATCCAAGGCAATCATTGGTATTGTCTCCAAATAAATAGAGTACAACTTACAGCCTTGAGTGCCTTGGTTTTCCTGTATCTTGTACAAGTCTAAACTGACTTTGTATTCTGTTTTTTTTGTTTCATTGTTTTGTTGTTGTCTCTTTCTCTTTGTATGTGTCTATATCTCTCTCTCTCGCATGCGCACACGGTCTCTCTCTCTCTCTCTCTCTCTCTCTCTCTCTCTCTCTCTCTCTCTCTCTCTCTCTCTGTCTCTCTCTCTCTCTCTCTCTCTCTGTCTCTCTCTCTCTCTCTCTCTCTCTCTCTCTCTCTCTCTCTCTCGCTCCTATAGCTGCGCTCCTACAGTCGTCACAACATCTTCGAGGACCCTCTGGAGGAGGAAGAAGAGGACCTGAGTGAAGCCCAGATGAGGAAGAAGAGGGTGGAGATGCACAGGAGGGTACGTATACACACACACACACACACACACACACACACACACACACACACACACACACACACACACACACACACACACACACACACACACACACACACACACACACACACACAGACACACACACACACACACACACACACACACACAAAAAGCCCGATTTGATAAGGGATAAGTATTACGATATGAACCACTGGTAGTTCATAATTACCCCCACAACTCTGTTATGTCTTATTTTGTGGTGCATTTGGACGGGTTAAGAAAAGGTATTTTTGCTCATGGTTCAATGTTAACGGGATAGGACGCAATCACAAACACATATGTGTGCATTCACACAGGACTTTACTTATCTCTGGACTTATGTGTTTCGCAGAAACACAATCGATAATTTGCGCCGGAATTATTACTTCACAAATTACAGACATGGCGCATTCGCATGGGACCAAGAACTCAGACATTCTCCATAACTAGTCCGAATTATGTGGTCCATAGGTAATGAAAGTCCTGTGTGAATCGGGCTTTAGGCTCTCTCATACACACAGACCTGTGCCACAATCTTTATATTTAGATATCTGTTCCATGACTGAGGTACCCTGAGCATGGTACCATCCTGCCGCACTGCCCCCTTGCCCAGGTGAGGCATAAATGTAATTTCATCGTGTGCAGTGTGCGCTTGTGTGCTGTGTCACAATGACAATGGAAGTTGGAGTCTCCCTGGTGGGATTTCACTTTTTTTTTACTTCACAAAAAAAATGTGTCTGCCTCTTCCCAGATGAGTCACTACCTGACAGTCCCTGCTAAAGCCCCAACTTCTCCAGCTATCAGAAGAGTGAGATTTGAGTCAGGTGAGATGCTCTTTTATGCCATAAAATGGCATTTTAGTTGATAGTGGTGTGCATTGGCACTGCCCTCACGATTTGATTACGATTCGGGAGGTTTCGATTCGATTCGATTCAATTCTACGATGCATTGCAATGCATTACATTTCTACTGAAAGCAAACCAAATGTTTCATCAGTCTGATGAGGCAATACAAGTAATCAGATACTGAGCAACATTTTATTGGCTGTTTTAGTCTTGCAGTTTTCAATGCTTTGAAGTGCTTTTATTTAATTCAACATTCATTTGCTCCTGAAATATCCACAGAAGTAATCGAAACAAAAAAAATTCCCGCAGCGATTCTGGAACTTGCCGCATTGAATTGAATTGTCCATGCCCTGCATTGCATTGCATTGCATTGCCAAATTGATTATTGTTGACACCACTACTAGTTGAGTTTTTACTGAATTTAGATTGTGTTTGTGTGTTTGTTTTAATGCATGTGTGGATTTCTGATGATGTCAACTGTCAAACTGCTACTGGCCTCATAGAACCTACTTTTATATTTGTGTTTCTTCCTTTTTTTGCTAACATGATCACCGGTGAGCAGGAGTGCTCTGCAACGGTATTTATTTGCTTTATTGGAAGTAACAATTCTAAACAGGAACACCAAGTAGTTTTATTAATCTTAAATATTGTTGCAGCTCAATTTCTAATTGGATAAGCCGTACTTAGGAATTTGCTTCGCTACCACTAATATATAATTGCACTATTGCTGTTTTCAGGCCAGAACAGTGTCGGCATGCAGGGCTCTAAATTAACTTTTTTTCGGATGTCAATTTTCTAGCCAAACACACACTCAGTAATGGGTCAAAGTGACTAGTAAGCTGTTTTTTTCTACCTGCCAAATTTAAATTTCACCAGCATTTGGCTGGTTGGCTGGTGTTAATTTAGAGCCCTGCTGGCACGGTACCTGCTCCTGTTACATACGGAACCAAAGTCTTTTCCTGTGAACCACCCACGTTCACACCAAATTTTGTTCTCTACCACATGTGACTGTGTGTTACACGGATGAACATACTGACGTCTACATTGTCGTTACAGTCCACAAACAGTTCCAGAACGCTCAGGTTTTCGGCATGAAAACATTAGTCAGTTCGAGATGAGGTGCTGGAATGGGTACCAGCACTGGTCTCTGTTTGCTTCAACACGCAAAGTGGGTCTGTTTCTTTGTAAGTTGTCAAAACCTGATAATTGTGCTTCCCCTTGCAGGGTCGCCAAAAACCCTGCTTTAACTACTTGATGTTCCTTGCAATATGAAAGTACATACTTTTTTGCCCCTAAAGTCAACCAGACAATCACAAATAAACTCACGAACATGTGGGTAAACCTAAACCTTTCCTGTCCATCTATCCATCCTCCAATTTCAGACAACCAGGCGGTGTTTGGCTCCTCCCCTGACTCCACCCCTCAGTCCAGGTTAGTCAAACATTTACTGTAATTTATTCCTTCATTATGCGTTCATTACATACAAAGACCAACGATTACATACAGTGAGTCCAATATGTATTTGATCCCTTGCTGATTTTGCCGGTTTGCCCACTAATAAAGACATGATCAGTCTATAAATTTATGATAATAAGTATTCAAACATGGAGAGACAGAATATCAAAAAGAAATTCCAGAAAATAACTTAAATTAATATATTTTAATTTATTTGTATTTAATTTAGGCAAATAAGTATTTGACCCCTCTAGCTAAAGAAGATAAAGTGCTTTGTGGCAAAGCAATAGTTGTCTAGCACTGAGGTCAGATGCTTCTTTTAGTTGATGACAACGTTCCTCCATATAGTAGAAAATATTTTTGCCCATTTTTCTTTGCACATTATCTCTAAAACATTAATAGTTTGTGGCTGTAGCTTGGCAAATGGGAGGTTCAGTTCTCTCCATAGAATTACTATAGGGTTAATATTTGGAGACTGTCTAGGCCACTTCACGACTTTAATATGCTTCTTATTGAGCCACTCCTTCGTTACTTTGACTGTATGTTGTGTATTATTGTCATGTTGGGAGATCCAAAAATGGCCCACCCTTCAGTGTAGTGGTGGAGGAAAGGACGTTTGCACTCAGGCTTGCACATTACATGTCTCCCTCCATCCATTCGTTGACGACGTGAAGTTGTCCTGTGCCTTGGCCAGACAAACACCCTCAAACCATGATGATACCACTTTCATGCATGATGATGAGGAGGGTATTCTTGGGATCATAGACAGCAGTACTCTTTCTCAAAACACATTGAATTGTGATAATGCCAAACAGCTTGATTTTGGTTTCATCTGACTACAGCACCTCCTTATCATATCCTAAACCAGTCTGATGTCCGTTGGCAAACCTCAAGTGGGACTGCACAGGTTCCTTCTGATGTAGAGGTACCATGTGTGCACTACAGGATTTTAAACCTCTGTGGCATTAAGTGCTACCAGTAGTTTTCTCAGTGAATTTGGTCCCAGTAGCTTTGATATCATTGCCTAGTTCATCCCGTACAGCTCTAGGGTGATTTCTTTCAGTTCTCATGATTATCAAATCCCTACAAAAGGTCAAATCTTGTATAGAACCCCAGACTGGCTGATGGATTGTCATTTTGTATTCCTCACACTTTGGAAGAAATGCATCAACAGCTGGGTCATTAATACCCAGTCTCTTTCTTGTGGCTTTGCAGCCCATTTAATCTTTGTTCAGGTCTAAAATCGTGTCCCTGATATCATTTGACCACTCTTTGGTCTTTCCCATGCTGGTGAGGTTGGAGTGTGACTGATTCACTCATACTATGGACTGATTCTGCTGATTCAATGTGTCTTTTATGCATGTTAGTATGTACAGGTGTCTTTAATTCAGATGACAAGTTGATCCGAAGTGCCCATCTGGTCTGTGGGCCCGGAACTGTAATCAGTTGGCAGGGGATCAAATACTTATTTTGCTCGATGAAATGGAAATAAATTAATATATATTCTCTTCAGTTAATTTCTGGATTTTCTTTTTGATATTCTGTCTCTCCATAATAGAATACATATTATCATAACATTTATTGACTGATCATGTCTTTGTTAGTAGGCAAACCAACAAAATCAGCAAGGGATCAAATACATATTGGACTCACTGTATATATACAGACCCAGTGTATGTGTCTGTATATCTGCTTAGTATGCGTTTATGGCAGTCATGGGTGAGCTAGGGCAGTCATGGGTGAGCAGTTAGGGCGTCAGACTTGCATCCCAGAGGTTGCCGGTTCGACTCCCGACCCGCCAGGTTGGTGGGGGGAGTAATCAACCAGTGCTCTCCCCCATCCTCCTCCATGACTGAGGTACCCTGAGCATGGTACCGTCCCACCGCACTGCTCCCCATGGGGCGCCACTGAGGGCTGCCCCCTTGCACGGGTGAGGCATAAATGCAATTTCGTTGTGTGCAGTGTTCACTTGTGTGCTGTGGAGTGCTGTGTCACAATGACAATGGGAGTTGGAGTTTCCCAATGGGCTTTCACTTTCACTTTCACTTTCTATGGCCTTTCTAGTGTGGTGATTTTATTGAGGATGGGTAATGTTTGGGTGTGCATATGTTCGTCCATTTGCTTTGTATGTCTAAAGTCAAAGTGAATGTTATTGTCAATTCCACCATATGTGAAGGGTATTACATGTTGGCAGTCAATGAGTGTCTATGTACTGGTAACTGCAATACCGTGGAGTCTTTTGTGGTCAGGACAGAGAAATGAAATGGGCCAAAACAGCATTTCCATTAAAAATGTGTCATTTTCCAAATGCAGGTTCCAGGTGTCGGTGGTTCCGTCGTTGCAGGTGACGCGGGCGCCCATCGCCCCCATGGAGATGGTGTCCCAAGACTCTGTCAGCCTGGTGGACGAGTCATCCTCCCCCAACAAGCTGCCCACACTGAAGGAGTCTGAGACCACTACTGGGGGCGTGTCCAACGGCACAGGTAGCACTCTAGGGGCGGAGTTGAGCAAGAATATAGGGGCGGAGCAAGAGCATCTGAAGCTGCCCAGGTGTTTCAGTGACCCAGGCCCCAACCAGATAGATGAGGAGGAAGAGGAGGAGGAGGAGGAGGAGGAGGAGAAGAAGAAGCTCTCTTGATACTGAGGATTTATTTGTTTGTGTGTGTGTTTGGGAGGGGGGGGTGCTTAACTCACACAGGACACCATCAACAGAGGTTTTATAAAAAGATGTCACTTTGGGTCTTGGTGCGCGTGCATGCGCGCGTGTGTGTATGAACACATCTCTGGTAGATGTTGAGCAAACGTATCACAGACAAAACGTAACACAGATGAATGTAGACCATCTCACACACACAGTCCCACCTTTACAAAACAAGCACAACAATAGCGAATGACAGAACAGCAAAGAAACACCACTCATCCCCAGGTCGTGTGCGTGCGTGCGTGCGTGCGTGCGTGCGTGCGTGCGTGATGCTCTTCAACTGCACTGTCATGCCTCAGTGAGTGTGTCTGATCACATTTAAAGGTAGAGTATGTATTGTTTTAGTTGGTTATTTCCTACCCATTCACAAATGTTTCCTTTTTCAGAAATTGTTCCACCATCAATTGCTATGTACACTTTTCATACATGAATAGGTAGATCTTCCAGATGTCTGCTATTTTGAATTAACTGGCATAGTAGACATCTTTGACGAGTCCGACGAGTAAATAAAAGTTTATTACTATGTACAAATTTGGGAATGGGTGGGATACATTTTGAAAGCAAATGATTAACATTACATTCTCTACCTTTAAAGAAAATGACGACTCATGTCATAGCCATGGTCAACTCGGAAGATAAAATACTGATGCTTGTGATAACCACACAAGGGACGATGCATGTTTTAACTCACCCGTATTGGTCGTATACTGACTAGCACAGCACATTCTCAGGGACTGTGTGAAAATTATGTGTGCGTGTCTGCTTGTATATGTTTGTATGACCTTTATAGTGTGAATGGTCATTTTTATTGAGTATGGATCAAATTTGTGTGCGTGCTTGTGTTTGTCCATTTGTTTTGTATCTGTCTTTGCGTGGCTTTTTTTGCAGTGTGAATCGTAATTTTAAGTGTGGTGTATGGATTTGTAATACTGACATGCATGGTACTTATGCATGCCACAGCGGACTTTGTAAGTGTGTGTTTGTGTGTGTGTGAGAGTGAGAGTGTGAGAGAGAGTGTGTGTGTGTGTGTGTGAGAGAGAGAGAGATGGAGAGAGTGTCTGAGCGAAAGAGTGAGTTTTTGTGCATGCAAATCAAATGCATTAAAAATGCAGTGGCAACAAAGCATTTGCCAGCTAGCATTCGAATATATCAAAGCAGAGCAAGCTTGAGGCAGCCAGTGCTAACTTTTGAGGATGTGAATTCCTCTCGTGCAGCCTTCACCACATCACCTGCCTTCTAAGCATCCTTTCAAGGACGAGAGGACGCTCCCTTAGAAGTAGACTCCTACATGTAGAGGAAGGTTCCCTTAGAATTAGAATCCCACACGTAGCGTTTTCTTTATGTAGAGCTATACTATCATGGGATATTGCACACTAAAATCATATGGCCTTGCTTGACGAAGTATGCACAAAGTCCCTGGTACATCAGGCTTAACGACCACTTTCTTTTTTATCTTGATGTTATGTTTCTACAAGTATGTCAAATGAGTTCGGGTTGCCAAAGAACACATTTTGTAAAAAAAATTAATGAAAAAAAATCTGACATGATGGGAGTTTTACAGTTGTATTCAAAACCCAGGAAAAAAAATGTGTTCATTCATTTAGCGCAAAAAAAATGCAAAACATTTGTCTGTGATTGTAAAATAAAGATATTATAATTATTGTAAAATAAAAAACATAAAAGTCTTCATGAAGTTGTCATCATTGCTTGCAGGTAGACATTTCTTTAGACACACAAGCACAAGCATTCTCAGAAGTATGATGTGCACTACTACTAAATTTAACTGTTCTACACACAGTTGTAAAATGAAATGCTCTTGGACCAAATTAACACACCCATCACATTACTAACACACATTGCAGCAACTACATATAGACCATAACAATTAAAAACAAAATGTTTTAAATATTCAAAATGTTTGTCATTTTTAGGAGGTTATGGGTCTAGGACTATGTTCATAATTTGGGAATTATGTGTAAATCAGTGAGTTGTGCTCAGTTATACAAAATGAGAGTTGGTGCAATGGATTGCGTATTACATTTTTATGTGTTTTATAAATTGCGAACTGTTTTGTGCCATTATATTGGCTAATTTGGTTCCAGGTTTGTGTATCTCTTTGAAGA
Source organism: Engraulis encrasicolus (assembly GCF_034702125.1). Taxonomy (NCBI): domain Eukaryota; kingdom Metazoa; phylum Chordata; class Actinopteri; order Clupeiformes; family Engraulidae; genus Engraulis; species Engraulis encrasicolus. The sequence goes on from NC_085876.1 coordinate 5,509,044, forward strand.
GTTCTGCAAAAGCACACAAAGTCCTAGTAAAATGTAGGCCTATACACACTTTACATCAAAATTGTTCTTTGTTGTAATGTCATTTCAAAAATGTAATAGAATTTAGACATCATTGTGTACATCCATCCTGAGCCTGTTACTGCTGACAACCTGAATTACACAATTATCTTGGATTTTTTGTGCATTCACTTTCAGTGAGTGACACGTTCTGAGACGTAACTTTAATTACACTTTTGAAAATTGCATGAATTTTAATTGACGTCTACTTAACATAGACTTAAAATGTGTATACATGTCACTGGGACACCCTGTATAGCCTATGCCATGGGGCAGTCAAGGTCGATTTGGGATTACTGTTTATTGGATGACTGGTTATGAACCTGATCAATGATTTCTTCAGAGCATTATATTCTGAGCCCTTAAACAAGTAGCAGAAGGTCAAAAATGAATACAAGTACACTGCATTGTGGAATAGCTATTTGCATGTGTGCACCCACGCCGACAGTTGATGAATGGGTGGTTATGCAGTAAATACATACCAGTTGTAAAGTGTATTACGTGGTATGAAATCATCATTTCTGTCTTCTAATAAATCAAGTGTCCACCAGGTGTCAGAGTTGCAATAGAGTGAAATGAGAAAGAGGATGCCCCCTGCTATGGAAATGCACCCAGATACTGTAACCATAAAATAGTAGTAGGCTACAAATGTAAAAAACACAACACACAAAATCTTTGGGTTTGGTTTATTATTTTTTCACTGGAAATGTCAGCCCTCGGTGGCTACAAGTTACACTACAGACAGCAGAACAAAAGTTAGAGCCCAAGAGTAGTCTTTTCTTCGTGCCCTTTAACAGGCTGCCATTGGTTTACGTTGTGTGTCCGTTATATTGTTATAGTGTGTCCAGAGGAGTACAGGAGACTGTGTTCAGAGAGCCCAGAAATACAAACATCAACATCTTCCATTTTTGCTTTTTTTAAAAGATTTGTTTTGAAGATTCACCTGTGAAGATGATGTGGTCTACTTTTCTCTAGTTCTCCCTCTTTCACACACTGACTCACTCCCTCACTCTCTCCCACGCACGCACGCACACACTCAACAAAATAAAAATGGCAGCTCCTCACTGATTCCCTTCCGAGACCAACACTGACAGTTTACGAGGCCCGTGCAAATGAAATGCATACAGGTTTGTGTGTATACTGGAGTAGTAAAAGTAGTAGTAGTAGTTGTGTTGTGAACGTCACAAATAAGTTATAAAAACACAGAGAGCTTGGGAAGTGTTCTTATGAGCACAGCAATGGGGAGGAGTGACAGAAACAAACTGGTGACCCAGCCTGGTGCTATAAGGACATAAATTATGTTAAGAAATACACGAAAACTCGTCCAGGCTCTCTGTTTACCCAATTATTACTCTCCAACATAGTCACAGTCACAGTCACAGTCACACACACACACACACACTTCAGAGTGAGAAGTGAGTTATCTTGGGCACACAAGTTTCCTTGGACATATTCTCTGGTACACAATAAAAGTTCATGTGGACACACTCCTGTAACTGAAGGCGTAAACAGTGTTTTCAGACGATGCCTACTAGTGAGCCATACACAAACACAATAAAATAATAACAATTCAAAAGATCATGATTTTAAACAAAGGTGTGTGCGTATTGTTTTAGCAAAGGAGTGGCAGAACAACCTTAACATCCAATGGTTGTTAGGGAGAAAAACAATAAAAAAACAAAACTTAAAATATCAGCAAAATCTGCCTGCAACATGGTAACGGCAGAGACAGAGCAACACACAATTACTTAATTAAAATACTGCCACCTTTGCCACGCTAGGGGGCGCTGTAGTAGTATATGGAGCGGGCGTGTTCCACCATACCCCTTAGGCCTATCCTCTCACTCTTCCAGTCTTTATAATAACATCCAAACCCAGTTTAAATACAAAAATATGCTCCAGAGAGAGAGAGAGAGAGAGAGAGAGAGAGAGAGAGAGAGAGAGAGAGAGAGAGAGATAATCTTTTTCTTCTTTATCCCCACCTGTATCCTAAATAAGCAGGGAGATGATTGGATGAGAAGCAGTTGGGGTTGGGGTCAAAGGTCATGGTAACGTTGAATACCTGTTCTCTTGCGGCCTAGTTTGTTACGGTTTTTGTTTCTCCTTATGTAGATCAGCTGGGAGTATACACTCACGTACCGCATCTCGAATAGCTCTTTTAAAGGGCCTCTACTTCCTTCTTTGCTTGCTTGCTTGTGTCCTTGTGCAGATGGACCCTACCCTAGTGCACTACTGAGACAGCGTTGTGAATGTGAACACGGCTGCTGGTCCACTAGCTAGGTGACAGGAGAAGGAGGGAGGGAAGGAAAGGAGACAGCAGCACACCTCCTAGTGAGCCAAGCAGGAGAGATAGGGGAGAGTGTGGGACGGAGGAGGGAGGTGAGGGAGAGAGAGAATAGAGGCATTGCAAAGTAGTATGTCAAATGTAGGACAAACAGAGTGAAAGGGGGGTGGGAGAAAAATGTGAAATGCCATTGAAAAGAGACTGAGGAGACAAAATAAGACAGAGAGAGAGAGAGAGAGAGAGAGAGAGAGAGAGAGAGAGAGAGAGAGAGAGAGAGAGAGAGAGAGAGAGAGAGAGAGAAAAGGAGGCAGATAGAAAGAGAGAGAAAGAGGCTTTAAAGTGGGGTGCAAGCTACACAACACTAAGGAGGCGGGAGGAGGGAGGGACCAAGGGACCAGAATGAGGATGGCGATTGGATGACAACTGTGTCCATCAGTGCGGGTGAGTGGTATGTACACCAATACGGGAGATCAAAGGTCAAAAGGTCGGGGCGGGGCAAGGGCGGCACAGGTCAGTTGGAGGGGTTGTAGAGGTCGGCGGAGGGCAGCTGCACAGGTGTGCCCGTGACGCTGGGCAGGAGGGAGAGGTCGGGCAGGCTGCTGAGGCGCGAACGCAGCTCCTTACGCACCTGGGACACTCGCGCCAGCTTACGCTTGTACTCCTGCAGAGACACACAGACACATATGGCATTGAGTTACAACTCGTTAATCACAATCCAAACCATTAGTCGTGGTGCTAAAAAATCACTCACACACACACACACATACACTTACAGTAAGTTAAGTCCCAAACACGCAAAGTGATAAGACAAGGCCAATTAAACTAATACTAGCAAAACGTATATGCTGCACAACTGCATGTAACTTAAGGACCATTCAAGACAGGAATACCACAGTTGAAGAAATAAGCAGTAAGGAGTAGTGGTAACCTGCAGACAGAACCAGGAGCATCCTCCTTTAGCCAACCCATTTTAATCTGGTCTTTTAGATCTCAAATATGTTGAGAAATTATGTGAGCTTTGAGTTGAAATATTAAGTGTAAATGCTTCCCAGTAGACTATGATCGATGTCCTTTGTGCTTTCAGTCTTTTTGTAGTGAATGAAAAAAACGTTACATTTTGTTCTTTTGTGCGTGTTCAGTTGGTGGACTGCGTCATTCCAGTCAACATTTGTTTAAACTGTGTTCGTTTTTGTTTTATTTTGTTTTTTTTTCACCCATGTGATATTCAAGCATGTTCTTTCTTTGTACCAGGAAGGATAAATGTATATAATCTAAAACCTCTGTCAAGATAGGAGTTATTCTAATGGTTCCCCTTTAGATTTCCCTCTGGTTCGTGAGTACTGAACAGCCTTGCTCTTGAGGTGAGGGCCATCCCACAGATAAACATTTATGGTCAAAACATTCACACCCCTACGTGTCCATTTTAGGTTTCTGTGAACTAACGCACTCAAACTGCTGTTTTCTTTTTCTTCTTTTTTTGACAAAACAATTGTGTGCTGTGCAAGAATTAACCAGGGTGATTTTTGAAACCCCTCTCAATTGACAGTGGAAAATGTACACACTTACATCCATGTATGAATCACATGAAGTTATGTTATAAAGTAAAAGTTATGTTATATTAGTTGTAGGGTTTGGCAAGTTTTTTTTCCTTAGAAAAATAAATATGTTAAGACCAAATGTTCAGAGTTCAGTGAGTGTAAAAGTTATGCTATGTATAGTTGTAGGTTTTTGAAAAAGGTTTTTCTTTTCAGAAAAAAATATACCAAGATTTTTTTAAAAGAAGAAGTATTATATATAAAAATGTATAATATAAATATTATTAGACCAAGATTTTGAGAACATCTTTCAGTTCAGTAAGTGTACATGTATGAAAGTCATTAGAGATCATAGTTCAGGCCACAATCTGCCTTAGAGTGTGGCTGCAGGTTTAAGTTTAAATGGTGATGTCCAGATAACACAGTTATAAAGATTTGTGGAAACACTTTCTGTGGATTAAAGACAAAATCCATCTTTCCATCCTGACTTTAGGTATTTCATCAACTAGCACAATAACTAATGCTTAGAATAAGCATGTGGTTAAAAATGAAATAAATGCATACATCGCCCACAACACTCCCCATGCTTACGTTCCACTTTGTCTTAAATGTGAAATAGCCCAAAAATAAATTTTAAAGAACTGAAGTCTAAAAAACATCAATGAGCCATTAGTGGCCATAGGAAAGTTTTTTTCCTGTTTTTTCCCTATTTCATTCAACAACCAAATGGAAGTCATGCATGTTTGGATCTGTGGGTGTCAACTCTGACTAAGCAATCTCTTGGAAGCAAGTGAGGCACAGTGTTTGCTTCCAGTGTTGGAGTCAGGCAAACAGGACACACACATAAGCACACGCACGGATGCGCGTACACAAGCACGCACACACACACACGCACACACCCTTGTGGGGATATTTAACAAGCAGTGACCATGCCTAAAGTACGCTTTTTTTATACGCCAGGACTTTTTTTTCAATGTGTGCAATGGTCAGCAACTGATGTTACACATGCAACACAGTCTGTTCACGTTTGTCTTTCTACAAAAGAACTCAAAGTGCTGAATAAAAACGTATGCAATTTAAAAGAGGAAATAACAGAGGAGTCATGGTTTGTCTTTTTTATTTTTTTTATTTTCTTAAAGGAAAGACCTGTGAAGGAAAACACACAAACACACCATTCTTACCAATATCTCTCCCTCTGACATGCACACTCACACACACTCACGCACACTCTTCAGGGCCTGTGAAGGAAATGGCTTGACAGTTACTGGGTTTGGACAGTTAGACGGACACGCGCGCGGGCACACACACACACTTTTCAACATACAGTCCTACCAAGACATTACCCATCGGTGCAAGAAGTGGGGAAAATAGCAGTGGCTATTGAACCAGATTGACATGGGACACCAGGTGATGTGTGATCTGACACGACAGTAGAAAGAGCCAA